>NW_027413125.1:621447-932158 GCF_048544455.1 Silene latifolia
CGTTGTGTTAAACAATTATACTTGTTCATTAGTCCAAGTGCCTCGTGTGAACCATTTGTCCATGTTCATTAGTCCTTGTGATATGTTGTGTAAACCACTTGTCCTTGTTCATTAGTCCTTGTGACTCATTGTGTTAAACAATTGTACTTGTTCACTTGTCCATGTGACTCGTTGGGTTAAACAATTGTAGTTGCTCATTAGTCCATTTGACTCGTTGGGTGAACCATTTGTCCTCGTTCATAAGTCCTTGTGACTCGTTATGTAAACCATTTGTCCTTGTTCATTAGTCCTTGTGTCTCGTTGTGTTAAATTAATTGTACTTGTAAATTAGTCCATGTGATTCGTTGTGTGAACCATTTGTCCTTGTTCATTAGCTTTTGTGACTCATTGTGTGATCCATTTGTCCTTGTTTATTAGTAAATGTGACTCGTTGTGTGAACCATTTGTTCTTGTTCATTAGTCCTTGTAACTCCTTATCTTAAACAATTGTACTTGTTCATTAGTCCAAGTGACTCGTTGTGTGAACCATTTGTCCTTGTTTATTAGCCCTTGTGACTCGTTGTGTGAACCATTTGTCCTTGTTTATTAGTAAATGTGACTCGTTGTGTGAACTATTTGTCCTTGTTCTTTAGTCTTCGTGACTCGTTATGTTAAACAATTGTAATTGTTCATTAGTCCATGTGACTCGTTGTGTGAACCATTTGTCCTTGTTCATTAGTTCTTGTGACTCCTTGTGTTAAACAATTGTACTTGTTCATTAGTCCTTGTGACTCGTTATGTGAACCATTTGTCCTTGTTCATTAGCCCTTGTGACTCGTTGTGTGAACCATTTGTCCTTGTTTATTAGTAAATGTGACTCGTTGTGTGAACTATTTGTCCTTAAGTATTAGTCCTTGTGACTCGTTGTGTTAAACAATTGTACTTGTTCATTAATCCATGTGACTCGTTGTGGTAACTATTTGTCCTTGTTCATTAGTCCTTGTGACTCGTTGTGTAAACCATTTATCCTTTTTTCATTAGGCCTTAGGAGTCGTTGTGTTAAACAATTTTACTTGTTCATTAGTCCATGTGACTCGTTGTGTGAACCATTTGTCCTTGTTCATTAGTCCTTGTGCCTCGTTGTGCTAAAATAATTGTAGTTGTTCACTAGTCCATGTGACTCGTTGTGTGAACTATTTGTCCTCGTTCATTAGCCCTTGTGACTCGTTGTGTGAACAATTTATCCTTGTTTATTAGTAAATGTGACTCGTTGTGTGAACCATTTGTCCTTGTTCATTAGTCTTCGTAACTCGTTATGTTAAGCAATTGTAATTGTTCATTAGTCAATGTGACTCATTGTGTGAACCATTTGTCCTTGTTCATTAGTCCTTGTGACTCGTTGTGTTAAACAATTGTACTTGTTCATTACTCCATGTGACTCGTTGTGTGAACCATTTGTCCTTGTTCATTAGTCCTTGTGACTCGTTGTGTTAAACAATTATACTTGTTCATTTGTCCAAGTGCCTCGTGTGAACCATTTGTCCATGTTCATTAGTCCTTGTGATATGTTGTGTAAAGCACTTGTCCTTGTTCATTAGTCCTTGTGACTCATTGTGTTAAACAATTGTACTTGTTCACTTGTCCATGTGACTCGTTGGGTTAAACAATTGTAGTTGCTCATTAGTCCATTTGACTCGTTGGGTGAACCATTTGTCCTCGTTCATAAGTCCTTGTGACTCGTTATGTAAACCATTTGTCCTTGTTCATTAGTCCTTTTGTCTCGTTGTGTTAAATTAATTGTACTTGTAAATTAGTCCATGTGATTCGTTGTGTGAACCATTTGTCCTTGTTCATTAGCTTTTGTGACTCATTGTGTGATCCATTTGTCCTTGTTTATTAGTAAATGTGACTCGTTGTGTGAACCATTTGTTCTTGTTCATTAGTCCTTGTAACTCCTTATCTTAAACAATTGTACTTGTTCATTAGTCCAAGTGACTCGTTGTGTGAACCATTTGTCCTTGTTTATTAGCCCTTGTGACTCGTTGTGTGAACCATTTGTCCTTGTTTATTAGTAAATGTGACTCGTTGTGTGAACTATTTGTCCTTGTTCTTTAGTCTTCGTGACTCGTTATGTTAAACAATTGTAATTGTTCATTAGTCCATGTGACTCGTTGTGTGAACCATTTGTCCTTGTTCATTAGTTCTTGTGGCTCCTTGTGTTAAACAATTGTACTTGTTCATTAGTCCTTGTGACTCGTTGTGTGAACCATTTGTCCTTGTTCATTAGCCCTTGTGACTCGTTGTGTTAAACAATTGTACTTGTTCATTAATCCATGTGACTCGTTGTGGTAACCATTTGTCCTTGTTCATTAGTCCTTGTGACTCGTTGTGTAAACCATTTATCCTTTTTTCATTAGGCCTTAGGAGTCGTTGTGTTAAACAATTTTACTTGTTCATTAGTCCATGTGACTCGTTGTGTGAACCATTTGTCCTTGTTCATTAGTCCTTGTGCCTCGTTGTGTTAAAATAATTGTACTTGTTCACTAGTCCATGTGACTCATTGTGTGAACTATTTGTCCTTGTTCATTAGCCCTTGTGAGTCGTTGTGTGAACAAATTATTCTTGTTTATTAGTAAATGTGACTCGTTGTGTGAACCATTTGTCCTTGTTCATTAGTCTTCATGACTCGTTATGTTAAGCAATTGTAATTGTTCATTAGTCCATGTGACTCGTTGTGTGAACCATTTGTCCTTGTTCATTAGTCCAAGTGCCTCGTGTGAACCATTTGTCCATGTTCATTAGTCCTTGTGACATGTTGTGTAAACCATTTGTCCTTGTTCATTAGTCCTTGTGACTTGTTGTGTTAAACAATTGTACTTGTTCACTTGTCCATGTGACCCGTTGGGTGAACCATTTGTCCTCGTTCATTGGTCCTTGTGACTCGTGTAAACCATTTGTCCTTGTTCTTTAGTCCTTGTGACTCGTTGTGTTAAAATGATTGTACTTGTTCACTAGTCCATGTGACTCGTTGTGTGAACTATTTGTCCTTGTTCATTAGCCCTTGTGACTCGTTGTGTGAACAATTTATCCTTGTTTATTAGTAAATGTGACTCGTTGTGTGAACCATTTGTCCTTGTTCATTAGCCCTTGTGACTCGTTGTGTGAACCATTTGTCCTTGTTTATTAGTAAATGTGACTCGTTGTGTGAACTATTTGTCCTTATTCATTAGTCCTTGTGACTCGTTGTGTTAAACAATTGTACTTGTTCATTAATCCATGTGACTCGTTGTGGTAACCATTTGTCCTTGTTCATTAGTCCTTGTGACTCGTTGTGTAAACCATTTATCCTTTTTCATTAGTCCTTGTGAGTCGTTGTGTTAAACAATTTTACTTGTTCATTAGTCCATGTGACTCGTTGTGTGAACCATTTGTCCTTGTTCATTAGTCCTTGTGCCTCATTGTGTTAAAATAATTGTACTTGTTCACTAGTCCATGTGACTCATTGTGTGAACTATTTGTCCTTGTTCATTAGCCCTTGTGAGTCGTTGTGTGAACAAATTATCCTTGTTTATTAGTAAATGTGACTCGTTGTGTGAACCATTTGTCCTTGTTCATTAGTCTTCATGACTCGTTATGTTAAGCAATTGTAATTGTTCATTAGTCCATGTGACTCGTTGTGTGAACCATTTGTCCTTGTTCATTAGTCCAAGTGCCTCGTGTGAACCATTTGTCCATGTTCATTAGTCCTTGTGACATGTTGTGTAAACCAGTTGTCCTTGTTCATTAGTCCTTGTGACTTGTTGTGTTAAACAATTGTACTTGTTCACTTGTCCATGTGACTCGTTGGGTGAACCATTTGTCCTCGTTCATTGGTCCTTGTGACTCGTTGTGTAAACCATTTGTCCTTGTTCTTTAGTCCTTGTGACTCGTTGTGTTAAAATAATTGTACTTGTTCACTAGTCCATGTGACTCGTTGTGTGAACTATTTGTCCTTGTTCATTAGCCCTTGTGACTCGTTGTGTGAATAATTTATCCTTGTTTATTAGTAAATGTGACTCGTTGTGTGAACCATTTGTCCTTGTTCATTAGTCTTCGTGACTCGTTATGTTAAGCAATTGTAATTGTTCATTAGTCCATGTGACTCGTTGTGTGAACCATTTGTCCTTGTTCATTAGTCCTTGTGTCTCGTTGTGTTAAACAATTGTACTTGTTCATTAGTCCATGTGACTCGTTGTGTGAACCATTTGTCCTTGTTCATTAGACCTTGTGACTCGTTGTGTAATCCATTTATCCTTGTTCGTTAGTCCTTGTGACTCGTTGTGTTAAACAATTATACTTGTTCATTAGTCCAAGTGCCTTGTGTGAACCATTTGTCCATGTTCATTAGTCCTTATGATATGTTGTGTAAACCATTTTTCCTTGTTCATTAGTCCTTGTGACTCGTTGTGTTAAACAATTGTACTTGTTCACTTGTCCATGTGACTCGTTAGGTTAAACAATTGTACTTCCTCATTAGTCCATTTGACTCGTTGGGTGAACCGTTTGTCCTCGTTCATAAGTCCTTGTGACTCGTTATGTAAACCATTTGTCCTTGTTCATTAGTCCTTGTGTCTCGTTGTGTTAAATTAATTGTACTTGTAAATTAGTCCATGTGATTCGTTGTGTGAACCATTTGTCCTTGTTCATTAGCTTTTGTGACTCATTGTGTGATCCATTTGTCCTTGTTTATTAGTAAATGTGACTCGTTGTGTGAACCATTTGTTCTTGTTCATTAGTCCTTGTAACTCCTTATCTTAAACAATTGTACTTGTTCATTAGTCCAAGTGACTCGTTGTGTGAACCATTTGTCCTTGTTTATTAGCCCTTGTGACTCGTTGTGTGAACCATTTGTCCTTGTTTATTCGTAAATGTGACTCGTTGTGTGAACTATTTGTCCTTGTTCATTAGCCCTTGTGACTCGTTGTGTGAACAATTTATCCTTGTTTATTAGTAAATGTGACTCGTTGTGTTACATTTGTCCTTGTTCATTAGTCTTCGTGACTCGTTATGTTAAGCAATTGTAATTGTTCATTAGTCAATGTGACTCGTTGTGTAAACCATTTATCCTTGTTCATTAGTCCTTGTGACTCGTTGTGTTAAACAATTATACTTGTTCATTATTCCAAGTGCCTCGTGTGAACCATTTGTCCATGTTCATTAGTCCTTGTGATATGTTGTGTAAACCATTTGTCCTTGTTCATTAGTCCTTGTGACTCGTTGTGTTAAACAATTGTACTTGTTCACTTGTCCATGTGACTCGTTGGGTTAAACAATTGTAGTTGCTCATTAGTCCATTTGACTCGTTGGGTGAACCATTTGTCCTCGTTCATAACTCCTTGTGACTCGTTATGTAAACCATTTGTCCTTGTTAATTAGTCCTTTTGTCTCGTTGTGTTAACTTAATTGTACTTGTAAATTAGTCCATGTGATTCGTTGTGTGAACCATTTGTCCTTGTTCATTAGCTTTTGTGACTCATTGTGTGATCCATTTGTCCTTGTTTATTAGTAAATGTGACTCGTTGTGTGAACCATTTGTTCTTGTTCATAAGTCCTTATAACTCCTTATCTTAAACAATTGTACTTGTTCATTAGTCCAAGTGACTCGTTGTGTGAACCATTTGTCCTTGTTTATTAGCCCTTGTGACTCGTTGTGTGAACCATTTGTCCTTGTTCATTAGTCCTTGTGACTCGTTGTGTTAAACAATTGTACTTGTTCATTAGTCCATGTGACTCGTTGTGTGAACCATTTGTCCTTGTTCATTAGTCCTTGTGACTCGTTGTGTAAACCATTTATCCTTGTTCATTAGTCCTTGTGACTCGTTGTGTTAAACAATTATACTTGTTCATTAGTCCAAGTGCCTTGTGTGAACCATTTGTCCATGTTCATTAGTCCTTATGATATGTTGTGTAAACCATTTTTCCTTGTTCATTAGTCCTTGTGACTCGTTGTGTTAAACAATTGTACTTGTTCACTTGTTCATGTGACTCGTTGGGTTAAACAATTGTACTTGCTCATTAGTCCATTTGACTCGTTGGGTGAACCGTGTCCTCGTTCATAAGTCCTTGTGACTCGTTATGTAAACCATTTGTTCTTGTTCATTAGTCCTTGTGTCTCGTTGTGTTAAATTAATTGTACTTGTAAATTAGTCCATGTGATTCATTGTGTGAACCATTTGTCCTTGTTCATTAGCTTTTGTGACTCATTGTGTGATCCATTTGTCCTTGTTTACTAGTAAATGTGACACGTTGTGTGAACCATTTGTTCTTGTTCATTAGTCCTTGTAACTCCTTATCTTAAACAATTGTACTTATTCATTAGTCCAAGTGACTCGTTGTGTGAACCATTTGTCCTTGTTTATTAGCCCTTGTGACTCGTTGTGTGAACCATTTGTCCTTGTTTATTAGTAAATGTGACTCGTTGTGTGAACTATTTGTCCTTGTTCATTAGTCCTTGTGACTCGTTGTGTTAAACAATTGTACTTGTTCATTAATCCATGTGACTCGTTGTGGTAACCATTTGTCCTTGTTCATTAGTCCTTGTGACTCGTTGTCTAAACCATTTATCCTTTTTCATTAGTCCTTGTGAGTCGTAGTGTTAAACAATTTTACTTGTTCATTAGTCCATGTGACTCGTTGTGTGAACCATTTGTCCTTGTTCATTAATCCTTGTGCCTCGTTGTGTTAAAATAATTGTACTTGTTCACTAGTCCATGTGACTCATTCTGTGAACTATTTGTCCTTGTTCATTAGCCCTTGTGAGTCGTTGTGTGAACAAATTATCCTTGTTTATTAGTAAATGTGACTCGTTGTGTGAACCATCTGTCCTTGTTCCTTAGTCTTCGTGACTCGTTATGTTAAGCAATTGTAATTGTTCATTAGTCCATGTGACTCGTTGTGTGAACCATTTGTCCTTGTTCATTAGTCCTTGTGACTCGTTGTGTTGAACAATTGTACTTGTTCATTAGTCAATGTGACTCGATGTGTGAACCATTTGTCCTTGTTCATTAGTCCTTGTGACTCGTTTTGTAAACCATTTATCCTTTTTCATTAGTCCTTGTGAGTCGTTGTGTTAAACAATTTTACTTGTTCATTAATCCACGTGACTCGTTGTGTGAACCATTTGTCCTTGTTCATTAGTCTTTGTGCCTCGTTGTGTTAAAATAATTGTACTTGTTCAATAGTCCATGTGACTCATTGTGTGAACTATTTGTCCTTGTTCATTAGCCCTTGTGAGTCGTTGTGTGAACAAATTATCCTTGTTTATTAGTAAATGTGACTCGTTGTGTGAACCATCTGTCCTTGTTCATTAGTCTTCGTGACTCGTTATGTTAAGCAATTGTAATTGTTCATTAGTCCATGTGACTCGTTGTGTGAACCATTTGTCCTTGTTCATTAGTCCTTGTGACTCGTTGTGTTGAACAATTGTACTTGTTCATTAGTCCATGTCACTCGTTGTGTGAACCATTTGTCCTTGTTCATTAGTCCTTGTGACTCGTTGTGTAAACCATTTATCCTTTGTCATTAGTCCTTGTGACTCGTTGTGTTAAACAATTGTACTTATTCTTTAGTCCATGTGACTCTTTGTGTGAACCATTTGTCCTCGTTCATAAGTCCTTGTGACTCGTTATGTAAACCATTTGTCCTTGTTCATTAGTCCTTGTGTCTCGTTGTGTTAACCATTTGTCCTTGTAAATTAGTCCATGTGATTCGTTGTGTGAACCATTTGTCCTTGTTCATTAGCTTTTGTGACTCATTGTGTGATCCATTTGTCCTTGTTTATTAGTAAATGTGACTCGTTGTGTGAACCATTTGTTCTTGTTCATTAGTCCTTGTAACTCCTTATCTTAAACAATTGTACTTGTTCATTAGTCCAAGTGACTCGTTGTGTGAACCATTTGTCCTTGTTTATTAGCCCTTGTGACTCGTTGTGTGAACCATTTGTCCTTGTTTATTAGTAAATGTGACTCGTTGTGTGAACTATTTGTCCTTGTTCTTTAGTCTTCGTGACTCGTTATGTTAAACAATTGTAATTGTTCATTAGTCCATGTGACTCGTTGTGTGAACTATTTGTCCTTGTTCATTAGTCCTTGTGACTCGTTGTGTAAACCATTTATCCTTGTTCATTATTCCTTGTGAGTGGTTGTGTTAAACAATTGTACCTGTTCATTAGTCCATTCGACTCGTTCTGTGAACCATTTGTCCTTATCCATTAGCCCTTGTGACTCGTTGTGTGAACAATTTGTCCTTGTTTATTAGTAAATGTGACTCCTTTTGTGAACCATTTTCCCTTGTTCATTAGTCTTTGTGACTCGTTGTGTTAAACAATTGTAATTGTTCATTAGTCCTTGTGACTCGTTGTGTGAACCGTTTGTCCTTGTTCATTAGTCCTTGTGACTCGTTGTGTTAAACAATTGTATTTGCTCATTAGTCCATTTGACTCGTTGGGTGAACCGTTTGTCCTCGTTCATTAGTCCTTCTGACTCGTAGTGTAAACCATTTGTCCTTGTTCATTAGTCCTTGTGTCTCGTTGTGTTAAATTAATTGTACTTGTAAATTAGTCCATGTGATTCGTTGTGTGAACCATTTGTCCTTGTTCATTAGCTTTTGTGACTCATTGTGTGATCCATTTGTACTTGTTTATTAGTAAATGTGACTCGTTGTGTGAACCATTTGTTCTTGTTCATTAGTCCTTGTAACTCGTTATGTTAAGCAATTGTAATTGTTCATTAGTCCATATGACTCTTTGTGTGAACCATTTGTCCTTGTTCATTAGTCCATGTGACTCGTTGTGTTAAACAATTGTACTTGTTCATTAGTCCATGTGACTCGTTGTGTGAACCATTTGTCCTTGTTCATTAGTCCTTGTGACTCGTTGTGTAAACCATTTATCGTTCTTCATTAGTACTTGTGAGTGGTTGTGTTAAACAATTGTACTTGTTCATTAGTTCATGTGACTCGTTGTGTGAACCATTTGTCCTTGTTCATTAGCCCTTGTGAGGCGTTGTGTGAACCATTTGTCCTTGTTTATTAGTCAATGTGACTCGTTGTGTGAACCATTTGTCGTTGTCCATTAGCCCTTGTGACTCGTTGTGTGAACCATTTGTCCTTGTTCAATAGTCTTTGTGACTCGTTGTGTTAAACAATTGTAATTGTTCATTAGTCCTTGTGACTCGTTGTGTGAACCGTTTGTCCTTGTTCATTAGTCTTGGTGACTCGTTGTGTGAACCATTTGTCCTTGTTCATTAGTCTTCGTGACTCGTTATGTTAAGCAATTGTAATTGTTCATTAGTCCATGTGACTCGTTTTGTAAACCATTTGTCCTTGTTCTTTAGTCCTTGTGACTCGTTGTGTTAAAATAATTGTACTTGTTCACTAGTCCATGTGACTCGTTGTGTGAACTATTTGTCCTTGTTCATTAGCCCTTGTGACTCGTTGTGTGAACAATTTGCCCTTGTTTATTAGTAAATGTGACTCCTTGTGTGAACCATTTTTCCTTGTTCATTAGTCTTTGTGACTCGTTGTGTTAAACAATTGTAATTGTTCATTAGTCCTTGTGACTCGTTGTGTGAACCGTTTGTCCTTGTTCATTAGTCCTTGTGACTCGTTGTGTTAAACAATTGTATTTTCTCATTAGTCCATTTGACTCGTTGGGTGAACCGTTTGTCCTTGTTCATTAGTCCTTCTGACTCGTTGTGTAAACCATTTGTCCTTGTTCATTAGCCCTTGTGACTCGTTGTGTGAACCATTTGTCCTTGTTCAATAGTCTTTGTGACTCGTTGTGTTAAACAATTGTAATTGTTCATTAGTCCATGTGATTCGTTGTGTGAACCATTTGTCCTTGTTCATTAGCTTTTGTGACTCATTGTGTGATCCATTTGTACTTGTTTATTAGTAAATGTGACTCGTTGTGTGAACCATTTGTTCTTGTTCATTAGTCCTTGTAACTCGTTATGTTAAGCAATTGTACCATTTGTCCTTGTTCATTAGTCCTTGTGACTCGTTGTGTTAAACAATTGTACTTGTTCATTTGTCCATGTGATTCGTTGGGTTAAACAATTATACTTGCTCATTAGTCCATTTGACTCGTTGGGTGAACCGTTTGTCCTCGTTCATAAGTCCTTGTGACTCGTTATGTAAACCATTTGTCCTTGTTCATTAGTCCTTGTGTCTCGTTGTGTTAAATTAATTGTACTTGTAAATTAGTCCATGTGATTCGTTGTGTGAACCATTTGTCCTTGTTCATTAGCTTTTGTGACTCATTGTGTGATCCATTTGTCCTTGTTTATTAGTAAATGTGACTCGTTGTGTGAACCATTTGTTCTTGTTCATTAGTCCTTGTAACTCCTTATCTTAAACAATTGTACTTGTTCATTAGTCCAAGTGACTCGTTGTGTGAACCATTTGTCCATGTTTATTAGCCCTTGTGACTCGTTGTGTGAACCATTTGTCCTTGTTTATTAGTAAATGTGACTCGTTGTGTGAAATATTTGTCCTTGTTCTTTAGTCTTCGTGACTCGTTATGTAAACAATTGTAATTCTTCATTAGTCCATGTGACTCGTTGTGTGAACCATTTGTCCTTGTTCATTAGTTCTTGTGACTCCTTGTGTTAAACAATTGTACTTGTTCATTAGTCCTTGTGACTCGTTGTGTGAACCATTTGTCCTTGTTCATTAGCCCTTGTGACTCGTTGTGTGAACCATTTGTCCTTGTTTATTAGTAAATGTGACTCGTTGTGTGAACTATTTGTCCTTGTTTATTAGTCCTTGTGACTCGTTGTGTTAAACAATTGTACTTGTTCATTAATCCATGTGACTCGTTGTGAAACCATTTGTCCTTGTTCATTAGTCCTTGTGACTCGTTGTGTAAACCATTTATCCTTTTTCATTAGTCCTTGTGAGTCGTTGTGTTAAACAATTTTACTTGTTCATTAGTCCATGTGACTCGTTGTGTGAACCATTTGTCCTTGTTCATTAGTCCTTGTGCCTCGTTGTGTTAAAATAATTCTACTTGTTCACTAGTCCATGTGACTCATTGTGTGAACTATTTGTCCTTGTTCATTAGCCCTTGTGAGTCGTTGTGTGAACAAATTATCCTTGTTTAGTAGTAAATGTGACTCGTTGTGTGAACCATTTGTCCTTGTTCATTAGTGTTCGTGACTCGTTATGTTAAGCAATTGTAATTGTTCATTAGTCCATGTGACTCGTTGTGTGAACCATTTGTCCTTGTTCATTAGTCCAAGTGCCTCGTGTGAACCATTTGTCCATGTTCATTAGTTCTTGTGACATGTTGTGTAAACCTATTGTCCTTGTTCATTAGTCCTTGTGACTTGTTGTTTTAAACAATTGTACTTGTTCACTTGTCCATGTGACTCGTTGGGTGAACCATTTGTCCTCGTTCATTAGTCCTTGTGACTCGTTGTGTAAACCATTTGTCCTTGTTCTTTAGTCCTTGTGACTCGTTGTGTTAAAATAATTGTACTTGTTCACTAGTCCATGTGACTCGTTGTGTGAACTATTTTTCCTTGTTCATTTGCCCTTGTGACTCGTTGTGTGAACAATTTATCCTTGTTTATTAGTAAATGTGACTCGTTGTGTGAACCATTTGTCCTTGTTCATTAGTCTTCGTGACTCGTTATGTTAAGCAATTGTAATTGTTCATTAGTCCATGTAACTCGTTGTGTGAACCATTTGTCCTTGTTCATTAGTCCTTTTGACTCGTTGTGTTAAACAATTGTACTTGTTCATTAGTCCATGTGACTCGTTGTGTGAACCATTTGTCCTTGTTCATTAGTCCTTGTGACTCGTTGTGTAAACCATCTATCCTTGTTCATTAGTCCTTGTGACTCGTTGTGATAAACAATTATACTTGTTCATTAGTCCAAGTGCCTCGTGTGAACCATTTGTCCATGTTCATTAGTCCTTGTGATATGTTGTGTAAAGCATTTGTCCTTGTTCATTAGTCCTTGTGACTCGTTGTGTTAAACAATTGTACTTGTTCACTTGTCCATGTGACTCGTTGGGTTAAACAATTGTACTTGCTCATTAGTCCATTTGACTCGTTGGGTGAACCGTGTCCTCGTTCATAAGTCCTTGTGAATCGTTATGTAAACCATTTGTCCTTGTTCATTAGTCCTTGTGTCTCGTTGTGTTAAATTAATTGTACTTGTAAATTAGTCCATGTGATTCGTTGTGTGAACCATTTATCCTTGTTCATTAGCTTTTGTGACTCATTGTGTGATCCATTTGTCCTTGTTTATTAGTAAATGTGACACGTTGTGTGAACCATTTGTTCTTGTTGATTAGTCCTTGTAACTCCTTATCTTAAACAATTGTAATTATGCATTAGTCCAAGTGACTCGTTGTGTGAACCATTTGTCCTTGTTTATTAGCCCTTGTGACTCGTTGTGTGAACCATTTGTCCTTGTTTATTAGTAAATGTGACTCGTTGTGTGAACAATTTGTCCTTGTTCTTTAGTCTTCGTGACTCGTTATGTTAAACAATTGTAATTGTTCATTAGTCCATGTGACTCGTTGTGTGAACCATTTGCCTTGTTCATTAGTTCTTGTGACTCCTTGTGTTAAACAATTGTACTTGTTAATTAGTCCTTGTGACTCGTTGTGTGAACCATTTGTCCTTGTTCATTAGCCCTTGTGACTCGTTGTGTGAACCATTTGTCCTTGTTTATTAGTAAATGTGACTCGTTGTGTGAACTATTTGTCCTTGTTTATTAGTCCTTGTGACTCGTTGTGTTAAACAATTGTACTTGTTCATTAATCCATGTGACTCGTTGTGAAACCATTTGTCCTTGTTCATTAGTCCTTGTGACTCGTTGTGTAAACCATTTATCCTTTTTCATTAGTCCTTGTGAGTCGCTGTGTTAAACAATTTTACTTGTTCATTAGTCCATGTGACTCTTTGTGTGAACCATTTGTCCTTGTTCATTAGTCCTTGTGCCTCGTTGTGTTAAAATAATTCTACTTGTTCACTAGTCCATGTGACTCATTGTGTGAACTATTTGTCCTTGTTCATTAGCCCTTGTGAGTCGTTGTGTGAACAAATTATCCTTGTTTATTAGTAAATGTGACTCGTTGTGTGAACCATTTGTCCTTGTTCATTAGTCTTCGTGACTCGTTATGTTAAGCAATTGTAATTGTTCATTAGTCCATGTGACTCGTTGTGTGAACCATTTGTCCTTGTTCATTAGTCCAAGTGCCTCGTGTGAACCATTTGTCCATGTTCATTAGTTCTTGTGACATGTTGTGTAAACCATTTGTCCTTGTTCATTAGTCCTTGTGACTTGTTGTTTTAAACAATTGTACTTGTTCACTTGTCCATGTGACTCGTTGGGTGAACCATTTGTCCTCGTTCATTAGTCCTTGTGACTCGTTGTGTAAACCATTTGTCCTTGTTCTTTAGTCCTTGTGACTCGTTGTGTTAAAATAATTGTACTTGTTCACTAGTCCATGTGACTCGTTGTGTGAACTATTTTTCCTTGTTCATTTGCCCTTGTGACTCATTGTGTGAACAATTTATCCTTGTTTATTAGTAAATGTGACTCGTTGTTGCAACAAAATTTGTTGCATTGTGATTCATTTTTAAGCCAAAAGAAACAGTCCACGGAACGGTTCACAATTGAATGCATTTCATCGCTTTTTGAAGTGTCATTACATCAAGCCTAACTTCCAAGCTCTATATCTCAAGTTTTACTCATGCAAATACAATGATTCTTATGTCATTAGAAAGCTTGGGATCTTAGAAAAACGATGGATTTTGAATCACCTCCATATCAGGTCTATAGCTTGAGATATGGCTGATGCAAACAGACTGCGCATTTCTGGACAGCCCATGACCTACGTGCACTAAAAGTTCAATAACTCGAGATTTACTCAATGTCCTAGGTTGATTCTTTTTGGAGGTGAAAGTTAGATCCCTTAGCTTTCAAATGAGCTATCATGGGCCCTGATATTCGTCCTTAGCTAAGAGATATGCCTCTTCCAAAATGCGTCTGATTTCCTAAGATGCTCTCCAAACCCGGTTTTGAACCGTCACCAACAATCGAGGTCCAACTTCAATTCCGTCTAAGAAGTCATGCCTCCAACCGCCCTATTTCACATCTTTGGTGAGTTTAGGATGTTTTTGTGTAGGATCTTTTATCTCCAAGGGTTACCATTCAGAAATTATTTGAAGAACTAAAGCAAAGGTACAAGGGGACCCGGTTTTGAACAATGAGCTAAATGTCGCTATCAATCTTTCCTCTTTTGATCCAACAAAGCTCAAGAGACTTTTTGGGAGCTGAATAGGAGTCATACACGGTTCTACAAGCCTCCAATCAGTCCATATAATCATAAATAAGAAGTTGAGCTACAAACAAGGAAGATTGGACTATTAGTTTACTTTATCATTTCTTTGCTTTATGTCATTTTCAATTTCAGCATTGTAAGAGGCCTAGGCTGCTGTTTTTATGTCCTTTTAGCTGCTCATTTTGTGGCCCTTAGATGTAACTTGTAATCAAGGGTCAAGATTGTAAGCCTTGGTCTATATAAACCAAGTTAGACATATGAGAAAATCAGATTGGAGTTGATGAAAATTATGAGTTTTATGAGGTTTCTCAAAACCCTTGATTAGTTCTTTGCTTAGTGCTAGAACAACTCCATTACTTAGTGTTTGGGGTCGTGTATCTTGGTTTGCTTTGTGATCTGACCAAGTGCATAAGGGGATTAGTTCTTGCTTTGTGATCT
Source organism: Silene latifolia (assembly GCF_048544455.1). Taxonomy (NCBI): domain Eukaryota; kingdom Viridiplantae; phylum Streptophyta; class Magnoliopsida; order Caryophyllales; family Caryophyllaceae; genus Silene; species Silene latifolia. The sequence continues at coordinate 636,205 of NW_027413125.1, forward strand.
TGAACAACATCCCGAGTCTTGAGATTGCTTTGTGATCTTCTCAAGTCATATCCCGAGTCTTGTTATTGTTTTGTGTCAAAACAGTCCCAAAGTTTCTGTTTTGTTGCCTTAAGTTATTGTGGGAATTGTTATTTGAATGTTTAGTTCATAAGCATTTAAGTTACAATCTTATTTCCATTGCTTTCTTTCAAAGTTATCAAGCTATTTAGGATCTTATATTCGTCCAAAACAGGCTGTTTCGTGCCTTGCTTTGGTTGAATCGTTTATTAGCTTCTAAATGTGTCCTTATATAGCTTGTTGGTCCTTAAAACAATCCATCTAAGTGTCCAAATCGAGTCCTTTGTTGAGTCTAATTCTGTCCAAGTTAGTTCTTGTTTTCGAGTCTTATATGTCCAAAAATCAAGTCCTAAGAGTTTTACTCCAAATTGGTATCAGAGCTTTGGTTGAGTGTTCATATTTCCTAACTACAACTAAAACTACAAAAACAACCCAATGAGTGAAGAGAGGTTTTCAAAGCTTTGGTTTGTTTCTAGAAAAAACAGTTTTACTTAAGTTGTTGTGATTCTGATTTTTCATGGGAAAAACAGTAGCTATTGGTGTTGTACCCTATGTTCCATGCTCAAAGATGAAACCTTGTGATCTTGGTTCCATTTCCAAGTCATTAGAAGCAGCTATGATGAAGTTGCAAGCGCTAACAAAAGGGTATGAAGGTGATGTGCATACAAGGAGTGCAACAAGCACCCATGGGGTTCCAAGGGAACCAAAACCTCCTGATTTGTATCAAGGAGAACACCTCCTGCCCTATGAGTGTTCTAATTCCTCTCCGACCCTTAGAAGCAAAGGTAAAACACCATTACTTCCTTCCTTTAATGGTGAAAACAGTAGAGCATTTGTGTCTTGGTTGTTTGATGTTGAATGCTATTTCGAGAACAAGTGTTTTTCTGATAAAGAGAAGTGTTTGATGTTGAATGCTATTTGTCCTCGTTCATTAGTCCTTGTGACTCGTTGTGTAAACCATTTGTCCTTGTTCTTTAGTCCTTGTGACTCGTTGTGTTAAAATAATTGTACTTGTTCACTAGTCCATGTGACTCGTTGTGTGAACTATTTTTCCTTGTTCATTTGCCCTTGTGACTCATTGTGTGAACAGTTTATCCTTGTTTATTAGTAAATGTGACTCGTTGTGTGAACCATTTGTCCTTGTTCATTAGTCTTCGTGACTCGTTATGTTAAGCAATTGTAATTGTTCATTAGTCCATGTAACTCGTTGTGTGAACCATTTGTCCTTGTTCATTAGTCCTTTTGACTCGTTGTGTTAAACAATTGTACTTGTTCATTAGTCCATGTGACTCGTTGTGTGAACCATTTGTCCTTGTTCATTAGTCCTTGTGACTCGTTGTGTAAACCATCTATCCTTGTTCATTAGTCCTTGTGACTCGTTGTGATAAACAATTATACTTGTTCATTAGTCCAAGTGCCTCGTGTGAACCATTTGTCCATGTTCATTAGTCCTTGTGATATGTTGTGTAAAGCATTTGTCCTTGTTCATTAGTCCTTGTGACTCGTTGTGTTAAACAATTGTACTTGTTCACTTGTCCATGTGACTCGTTGGGTTAAACAATTGTACTTGCTCATTAGTCCATTTGACTCGTTGGGTGAACCGTGTCCTCGTTCATAAGTCCTTGTGAATCGTTATGTAAACCATTTGTCCTTGTTCATTAGTCCTTGTGTCTCGTTGTGTTAAATTAATTGTACTTGTAAATTAGTCCATGTGATTCGTTGTGTGAACCATTTATCCTTGTTCATTAGCTTTTGTGACTCATTGTGTGATCCATTTGTCCTTGTTTATTAGTAAATGTGACACGTTGTGTGAACCATTTGTTCTTGTTGATTAGTCCTTGTAACTCCTTATCTTAAACAATTGTACTTATTCATTAGTCCAAGTGACTCGTTGTGTGAACCATTTGTCCTTGTTTATTAGCCCTTGTGACTCGTTGTGTGAACCATTTGTCCTTGTTTATTAGTAAATGTGACTCGTTGTGTGAACAATTTGTCCTTGTTCTTTAGTCTTCGTGACTCGTTATGTTAAACAATTGTAATTGTTCATTAGTCCATGTGACTCGTTGTGTGAACCATTTGCCTTGTTCATTAGTTCTTGTGACTCCTTGTGTTAAACAATTGTACTTGTTAATTAGTCCTTGTGACTCGTTGTGTGAACCATTTGTCCTTGTTCATTAGCCCTTGTGACTCGTTGTGTGAACCATTTGTCCTTGTTTATTAGTAAATGTGACTCGTTGTGTGAACTATTTGCCCTTGTTTATTAGTCCTTGTGACTCGTTGTGTTAAACAATTGTACTTGTTCATTAATCCATGTGACTCGTTGTGAAACCATTTGTCCTTGTTCATTAGTCCTTGTGACTCGTTGTGTAAACCATTTATCCTTTTTCATTAGTCCTTGTGAGTCGCTGTGTTAAACAATTTTACTTGTTCATTAGTCCATGTGACTCGTTGTGTGAACCATTTGTCCTTGTTCATTAGTCCTTGTGCCTCGTTGTGTTAAAATAATTCTACTTGTTCACTAGTCCATGTGACTCATTGTGTGAACTATTTGTCCTTGTTCATTAGCGCTTGTGAGTCGTTGTGTGAACAAATTATCCTTGTTTATTAGTAAATGTGACTCGTTGTGTGAACCATTTGTCCTTGTTCATTAGTCTTCGTGACTCGTTATGTTAAGCAATTGTAATTGTTCATTAGTCCATGTGACTCGTTGTGTGAACCATTTCTCCTTGTTCATTAGTCCAAGTGCCTCGTGTGAACCATTTGTCCATGTTCATTAGTTCTTGTGACATGTTGTGTAAACCATTTGTCCTTGTTCATTAGTCCTTGTGACTTGTTGTTTTAAACAATTGTACTTGTTCACTTGTCCATGTGACTCGTTGGGTGAACCATTTGTCCTCGTTCATTAGTCCTTGTGACTCGTTGTGTAAACCATTTGTCCTTGTTCTTTAGTACTTGTGACTCGTTGTGTTAAAATAATTGTACTTGTTCACTAGTCCTTGTGACTCGTTGTGTGAACTATTTTTCCTTGTTCATTTGCCCTTGTGACTCGTTGTGTGAACAATTTATCCTTGTTTATTAGTAAATGTGACTCGTTGTGTGAACCATTTGTCCTTGTTCATTAGTCTTCGTGACTCGTTATGTTAAGCAATTGTAATTGTTCATTAGTCCATGTAACTCGTTGTGTGAACCATTTGTCCTTGTTCATTAGTCCTTTTGACTCGTTGTGTTAAACAATTGTACTTGTTCATTAGTCCATGTGACTCGTTGTGTGAACCATTTGTCCTTGTTCATTAGTCCTTGTGACTCGTTGTGTAAACCATCTATCCTTGTTCATTAGTCCTTGTGACTCGTTGTGATAAACAATTATACTTGTTCATTAGTCCAAGTGCCTCGTGTGAACCATTTGTCCATGTTCATTAGTCCTTGTGATATGTTGTGTAAAGCATTTGTCCTTGTTCATTAGTCCTTGTGACTCGTTGTGTTAAACAATTGTACTTGTTCACTTGTCCATGTGACTCGTTGGGTTAAACAATTGTACTTGCTCATTAGTCCATTTGACTCGTTGGGTGAACCGTGTCCTCGTTCATAAGTCCTTGTGAATCGTTATGTAAACCATTTGTCCTTGTTCATTAGTCCTTGTGTCTCGTTGTGTTAAATTAATTGTACTTGTAAATTAGTCCATGTGATTCGTTGTGTGAACCATTTATCCTTGTTCATTAGCTTTTGTGACTCATTGTGTGATCCATTTGTCCTTGTTTATTAGTAAATGTGACACGTTGTGTGAACCATTTGTTCTTGTTGATTAGTCCTTGTAACTCCTTATCTTAAACAATTGTACTTATTCATTAGTCCAAGTGACTCGTTGTGTGAACCATTTGTCCTTGTTTCTTAGCCCTTGTGACTCGTTGTGTGAACCATTTGTCCTTGTTTATTAGTAAATGTGACTCGTTGTGTGAACAATTTGTCCTTGTTCTTTAGTCTTCGTGACTCGTTATGTTAAACAATTGTAATTGTTCATTAGTCCATGTGACTCGTTGTGTGAACCATTTGCCTTGTTCATTAGTTCTTGTGACTCCTTGTGTTAAACAATTGTACTTGTTAATTAGTCCTTGTGACTCGTTGTGTGAACCATTTGTCCTTGTTCATTAGCCCTTGTGACTCGTTGTGTGAACCATTTGTCCTTGTTTATTAGTAAATGTGACTCGTTGTGTGAACTATTTGTCCTTGTTTATTAGTCCTTGTGACTCGTTGTGTTAAACAATTGTACTTGTTCATTAATCCATGTGACTCGTTGTGAAACCATTTGTCCTTGTTCATTAGTCCTTGTGACTCGTTGTGTAAACCATTTATCCTTTTTCATTAGTCCTTGTGAGTCGCTGTGTTAAACAATTTTACTTGTTCATTAGTCCATGTGACTCGTTGTGTGAACCATTTGTCCTTGTTCATTAGTCCAAGTGCCTCGTGTGAACCATTTGTCCATGTTCATTAGTTCTTGTGACATGTTGTGTAAACCATTTGTCCTTGTTCATTAGTCCTTGTGACTTGTTGTTTTAAACAATTGTACTTGTTCACTTGTCCATGTGACTCGTTGGGTGAACCATTTGTCCTCGTTCATTAGTCCTTGTGACTCGTTGTGTAAACCATTTGTCCTTGTTCTTTAGTCCTTGTGACTCGCTGTGTTAAAATAATTGTACTTGTTCACTAGTCCATGTGACTCGTTGTGTGAACTATTTTTCCTTGTTCATTTGCCCTTGTGACTCGTTGTGTGAACAATTTATCCTTGTTTATTAGTAAATGTGACTCGTTGTGTGAACCATTTGTCCTTGTTCATTAGTCTTCGTGACTCGTTATGTTAAGCAATTGTAATTGTTCATTAGTACATGTAACTCGTTGTGTGAACCATTTGTCCTTGTTCATTAGTCCTTTTGACTCGTTGTGTTAAACAATTGTACTTGTTCATTAGTCCATGTGACTCGTTGTGTGAACCATTTGTCCTTGTTCATTAGTCCTTGTGACTCGTTGTGTAAACCATCTATCCTTGTTCATTAGTCCTTGTGACTCGTTGTGATAAACAATTATACTTGATCATTAGTCCAAGTGCCTCGTGTAAACCATTTGTCCATGTTCATTAGTCCTTGTGATATGTTGTGTAAAGCATTTGTCCTTGTTCATTAGTCCTTGTGACTCGTTGTGTTAAACAATTGTACTTGTTCACTTGTCCATGTGACTCGTCGGGTTAAACAATTGTACTTGCTCATTAGTCCATTTGACTCGTTGGGTGAACCGTGTCCTCGTTCATAAGTCCTTGTGAATCGTTATGTAAACCATTTGTCCTTGTTCATTAGTCCTTGTGTCTCGTTGTGTTAAATTAATTGTACTTGTAAATTAGTCCATGTGATTCGTTGTGTGAACCATTTATCCTTGTTCATTAGCTTTTGTGACTCATTGTGTGATCCATTTGTCCTTGTTTATTAGTAAATGTGACACGTTGTGTGAACCATTTGTTCTTGTTGATTAGTCCTTGTAACTCCTTATCTTAAACAATTGTACTTATTCATTAGTCCAAGTGACTCGTTGTGTGAACCATTTTCCTTGTTTATTAGCCCTTGTGACTCGTTGTGTGAACCATTTGTCCTTGTTTATTAGTAAATGTGACTCGTTGTGTGAACAATTTGTCCTTGTTCTTTAGTCTTCGTGACTCGTTATGTTAAACAATTGTAATTGTTCATTAGTCCATGTGACTCGTTGTGTGAACCATTTGCCTTGTTCATTAGTTCTTGTGACTCCTTGTGTTAAACAATTGTACTTGTTAATTAGTCCTTGTGATTCGTTGTGTGAACCATTTGTCCTTGTTCATTAGCCCTTGTGACTCGTTGTGTAAACCATTTGTCCTTGTTTATTAGTAAATGTGACTCGTTGTGTGAACTATTTGTCCTTGTTTATTAGTCCTTGTGACTCGTTGTGTTAAACAATTGTACTTGTTCATTAATCCATGTGACTCGTTGTGAAACCATTTGTCCTTGTTCATTAGTCCTTGTGACTCGTTGTGTAAACCATTTATCCTTTTTCATTAGTCCTTGTGAGTCGCTGTGTTAAACAATTTTACTTGTTCATTAGTCCATGTGACTCGTTGTGTGAACCATTTGTCCTTGTTCATTAGTCCTTGTGCCTCGTTGTGTTAAAATAATTCTACTTGTTCACTAGTCCATGTGACTCATTGTGTGAACTATTTGTCCTTGTTCATTAGCCCTTGTGAGTCGTTGTGTGAACAAATTATCCTTGTTTATTAGTAAATGTGACTCGTTGTGTGAACCATTTGTCCTTGTTCATTAGTCTTCGTGACTCGTTATGTTAAGCAATTGTAATTGTTCATTAGTCCATGTGACTCGTTGTGTGAACCATTTGTCCTTGTTCATTAGTCCAAGTGCCTCGTGTGAACCATTTGTCCATGTTCATTAGTTCTTGTGACATGTTGTGTAAACCATTTGTCTTTGTTCATTAGTCCTTGTGACTTGTTGTTTTAAACAATTGTACTTGTTCACTTGTCCATGTGACTCGTTGGGTGAACCATTTGTCCTCGTTCATTAGTCCTTGTGACTCGTTGTGTAAACCATTTGTCCTTGTTCTTTAGTCCTTGTGACTCGTTGTGTTAAAATAATTGTACTTGTTCACTAGTCCATGTGACTCGTTGTGTGAACTATTTTTCCTTGTTCATTTGCCCTTGTGACTCGTTGTGTGAACAATTTATCCTTGTTTATTAGTAAATGTGACTCGTTGTGTGAACCATTTGTCCTTGTTCATTAGTCTTCGTGACTCGTTATGTTAAGCAATTATAATTGTTCATTAGTCCATGTAACTCGTTGTGTGAACCATTTGTCCTTGTTCATTAGTCCTTTTGACTCGTTGTGTTAAACAATTGTACTTGTTCATTAGTCCATGTGACTCGTTGTGTGAACCATTTGTCCTTGTTCATTAGTCCTTGTGACTCGTTGTGTAAACCATCTATCCTTGTTCATTAGTCCTTGTGACTCGTTGTGATAAACAATTATACTTGTTCATTAGTCCAAGTGCCTCGTGTGAACCATTTGTCCATGTTCATTAGTCCTTGTGATATGTTGTGTAAAGCATTTGTCCTTGTTCATTAGTCCTTGTGACTCGTTGTGTTAAACAATTGTACTTGTTCACTTGTCCATGTGACTCGTTGGGTTAAACAATTGTACTTGCTCATTAGTCCATTTGACTCGTTGGGTGAACCGTGTCCTCGTTCATAAGTCCTTGTGAATCGTTATGTAAACCATTTGTCCTTGTTCATTAGTCCTTGTGTCTCGTTGTGTTAAATTAATTGTACTTGTAAATTAGTCCATGTGATTCGTTGTGTGAACCATTTATCCTTGTTCATTAGCTTTTGTGACTCATTGTGTGATCCATTTATCCTTGTTTATTAGTAAATGTGACACGTTGTGTGAACCATTTGTTCTTGTTGATTAGTCCTTGTAACTCCTTATCTTAAACAATTGTACTTATTCATTAGTCCAAGTGACTCGTTGTGTGAACCATTTGTCCTTGTTTATTAGCCCTTGTGACTCGTTGTGTAAACCATTTGTCCTTGTTTATTAGTAAATGTGACTCGTTGTGTGAACAATTTGTCCTTGTTCTTTAGTCTTCGTGACTCGTTATGTTAAACAATTGTAATTGTTCATTAGTCCATGTGACTCGTTGTGTGAACCATTTGCCTTGTTCATTAGTTCTTGTGACTCCTTGTGTTAAACAATTGTACTTGTTAATTAGTCCTTGTGACTCGTTGTGTGAACCATTTGTCCTTGTTCATTAGCCCTTGTGACTCGTTGTGTGAACCATTTGTCCTTGTTTATTAGTAAATGTGACTCGTTGTGTGAACTATTTGTCCTTGTTTATTAGTCCTTGTGACTCGTTGTGTTAAACAATTGTACTTGTTCATTAATCCATGTGACTCGTTGTGAAACCATTTGTCCTTGTTCATTAGTCCTTGTGACTCGTTGTGTAAACCATTTATCCTTTTTCATTAGTCCTTGTGAGTCGCTGTGTTAAACAATTTTACTTGTTCATTAGTCCATGTGACTCGTTGTGTGAACCATTTGTCCTTGTTCATTAGTCCTTGTGCCTCGTTGTGTTAAAATAATTCTACTTGTTCACTAGTCCATGTGACTCATTCATTGTGTGAACTATTTGTCCTTGTTCATTAGCCCTTGTGAGTCGTTGTGTGAACAAATTATCCTTGTTTATTAGTAAATGTGACTCGTTGTGTGAACCATTTGTCCTTGTTCATTAGTCTTCGTGACTCGTTATGTTAAGCAATTGTAATTGTTCATTAGTCCATGTGACTCGTTGTGTGAACCATTTGTCCTTGTTCATTAGTCCAATTGCCTCGTGTGAACCATTTGTCCATGTTCATTAGTTCTTGTGACATGTTGTGTAAACCATTTGTCCTTGTTCATTAGTCCTTGTGACTTGTTGTTTTAAACAATTGTACTTGTTCACTTGTCCATGTGACTCGTTGGGTGAACCATTTGTCCTCGTTCATTAGTCCTTGTGACTCGTTGTGTAAACCATTTGTCCTTGTTCTTTAGTCCTTGTGACTCGTTGTGTTAAAATAATTGTACTTGTTCACTAGTCCATGTGACTCGTTGTGTGAACTATTTTTCCTTGTTCATTTGCCCTTGTGACTCGTTGTGTGAACAATTTATCCTTGTTTATTAGTAAATGTGACTCGTTGTGTGAACCATTTGTCCTTGTTCATTAGTCTTCGTGACTCGTTATGTTAAGCAATTGTAATTGTTCATTAGTCCATGTAACTCGTTGTGTGAACCATTTGTCCTTGTTCATTAGTCCTTTTGACTCGTTGTGTTAAACAATTGTACTTGTTCATTAGTCCATGTGACTCGTTGTGTGAACCATTTGTCCTTGTTCATTAGTCCTTGTGACTCGTTGTGTAAACCATTTATCCTTGTTCATTAGTCCTTGTGACTCGTTGTGTTAAACAATTATACTTGTTCATTAGTCCAAGTGCCTCGTGTGAACCATTTGTCCATGTTCATTAGTCCTTGTGATATGTTGTGTAAAGCATTTGTCCTTGTTCATTAGTCCTTGTGACTCGTTGTGTTAAACAATTGTACTTGTAAACTTGTCCATGTGACTCGTTGGGTTAAACAATTGTACTTGCTCATTAGTCCATTTGACTCGTTGGGTGAACCGTGTCCTCGTTCATAAGTCCTTGTGAATCGTTATGTAAACCATTTGTCCTTGTTCATTAGTCCTTGTGCCTCGTTGTGTTAAATTAATTGTACTTGTAAATTAGTCCATGTGATTCGTTGTGTGAACCATTTATCCTTGTTCATTAGCTTTTGTGACTCATTGTGTGATCCATTTGTCCTTGTTTATTAGTAAATGTGACACGTTGTGTGAACCATTTGTTCTTGTTCATTAGTCCTTGTAACTCCTTATCTTAAACAATTGTACTTATTCATTAGTCCAAGTGACTCGTTGTGTGAACCATTTGTCCTTGTTTATTAGCCCTTGTGACTCGTTGTGTGAACCATTTGTCCTTGTTTATTAGTAAATGTGACTCGTTGTGTGAACTATTTGTCCTTGTTCTTTAGTCTTCGTGACTCGTTATGTTAAACAATTGTAATTGTTCATTAGTCCATGTGACTCGTTGTGTGAACCATTTGCCTTGTTCATTAGTTCTTGTGACTCCTTGTGTTAAACAATTGTACTTGTTAATTAGTCCTTGTGACTCGTTGTGTGAACCATTTGTCCTTGTTCATTAGCCCTTGTGACTCGTTGTGTGAACCATTTGTCCTTGTTTATTAGTAAATGTGACTCGTTGTGTGAACTATTTGTCCTTGTTTATTAGTCCTTGTGACTCGTTGTGTTAAACAATTGTACTTGTTCATTAATCCATGTGACTCGTTGTGAAACCATTTGTCTTTGTTCATTAGTCCTTGTGACTCGTTGTGTAAACCATTTATCCTTTTTCATGAGTCCTTGCGAGTCGCTGTGTTAAACAATTTTACTTGTTCATTAGTCCATGTGACTCGTTGTGTGAACCATTTGTCCTTGTTCATTAGTCCTTGTGCCTCGTTGTGTTAAAATAATTCTACTTGTTCACTAGTCCATGTGACTCATTGTGTGAACTATTTGTCCTTGTTCATTAGCCCTTGTGAGTCGTTGTGTGAACAAATTATCCTTGTTTATTAGTAAATGTGACTCGTTGTGTGAACCATTTGTCCTTGTTCATTAGTCTTCGTGACTCGTTATGTTAAGCAATTGTAATTGTTCATTAGTCCATGTGACTCGTTGTGTGAACCATTTGTCCTTGTTCATTAGTCCAAGTGCCTCGTGTGAACCATTTGTCCATGTTCATTAGTTCTTGTGACATGTTGTGTAAACCATTTGTCCTTGTTCATTAGTCCTTGTGACTTGTTGTTTTAAACAATTGTACTTGTTCACTTGTCCATGTGACTCGTTGGGTGAACCATTTGTCCTCGTTCATTAGTCCTTGTGACTCGTTGTGTAAACCATTTGTCCTTGTTCTTTAGTCCTTGTGACTCGTTGTGTTAAAATAATTGTACTTATTCATTAGTCCAAGTGACTCGTTGTGTGAACCATTTGTCCTTGTTTATTAGCCCTTGTGACTCGTTGTGTGAACCATTTGTCCTTGTTTATTAGTAAATGTGACTCGTTGTGTGAACTATTTGTCCTTGTTCTTTAGTCTTCGTGACTCGTTATGTTAAACAATTGTAATTGTTCATTAGTCCATGTGACTCGTTGTGTGAACCATTTGCCTTGTTCATTAGTTCTTGTGACTCCTTGTGTTAAACAATTGTACTTGTTAATTAGTCCTTGTGAAACGTTGTGTGAACCATTTGTCCTTGTTCATTAGCCCTTGTGACTCGTTGTGTGAACCATTTGTCCTTGTTTATTAGTAAATGTGACTCGTTGTGTGAACTATTTGTCCTTGTTTATTAGTCCTTGTGACTCGTTGTGTTAAACAATTGTACTTGTTCATTAATCCATGTGACTCGTTGTGAAACCATTTGTCTTTGTTCATTAGTCCTTGTGACTCGTTGTGTAAACCATTTATCCTTTTTCATGAGTCCTTGCGAGTCGCTGTGTTAAACAATTTTACTTGTTCATTAGTCCATGTGACTCGTTGTGTGAACCATTTGTCCTTGTTCATTAGTCCTTGTGCCTCGTTGTGTTAAAATAATTCTACTTGTTCACTAGTCCATGTGACTCATTGTGTGAACTATTTGTCCTTGTTCATTAGCCCTTGTGAGTCGTTGTGTGAACAAATTATCCTTGTTTATTAGTAAATGTGACTCGTTGTGTGAACCATTTGTCCTTGTTCATTAGTCTTCGTGACTCGTTATGTTAAGCAATTGTAATTGTTCATTAGTCCATGTGACTCGTTGTGTGAACCATTTGTCCTTGTTCATTAGTCCAAGTGCCTCGTGTGAACCATTTGTCCATGTTCATTAGTTCTTGTGACATGTTGTGTAAACCATTTGTCCTTGTTCATTAGTCCTTGTGACTTGTTGTTTTAAACAATTGTACTTGTTCACTTGTCCATGTGACTCGTTGGGTGAACCATTTGTCCTCGTTCATTAGTCCTTGTGACTCGTTGTGTAAACCATTTGTCCTTGTTCTTTAGTCCTTGTGACTCGTTGTGTTAAAATAATTGTACTTGTTCACTAGTCCATGTGACTCGTTGTGTGAACTATTTTTCCTTGTTCATTTGCCCTTGTGACTCGTTGTGTGAACAATTTATCCTTGTTTATTAGTAAATGTGACTCGTTGTGTGAACCATTTGTCCTTGTTCATTAGTCTTCGTGACTCGTTATGTTAAGCAATTGTAATTGTTCATTAGTCCATGTGACTCGTTGTGTGAACCATTTGTCCTTGTTCATTAGTCCAAGTGCCTCGTGTGAACCATTTGTCCATGTTCATTAGTTCTTGTGACATGTTGTGTAAACCATTTGTCCTTGTTCATTAGTCCTTGTGACTTGTTGTTTTAAACAATTGTACTTGTTCACTTGTCCATGTGACTCGTTGGGTGAACCATTTGTCCTCGTTCATTAGTCCTTGTGACTCGTTGTGTAAACCATTTGTCCTTGTTCTTTAGTCCTTGTGACTCGTTGTGTTAAAATAATTGTACTTGTTCACTAGTCCATGTGACTCGTTGTGTGAACTATTTTTCCTTGTTCATTTGCCCTTGTGACTCGTTGTGTGAACAATTTATCCTTGTTTATTAGTAAATGTGACTCGTTGTGTGAACCATTTGTCCTTGTTCATTAGTCTTCGTGACTCGTTATGTTAAGCAATTGTAATTGTTCATTAGTCCATGTAACTCGTTGTGTGAACCATTTGTCCTTGTTCATTAGTCCTTTTGACTCGTTGTGTTAAACAATTGTACTTGTTCATTAGTCCATGTGACTCGTTGTGTGAACCATTTGTCCTTGTTCATTAGTCCTTGTGACTCGTTGTGTAAACCATTTATCCTTGTTCATTAGTCCTTGTGACTCGTTGTGTTAAACACTTATACTTGTTCATTAGTCCAAGTGCCTCGTGTGAACCATTTGTCCATGTTCATTAGTCCTTGTGATATGTTGTGTAAAGCATTTGTCCTTGTTCATTAGTCCTTGTGACTCGTTGTGTTAAACAATTGTACTTGTTCACTTGTCCATGTGACTCGTTGGGTTAAACAATTGTACTTGCTCATTAGTCCATTTGACTCGTTGGGTGAACCGTGTCCTCGTTCATAAGTCCTTGTGAATCGTTATGTAAACCATTTGTCCTTGTTCATTAGTCCTTGTGTCTCGTTGTGTTAAATTAATTTTACTTGTAAATTAGTCCATGTGATTCGTTGTGTGAACCATTTATCCTTGTTCATTAGCTTTTGTGACTCATTGTGTGATCCATTTGTCCTTGTTTATTAGTAAATGTGACACGTTGTGTGAACCACTTGTTCTTGTTCATTAGTCCTTGTAACTCCTTATCTTAAACAATTGTACTTATTCATTAGTCCAAGTGACTCGTTGTGTGAACCATTTGTCCTTGTTTATTAGCCCTTGTGACTCGTTGTGTGAACCATTTGTCCTTGTTTATTAGTAAATGTGACTCGTTGTGTGAACTATTTGTCCTTGTTCTATAGTCTTCGTGACTCGTTATGTTAAACAATTGTAATTGTTCATTAGTCCATGTGACTCGTTGTGTGAACCATTTGCCTTGTTCATTAGTTCTTGGGACTCCTTGTGTTAAACAATTGTACTTGTTAATTAGTCCTTGTGACTCGTTGTGTGAACCATTTGTCCTTGTTCATTAGCCCTTGTGACTCGTTGTGTGAACCATTTGTCCTTGTTTATTAGTAAATGTGACTCGTTGTGTGAACTATTTGTCCTTGTTCGTTAGTCCTTGTGACTCGTTGTGTTAAACAATTGTACTTGTTCATTAATCCATGTGACTCGTTGTGGTAACCATTTGTCCTTGTTCATTAGTCCTTGTGACTCGTTGTGTTAAATTAATTGTACTTGTAAATTAGTCCATGTGATTCGTTGTGTGAACCATTTGTCCTTGTTCATTAGCTTTTGTGACTCATTGTGTGATCCATTTGTCCTTGTTTATTAGTAAATGTGACACGTTGTGTGAACCATTTGTTCTTGTTCATTAGTCCTTGTAACTCCTTATCTTAAACAATTGTACTTATTCATTAGTCCAAGTGACTCGTTGTGTGAACCATTTGTCCTTGTTTATTAGCCCTTGTGTGTGACACCCTGCTTTATCGCGGAAAAGTAAACAGGTAATTCTAGAATAAAACTGCATGGATATGTTTGTCATAGGTTCATTTGGGTAAAAACCTGTAATTTTAAAACCTGAACCTGTTATAAAGATATCCAAATTGGAAGGTGTCAAACATACAAGGTCTAACTAGAAGTTTCATAACATAACCATCGCTAAAGTCGCGAATAGCAAATTATACAACCAATGTAAAGAGGGAGACATATGTCCCTAAAATGTATGTGACATAAAAAGTGTTTAAGGGTCACCATAAAATAAAGCCAATCTAGGTCCCAAGGTTACTTTGCTCGCTAGCTCGTCCATGTACCCCATATATGCATCACCTACCTGTCATTCGCATTTTATACAAATACGAAAGTCACAGTCAGTGGGGAGTAACTCCGAGTTCTCCCAGCCACGAAATGTCATAATTAATATAACATGTAAACATAAGAATATGAATACGAATCACACACTGCCTTAGCATATAGATGCTAGACAATCGTGCTTATCATGTGAACAACAATATAACAACACATAGTCCTAGCATGTGAATACTAGACCGACTCATACTACACTATCATGTGAATCACATAACATCGAGTAATCCAAACTCTATCAACCATAGCCGGCTTGCATCTCACCTTCTATGATTCATAGAATCATCAAACAAGAAAGGACAATATATCAAAGACAGGCATAAGTTCTCAGTCCCGTCAATAGTCACTCTGTAACTCGAGTCTATACCACGAGGTAGGGAAGGTAATCGAACCGGTATCTTGGCTCAGAGGTTCTATCAAAACATGGCCAAGACACAACATAACCCTAGCCTAAAATCTACGCAGACCTAGACATGCGGATACACACCACCGCACCCAAGACCCACAATTTTTCTAAAACAAAGTGAGTACCCTAAGGAGTCCACCAAAGGGTTGGCTAGTACTTAAGCTGACCACTTACTCTCAAAATAAGTAACGAGGTCATGCCCCAACTTGGATATAAACCCACCAAGTCAGGAACACAGAGGCTATCAAGCAGTGAACATACACTCGTCAAAGACTATAAAGGCCTATCTATGATGAAGGCCGAAATACTCACCTAGGACCTAGTCCCAGCTAGTCCCAGCTTGAATATTTTAGCCCACACCACACAAGACAAATAGGACACCCAATTCAGCTGACAATCCAACAATATCTCCATTATCAATAATAATCCAAATTCCAGCTAACCGTTAATTTCATAATTCATGAGAACAAGCTAAAATGGCAAAGAGGCAACAAGACTGAAGTATAAGGCAGCCAATTCATCCAACAACCAACATGTGAAATGATAATTACAAATATCAAGACATAACATAAAATTTCCAATCTCACCTCAAAGACAAACCCTCGACCCGAGTCCCGCGACGGGTCATCGGTCAAATCGAGGCTGACTGGTTTAAACCTAGTTTGACCAAACTCGTTCGGTCTATCTGGCCGAGCTCAGAGTCTTTGCCTACTTTGGCCCAAATCATAAAATTTATCACAATATAATTCTCATGCTATTTCTAATTTCTATCATGTGAAAAACGAAAGTAACACATTATCAATCACCTAAACACTTAACAAACAACAGGCACAACATTAACTACTAATGTGACATTAATTCGTCGAGTAACTCGGAATAGTTACCTTACGCTAGCAAAGAGACAAGTAATAACTTGAGAAAGCTTCTAAAACCCAAAATTACTCTTCATCTTCAACCACATATGAGCCACCTAAAATAATTATGTGAAAGGACGATATTAACGAATTATCTTTATATAAAATATGAGACGGAAATTAATTTAATTATATTTTAAATAAACCAAACTAGCGTCAAAACAAATTATAGACACGGCTCTAAAATTATTATGACAACCTCAAACTCGGCCTAACCACCAACTACACATGGCCTCAAACTCGTGACTTAGTTAGGCCACGGTCGGTCAGGCCACGCCTAGGCCACGGGAGTCCGACACGACCACCACCCGACTACCCATAGTCACCCTTCACCCTACTTCATAACCTGACCCAAAAATCAGTCCAAAAAAGAACCCAAAAGATGCCTAAGTTCGACCCCAACTCCAGTCCTCAAATGCAAAGTGAAAACCCACGATGACGGCTCTCGTCCCCGCCCAAAACAGTACCAATCGTCCCCTTAAGACTCCATTCTCGCGCCTAAAAAACGTCCTAGCTGAGCCAACTAAGTCAGCATTTAAAACGGTTTTAGAGCGGAAATCCACAAGTATAAAGCAACTCAAAACAGACCCTAAAGACTACAAAAATCGCCCCAACACAGAGTCCAAATTAGTCCAAAACAATCCCTACATGTCAGTATACACCGTCTCAACTATAAAACACACCAATTATCACCCAAAACAATCCATACATGTCAGCATACACCGTCTTAAATATACCACTTACTAGCTAGCATCCCAAATGATCCCTAGAGGTCAGTATACACCGTCTCAATCATCTCCACATATCAGTATACACCGTCTCAACTATACAACTGACTAATTAACATCCATAAGGATCCCTATATATAATTATACACCGTCTTAATTATAAAACAGACTAACCAGCATTCGAAATAAACATATTTTACAAGTAATATTTAGTAATCCGTTATCGTTACCTTTTTCCGATTGAACTAATCATTTATGACTAACAAATCTTCTACCAGACCGTCTATCTCAGCACCTACAACCGTCTTATAATAAATAAAGCTGAAAATATAAATTGGGTTTGTAAAAATACGTAACGAAAATGAATTTTACTTACAACGGATTGACAGAAACGATGAAAGCAGCACTATGGAACGAAAATCATTGATAACGGATGACAAACGGAGTGGTAGAATCAATTTAAAATTAAAAAAAAATGAAAAGGACGAAAAAGAAGAAAAAGGAAGGGAGAAGAAGAAATGTTGCGTGAGAAATGAGGGAGCGACTCACACACCGCTGCTATTTATTATACGTGACGTTTCTTCGTCGTTAAGAAACTTCGATAGTTATTAAAACCGTTTCGAGTTAAATTAAACCGATTTAAGTAAGGTTTTCGAGATAAAACATACTCAATAATAAATAAATTTAATGAATGAAAATAAAATAAACTCAGCTAGTTAACGCAAATAATACGATATCAGCTTGAATCGGAATTATTAGCGATTTTTACGAAACTAACGGATATTAATAAAAAATTGCTAATTTAGTGAAATAAGCTCAAAATAGCTAATTGGACGGTTTTGTTCCCAAAATCCATCTCGGGTTCATTTAAAACAACTTTCATAAGGACTCGTAAAGAAACGGAAATTATTAAATAAATAAACTCGAACTAATTTCAATAAACTCGAACTAACTTTAAATAAACTTATTAATGATTATTAAAAATTAACGTATCGAATTATGATGAAATTAATTAATTAGCTAAGCATATATATATAAATCGTTAAATGATGTAATTAAATTCAAAATAGCAATTAAAAGAATTTTATCCAACTTAATAAAATACGGGGTGTTACAATCACCCCATCTTTTAAAAAGTTTCGTCCTCGAAACTTGAAAGTATAAATGAAAGGTTATAAAAATAAAACTGAAATTGGAATCGGTAACCAAAACATTTAAAAGGTCACTTATCGTAAGAATCAAAATTCTTTCAAAAGTTTCAAATAAAATTTTCCGACAGAACCAGATTCTCATCAGAGGAACGGAAGTGTTCTCGTTGCGCATTCAAGAACATCACATTACCTAAGTCTTTCTAACATCACGACTTCTCAAAACCAGGGTTAAGGGTCAGACACAAACAATCTCCTCAAAAGTCGAATTTTCCAACCAAGGTCAACATTCCTCACAAGAAAGAGTACTATCATATGGCGTTAAGGGAGGATAAGCAAGGAACAAAAGACAAGTTAGGAGTACAAGCTTAGCTTATAAAGTAAAACAGAAGGGAGTTTAGAAGGAGGATAAGCACCAAGAGATTAAGAATAAGGCGAGATACAAAAAGAACGAGAAACATCTTCAAGGAAGTAGAAGCATTCTTCAAAGGTTGAACAAATCTTCAATCCTCAGCAATAGGCACTAAATCTTGATCTTCTTAAAATATAAGTGTCCTTTCAATGGAACGGAGATACTCTTGGCGATCACTCAAGAACATCAATATTCAAATTCAAAGACATAAAAATACATTTTTACACCAACAAATGATAAAACTAATTATCAGACGTCTCCAATAACAAGCTTTAACACTAATTGACGTTAAAACCAGTGAAAAACATTAAAATATTTTCAAAACCTTTAGTTCAAATCTTTTTTTTTTAAAAAGGGTAATAACTCCATTAGCTATAGATAAGCTCACGGTCATTGATCCAAGAACGCAACAATTATTAAATGACAATCAACAAACAAGTTAGTACCTAACAAAGAGCAAACACAAAGAGACTACAACATAAGGTCCTAAGTCTCCCCATCTTACCCATCTCTCAAGTTTATTATTTTAAGGTCAAGTTATTTATATTGGGGTGCACAAACGTGCGTCGGGAGCAAATATGCTCTGATACCAACTGTGACACCCTGCTTTATCGCGGAAAAGTAAACACGTAATTCTAGAATAAAACTGCATGGATATGTTTGTAATAGGTTCATTTGGGTAAAAACCTGTAATTTTAAAACCTGAACCTGTTATAAAGATATCCAAATTGGAAGGTGTCAAACATACAAGGTCTAACTAGAAGTTTCATAACATAACCATCGCTAAAGTCACGAATAGCAAATTATACAACCAATGTAAAGAGGGAGACATATGTCCCTAAAATGTATGTGACATAAAAAGTGTTTAAGGGTCACCATAAAATAAAGCCAATCTAGGTCCCAAGGTTACTTTGCTCGCTAGCTCGTCCATGTACCCCATATATGCATCACCTACCTGTCATTCGCATTTTATACAAATACGAAAGCCACAGTCAGTGGGGAGTAACTCCGAGTTCTCCCAGCCACGAAATGTCATAATTAATATAACATGTAAACATAAGAATATGAATACGAATCACACACTGCCTTAGCATATAGATGCTAGACAATCGTGCTTATCATGTGAACAACAATATAACAACACATAGTCCTAGCATGTGAATACTAGACCGACTCATACTACACTATCATGTGAATCACATAACATCCAGGAATCCAAACTCTATCAACCATAGCCGGCTTGCATCTCACCTTCTATGATTCATAGAATCATCAAACAAGAAAGGACAATATATCAAAGACGGGCATAAGTTCTTAGTCCCGTCAATAGTCACTCAGAACTTGAGTCTATACCACGAGGTAGGGAAGGTAATCGAACCGGTATCTTGGCTCGGAGGTTCTATCAAAACATGGCCAAGACACAACACAACCCTAGCCTAAAATCTGCCTTGAGACCTAGACATGCGGATACACACCACCGCACCCAAGACCCACAATTTTTCTAAAACAAAGTGAGTACCCTAAGGAGTCCACCAAAGGGTTGGCTAGTACTTAAGCTGACCACTTACTCTCAAAATAAGTAACGAGGTCATGCCCCAACTTGGATATAAACCCACCAAGTCAGGAACACAGAGGCTATCAAGCAGTGAACATACACTCGTCAAAGACTATAAAGGCCTATCTATGATGAAGGCCGAAATACTCACCTAGGACCTAGTCCCGACTAGTCCCGACTTGAATATTTTAGCCCACACCACACAAGACAAATAGGACACCCAATTCAGCTGACAATCCAACAATATCTCCATTATCAATAATAATCCAAATTCCAGCTAACCGTTAATTTCATAATTCATGAGAACAAGCTAAAATGGCAAAGAGGCAACAAGACTGAAGTATAAGGCAGCCAATTCATCCAACAACCAACATGTGAAATGATAATTACAAATATCAAGACATAACATAAAATTTCCAATCTCACCTCAAAGACAAACCCTCGACCCGAGTCCCGCGACGGGTCATCGGTCAAATCGAGGCTGACTGGTTTAAACCTAGTTTGACCAAACTCGTTCGGTCAATCTTGTAACACCCCGTAATTTCGAACCATTATTATTTTGCGGAAGTAATTCATTAATCAAGTAAAATTTGATATTAATGTATTTGAAGTAATAATAATTCAAAGAAATATAATTTTATTATATTTTGAAGAAAAGTATTTATTTTGATAGTTTCGAAATGTTTAAAAATAGTTTAAACCGTGTAAAAACTTTTTATTTCGAAATAAGGGCATATCGGGGAAAAATGACAACTCTATTGAAAATTGGGCAAACGATTTTGGAAATGGGTCGTATGAGTATTCAATTTTCTTGTAATCTCGTGTTTAAGAACTTTGGACTTGTCGGAATTTGCATTTGACAAACGGTTCTAATTATTGTCGAAACGATCCAAAACCGACTCATGATTCCGTCACATCCCGTCTCCTTTCTTCCTTTTCCGCGGCACCCCCTTCCCTTTCACCTTTCATTCTGATTTTCTTGCCCAACTACATCCCTTTGAATGTTCTAACATTTCCAAATCAAAAACCACCATTTTCATCTTAAAATCCAAGCTAATTTCATCATAACTCACTCGTTTCTAGTCCGATTTTCACAAAATTTATATTTCCGGAATCCTCTCTTCAAGATCTACATCCTAGTATGTTTTAATTTCAGTTTTCTTGATGTTGATTTAAGACGAATTTGGGCAAATTTCGGTTTTTGTACTTATTATTGTGTTTTTATTGTTTATTTAGGTGAAGATTTGGAGGACGAGTTTGGGGACTCGTATATTGTTGAAGATAGTGGCTAGTTGCATGTTAGGGTTTGGTATTCAAGGTGCTAATTGCTCATTTTCTAGCTTAAGGTAACATATTTCGAGTTACTCGACGAATAATCGTCACATTCTTTGCTTTTTGTATGATTTTGGTGATTTTTATTTGAGTAGTGATAATATGGGTTAAATGCATGTCTAATTCATGTCTTTTGTTAGTTTAAGTTAACATATTAGTATAGGAATGATTAATTGATGCTTCAGACGATGTTAAACTGAACAAAAATGGAGAAATGGAGGGTTGGGGTGGCGGCCAACAGGCCCGTGCAGGCCCACGGCAGGCCCACGGCTGGCCCGGGTCAGCCCGTTGCTTGTTTCGCGGTTTCTCATGCATTATTTGTCATTTCGGGTTAATTAATGTTACAATTAGTATAAGTAACAAATGGGTAATCTTTTGAAATGAATCATATTAGTAGTAAAAATTATGTTGATAGTAAAAATTATGTTTATTTTGGTAGTTGACACATGTTAGAATAGGTTATAAAATGAAATTGTAATGAATAGGCTCAAAATGAATTTTATAGCGATAATTGTAATGTTTGGATGATTATCTTAAAATCGAGCCTTGGTCCCTTTGATGAATCGATGTCGATCAATTGTGTGATTGATCGGCCCGCAATTTAACCCGTACCTGTCGCAGGACTGGGGTTGCGGGTAAAAATTCGGTTGGATGAAATTTTATATGAATTGGATAATCGGTTTTTTTTCTTGTTTTAGGCCATTTATTAAGTTTTAGTTCACATGTGTTGTTGGTTGAATTTAATAGTTTCTTATATTGTAGAAACGGCCCTAGATTCCCTGAAACCTTTAATATTGTTAATATTGTTAGAATTGGATTTGGTATTGAATACTTCTTGCAGGTTGTTGTGTTTGTCATAGATAGGCCTTTATAGTCTTTGACGAGTATATGTTCACTGCTTAATAGCCTTTGTGTTCCTGACTTGGTGGGATTATATCCAAGTTGGGGCATGACCTCGTTACTTATTTTGATAGTAAGTGGTCAGCTTAAGTACTAGCCAACCCTTTGGTGGACTCCTTAGGGTACTCACTTTGTTTTAGAAAAATTGTGGGTCTTGGGTGCGGTGGTGTGTATCCGCATGTCTAGGTCTGCTTGTGATTATAGGCTAGGGTTGTGTTGTGTCTTGGCCATGTTTTGATAGAACCTCTGAGCCAAGATACCGGTTCGATTACCTTCCCTACCTCGTGGTATAGACTCGAGTTACAGAGTGACTATTGACGGGACTAAGAACTTATGCCTGTCTTTGATATATTGTCCTTTCTTGTATGGTGATTTTATGAATTGTAATAGGTGAGATGTAAGCCGGTTACAATTGATAAAGTTTGGATTACTATTTGTTATATGTTTCACATGATAGTTTAATTTGGTCAGTTTAGGGGTCATAGGTTAGAATACTTGATAATTAAATTGTTTATCATATTGTTTACATGTTACACTACATGTTACATTAAATATGACATTTCGTGGCTGGGAGGACTCGAAGTTACTCCCCACTGAATTGTGGCTTTCGTGTTGTATAAAATGCGATTGACAGGTTGATGATGCTTAGTTGGGGTTCACGGACGAGCTAGTGAGCAAGAGAACCTTGGACTTAGTTTGGTTGTATTTTGTAGAAACCTTTAACTTTTGGTTGTATATATATTTTGAAGGGACATATGTCTCCCTCTTCTATTTTGGTTTGTATCACTATATCCCCGCGTCTTTAGTTATGTTATGTAAATTAGTTTGTTAGCATTTGCAGGTTTTGGGCACTCTTAAGTTGGAAATGTTTGTGAATGGTTTAGGAAAGTTTTAAAAATTACAGGTTTTATCTAGTTGAACCAATTACAAACATATCTGTCGTTTTTTGTAGAATTTACGTGTTTATTTAACGCTAAAAGTGAGGGTGTCACAGTTGGTATCAGAGCTTGTTGCTCCCGACGCACGTTTGTGCACCCCACTTAAAATCACTTGACCTTTAAATAATAAACTTGAGAGATGGGTAGGATGGGTAGATTTAGGATTTTATGTGGTAGTCTGTTTGTGATTGCTAATTGATAGGTACTAATTAAATTTTCTCTTTTGTAAGATGGCTCCGCCAAGAAGAATTGATGATGCTCTTTTACTAGTTCTTACTCAAATTCTCCAAAACCAACAAAATCAGCAGAATCAACAAGCTCCTCCTCCTCCGCCTCCTGAGGGTACTCCAGGCACCTATACTTGGGTGGCTAACCAATTAACCCGAATCAACACTCCCACTTATGGTGGAGAGATTGATCCAGTTGCTCTTACGGGGTGGTTTCGGGAGTTGGAGAAAAGCTTTACGTTGTATGATGTTAAGAAGGAACATAAGGTGAAGTGGCATCTCACTTTCTAGTACGAGAAGCGGATCGATGGTGGTCCATGACTAGGCCTACCGTTTCATCGAACCGGGATTTGGTAGGGAACGTTTCAAGGAATTAGTGGAGGCCCGATTCTATCCGCAAGAACTTAAACACGGAAGTTGAAAGGATTCATGGAATTAAAGCAAGGAAGCCTTCCTGTTCAGACCTTCACTGATAAATTCAACGAGTTGGCTCATTATGCAACTAGATTGGTGAAGGATGACAACGAAAAAGCCTTCTTTTATCTTGAAAAGCTCTCTCCTAAAATCAAAAGCATGGTCCGTCGGGATTCCACTAGCTTTGTTTCAATTTACAATGATGCTTTATGGGCTGAGAATTCCCTGAAAGACATTGAAAATGAAGCTCATGCAACCAGTTCTAATCTTGGCAAGAGGCCTTTATATCCATCTTCTAGACCCTATACTCCTTCACCCAGGTTCATCTCTTCTCCCTCTGACCCAAACAAAAGGAGATTTGTTTCTAATGTGCAAGTTAACCGGGGTGGTCAATCTTCAGCTTTTAACGACAATAAAGGTACTAAAGACCGAGTGTGCTATAACTGCAAGAAACCAGCACATCCTGGTAAATGCTTCGTTGATCCTATCATATGCTTTTCTTGCAACAAACCGGGCCACAAGGCCAATGTTTGCCCGGAGAAGAAGGTGACGGCTCCTACTACTCCCCGCCGCCCGGTGAGGCGGTGAGGCCGAAGGGTCGGATTTTGTCATGAGCCGAGCGGTAGCCGAGGCACACCCCGATATCATTCTTTGGTACATTTTCTATTTTTGATGTTCCTTGTTTGGTACTATTTGATACGGGCGCCTCTTTATCTTTTATTTCAATGAAACTCTCCGATAAGTTATCACTTGAATCATCACAAGAAGAAAGCACATCTATATCCTTACCCTTTGGTGATGTCTTTTCCTGTTCTAAAATCTATCCGGAAGTCCCTATTTCTATTGTGGGATCTATATTTCCAGCAAATCTTTTCCAATTTCCGCTTGAAGAATTTGATGTCATTTTGGGCATGGATTGGTTACATACTTATCATGCTCGATTTGAATGTCGAGACCAGAAAATAATTCTTACAAGCCCTTCAGGTCACCGTGTGTCTTATCAAATGGTTAAAAGACAAACCGGTACTAAATTAATTTCTGCTATGAAGTTTGTCAATGCGATGAAAAAGGGTCATCAAGCCTTCTTGTGTATGGTGACTCCTTCTGATTCTTCCTCTCTGCCTCCTAAAGAGAACATTCCTGTAGTATGTGAATTTCCTGATGTTTTTCCTGATGAGCTACCGGAATTCCTCCGAAAGGAAGTTGAATTTACTATTGATCTCATTCCTGGTACCGGCCATATTGCTAAAGCTCCTTATAGGCTGGCACCGTCTGAAATGAAAGAGCTGAAGGCTCAGCTGGATGATTTGATTGCCAAAGGTTTTATCCGACCAAGCTCTTCACCTTGGGGTGCTCCTGTTCTCTTTGTAAGAAAGAAGGATGGATCTATGCGATTATGCATAGATTATCGTGAGCTTAACCGGGTTACTATCAAGAATAAATATCCTCTTCCTAGAATTGATGATCTTTTCGACCAACTCCGAGGTGCTTCCACTTTTTCTAAAATTGATCTTCGTTCGGGCTATCATCAAATTCCAGTCCGAGAAGTGGACATTCCTAAAACCGCCTTCAGTACGAGATATGGTCATTTCGAGTTTACGGTGATGCCATTCGGTTTGACCAATGCTCCAGCGGTATTCATGGATCAGATGAACCGTACTTTCAGAGAACACCTTGACAAATGCGTTGTAGTGTTCATTGATGACATCCTGATCTATTCTAAATCTGAAGAAGAACATGTCCAACACCTTCGTGCTATTTTGGAGATTCTGCGCCGTGAAAAATGGTATGCTAAATTCTCTAAATGTGAATTCTGGTTACCTAAAGTGACCTTCCTTGGGCACGTCATTTCAAAAGAGGGCGTTATGGTAGATCCTGCCAAAATTGAAGCCGTTGTTGATTGGAAAAGTCCGACCAATGTTTCTGAAATCCGTAGTTTCCTTGGCTTGGCGGGTTACTATCGGCGATTTGTGAAGGATTTTTCAAAGATTGCTAGGCCAATGACTCAGTTGTTGAAGAAAGAGTCTAAGTTTGTGTGGTCTGAGGAGTGTGAAAATGCCTTCCAGGAATTGAAAAAGAGGTTGACTACCGCTCCGGTGTTGACCTTACCTGAAGAAGGAGTGGACTTTGATGTTTACTGTGATGCTTCTAAGCTTGGTATAGGTTGTGTCTTGATGCAAAAAGGGAAAGTCATTGCGTATGCCTCTCGACAGCTTAGAGTTCATGAAGTTAACTACCCGACTCATGATCTTGAATTAGCTGCGATGGTGCATGCTTTGAAGATTTGGAGACACTACCTCATTGGAGTCCATTGCAACATCTACACCGACCACAAAAGCCTGAAATATCTCTTTACCCAAAAAGAGCTGAACATGAGACAAAGAAGATGGTTAGAATTGGTGAATGACTATGACGCCGATCTAATTTATCACGAAGGAAAAGCTAATGTGGTGGCTGATGCTCTTAGCAGAAAATCCTGTCATTCTTTGAATTCTTTTCAGGAATTACCTCCTGAACTTGCTTTAGAACTTCAGAAATTAGGAGTAAGCCTTGTAAAAAGGGGCTCTCATCATCTTGATGCCATGTCAGTCGAACCTGACTTCTACCGTGAGATCCGTGCTTGTCTTCCTGATGATCCTACTTTCAAATCCATTCAAGCTAAAATTCAACTTGGGCAAGCTAAGGATTGTAAGATTGATGATGATGGGTATCTTCGTTATCATGGTAGAATCTATGTTAAAAGTGCGGCCGATTTGAGAAAAAGAATTCTTGATGAAGCACACCTCTCTCCTTACTCCATTCATCCGGGAGGTACCAAAATGTACAAAGATTTGAGATTGCAATTCTGGTGGCCTAGGATGAAGATTGAAGTTATGGAGTATTTCAGTAAATGCCTCACCTGCCAGAAAGTAAAGATAGAGCATCAAAAGCCCGGGGGTTTGCTTCAACCCCTGGATGTTCCTCTTTGGAAATGGGAGTCTATATCCATGGATTTTGTGATGGCTTTACCCAGGACTTCCCTTTGGGAAGAATCTTTGTTTGGGTGGTTGTGGACCGATTGACTAAGTGTGCTCGGTTTATTCCCATTAGAGAGACCTGGGGTTTAGAAGTTCTAGCTGGTGCCTATGTGAATGAAGTAGTGCGCTATCATGGGGTTCCTAAAGATATAGTTTCAGATCGAGACCCTCGATTTTGTTCTCATTTCTGGACTGCATTACAGAGAGCCTTGGGTAGTAAACTATTGATGAGCACTGCTTTTCACGCCGCCACTGATGGTCAAACCGAGAGAACAATTCAAACTTTAGAGGATCTTCTTCGTGCCTGTGCCTTAGATTTCCAAACTTCTTGGGAGAAATGTTTACCTCTGGTTGAGTTCTCTTACAACAACAGCTATCAAGCCTCCATTAAAATGGCACCATATGAAGCTCTGTACGGTAGAAAATGCCGTACTCCAGTCTGTTGGGATCAAACCCAAAATGTTCCAATGTTAGGACCTGATTTGGTGACCGAGTCCATTGAACAAGTTAAGATCATTCGGGAGCGGATGAAAGCCGCTCAGGACCGTCAAAAATCATATGCTGATGTCCGTCGTCGACCACTTTCTTTTGAGGTTGATGATCAAGTATTCCTTAAAGTGTCACCTATGAAAGGGGTGAAACGGTTTGGCGTAAAAGGGAAGCTGAGCCCTAAGTATATTGGACCTTTCCGGGTGGTTGAAAAGATTGGTCCTGCTGCTTACCGTTTAGAATTGCCCCCAAATCTGAGCAAGGTTCACAATGTCTTCCATGTTTCTCAGTTGAGGAAGTACATTAGTGACCCTAGCCATATCATCCAAGAAGAGATTCTTGAATTGGAGCCTAACTTGGTGGTTGAAGAAAGGCCAATTCGGATTCTTGAAAAAGCCAACAAGCAACTTAGGAGCAAAGTTGTACCTCTAGTCCGTGTTCTTTGGCGTTGTGGAAATGTCGAAGAAGAGACTTGGGAGACTGAAGCTTCTATGTTAGCTAAATATCCTGAATTATTCTCGTAAGGTGTTCCTTTCCTTACTCTTTTTCCGAGTTACTAAGCCGTGTTTAATCATAATTAGTAAAGATATTATTCTTATTATAGAACTTTAAACTAAAATTTTGAAAATGCTTTTATGATTTTTAATGGTTTTAACATTAGCGAATGTTAAATCTCGTTGTTGGAGACGTCCCAATAATGGGTTTTCTCATTTATTGGTGTAGAAATATTTTTATATCTTGATATGAATGTGGATGTTCTTGTCTGATCAACGAGAGTATCACCATTTCATTGAAAAGATACCTATATTTTTCCTATGATTATATTATTAAGATGTTGTATGCTATAAATTCTCCTTCTAAGTTTCGAGGACGAAACTTTTTAAAAGGAGGGGTGATTGTAACACCCCGTAATTTCGAACCATTATTATTTTGCGGAAGTAATTCATTAATCAAGTAAAATTTGATATTAATGTATTTGAAGTAATAATAATTCAAAGAAATATAATTTTATTATATTTTGAAGAAAAGTATTTATTTTGATAGTTTCGAAATGTTTAAAAATAGTTTAAACCGTGTAAAAACTTTTTATTTCGAAATAAGGGCATATCGGGGAAAAATGACAACTCTATTGAAAATTGGGCAAACGATTTTGGAAATGGGTCGTATGAGTATTCAATTTTCTTGTAATCTCGTGTTTAAGAACTTTGGACTTGTCGGAATTTGCATTTGACAAACGGTTCTAATTATTGTCGAAACGAGCCAAAACCGACTCATGATTCCGTCACATCCCGTCTCCTTTCTTCCTTTTCCGCGGCACCCCCTTCCCTTTCACCTTTCATTCTGATTTTCTTGCCCAACTACATCCCTTTGAATGTTCTAACATTTCCAAATCAAAAACCACCATTTTCATCTTAAAATCCAAGCTAATTTCATCATAACTCACTCGTTTCTAGTCCGATTTTCACAAAATTTATATTTCCGGAATCCTCTCTTCAAGATCTACATCCTAGTATGTTTTAATTTCAGTTTTCTTAATGTTGATTTAAGACGAATTTGGGCAAATTTCGGTTTTTGTACTTATTATTGTGTTTTTATTGTTTATTTAGGTGAAGATTTGGAGGACGAGTTTGGGGACTCGTATATTGTTGAAGATAGTGGCTAGTTTCATGTTAGGGTTTGGTATTCAAGGTGCTAATTGCTCATTTTCTAGCTTAAGGTAACATATTTCGAGTTACTCGACGAATAATCGTCACATTCTTTGCTTTTTGTATGATTTTGGTGATTTTTATTTGAGTAGTGATAATATGGGTTAAATGCATGTCTAATTCATGTCTTTTGTTAGTTTAAGTTAACATATTAGTATAGGAATGATTAATTGATGCTTCAGACGATGTTAAACTGAACAAAAATGGAGAAATGGAGGGTTGGGGGTGGCGGCCAGCAGGCCCGGCAGGCCCGTGCAGGCCCACGGCAGGCCCGGGTCAGCCCGTTGCTTGTTTCGCGGTTTTTCATGCATTATTTGTCATTTCGGGTTAATTAATGTTATAATTAGTATAAGTAACAAATGGGTAATCTTTTGAAATGAATCATATTAGTAGTAAAAATTATGTTGATAGTAAAAATTATGTTTATTTTGGTAGTTGACACATGTTAGAATAGGTTATAAAATGAAATTGTAATGAATAGGCTCAAAATGAATTTTATAGCGATAATTGTAATGTTTGGATGATTATCAAAAGCGAGCCTTGGTCCCTTTGATGAATCGATGTCGAGTCAATTGTGTGATTGGTCACCGCAATTTAACCGTACTGTCGCGGGGTGGGGTTGCGGGTAAAAATTCGGTTGGATGAAATTTTATATGAATTGGATAATCGGTTTTTTTTTCTTGTTTTAGGCCATTTATTAAGTTTTAGTTCACATGTGTTGTTGGTTGAATTTAATAGTTTCTTATATTGTAGAAACGGCCCTAGATTCCCTGAAACCTTTAATATTGTTAATATTGTTAGAATTGGATTTGGTATTGAATACTTCTTGCAGGTTGTTGTGTTTGTCATAGATAGGCCTTTATAGTGTTTGACGAGTATATGTTCACTGCTTAATAGCCTTTGTGTTCCTGACTTGGTGAGATTATATCCAAGTTGGGGCATGATCTCGTTACTTATTTTGATAGTAAGTGGTCAGCTTAAGTACTAGCCAACCCTTTGGTGGACTCCTTAGGGTACTCACTTTGTTTTAGAAAAATTGTGGGTCTTGGGTGCGGTGGTGTGTATCCGCATGTCTAGGTCTGCGCAGATTATAGGCTAGGGTTGTGTTGTGTCTTGACCATGTTTTGATAGAACCTCTGAGCCAAGATACCGGTTCGATTACCTTCCCTACCTCGTGGTATAGACTCGAGTTACAGAGTGACTATTGACGGGACTAAGAACTTATGCATGTCTTTGATATATTGTCCTTTCTTGTATGATGATTTTATGAATTGTAATAGGTGAGATGTAAGCCGGTTACAATTGATAAAGTTTGGATTACTATTTGTTATATGTTTCACATGATAGTTTAATTTGGTCAGTTTAGGGGTCATAGGTTAGAATACTTGATAATTAAATTGTTTATCATATTGTTTACATGTTACACTACATGTTACATTAAATATGACATTTCGTGGCTGGGAGGACTCGAAGTTACTCCCCACTGAATTGTGGCTTTCGTGTTTGTATAAAATGCGATTGACAGGTTGATGATGCTTAGTTGGGGTTCACGGACGAGCTAGTGAGCAAGAGAACCTTGGACTTAGTTTGGTTGTATTTTGTAGAAACCTTTAACTTTTGGTTGTATATATATTTTGAAGGGACATATGTCTCCCTCTTCTATTTTGGTTTGTATCACTATATCCCCGCGTCTTTAGTTATGTTATGTAAATTAGTTTGTTAGCATTTGCAGGTTTTGGGCACTCTTAAGTTGGAAATGTTTGTGAATGGTTTAGGAAAGTTTTAAAAATTACAGGTTTTATCTAGTTGAACCAATTACAAACATATCCTGTCAGTTTTTCTATAGAATTTACGTGTTTATTTAACGCTAAAAGTGAGGGTGTCACAAATCTGGCCCAGCTCAGAGTCTTTGCCTACTTTGGCCCAAATCATAAAATTTATCACAATATAATTCTCATGCTATTTCTAATTTCTATCATGTGAAAAACGAAAGTAACACATTATCAATCACCTAAACACTTAACAAACAACAGGCAGAACATTAACTACTAATGTGACATTAATTCGTCGAGTAACTCGGAATAGTTACCTTACGCTAGCAAAGAGACAAGTAATAACTTGAGAAAGCTTCTAAAACCCAAAATTACTCTTCATCTTCAACCACATATGAGCCACCTAAAATAATTATGAGAAAGGACGATATTAACGAATTATCTTTATATAAAATATGAGACGGAAATTAATTTAATTATATTTTAAATAAACCAAACTAGCGTCAAAACAAATTATAGACACGGCTCTAAAATTATTATGACAACCTCAAACTCGGCCTAACCACCAACTACACATGGCCTCAAACTCGTGACTTAGTTAGGCCACGGCTAGAGCCTTTGGAGTCCGACACGACCACCACCCGACTACCCATAGTCACCCTTCACCCTACTTCATAACTCGACCCAAAAATCAGTCCAAAAAAGAACCCAAAAGATGCCTAAGTTCGACCCCAACTCCAGTCCTCAAATGCAAAGTGAAAACCCACGATGACGGCTCTCGTCCCCTCGCCCAAAACAGTACCAATCGTCCCCTTAAGACTCCATTCTCGCGCCTAAAAACAGTCCTAGCTGAGCCAACTAAGTCCGCATTTAAAACGGTTTTAGAGCGGAAATCCACAAGTATAAAGCAACTCAAAAACAGACCCTAAAGACTACAAAAATTGCCCCAACACAGAGTCCAAATTAGTCCAAAACAATCCCTACATGTCAGTATACACCGTCTCAACTATAAAACACACCAATTATCACCCAAAACAATCCATACATGTCAGCATACACCGTCTTAAATATACCACTTACTAGCTAGCATCCCAAATGATCCCTAGAGGTCAGTATACACCGTCTCAATCATCTCCACATATCAGTATACACCGTCTCAACTATACAACTGACTAATTAACATCCATAAGTCCTTGTTCATTAGTCCTTGTGACTCGTTGTGTAAACCATTTATCCTTTTTCATTAGTCCTTGTGAGTCGTTGTGTTAAACAATTTTACTTGTTCATTAGTCCATGTGACTCGTTGTGTGAACCATTTGTCCTTGTTCATTAGTCCTTGTGCCTCGTTGTGTTAAAATAATTGTACTTGTTCACTAGTCCATGTGACTCATTGTGTGAACTATTTGTCCTTGTTCATTAGCCCTTGTGAGTCGTTGTGTGAACAAATTATCCTTGTTTATTAGTAAATGTGACTCGTTGTGTGAACCATTTGTCCTTGTTCATTAGTCTTCGTGACTCGTTATGTTAAGCAATTGTAATTGTTCATTAGTCCATGTAACTCGTTGTGTGAACCATTTGTCTGAAGGAAATGTAGATTCATATACATGTTAACATACTCATATATGTCTAAATAATTTTGTCATAAAATTAAAACGGATTTTATGCATGCAAACAAATAATATAATAGAGGAGAAATCATGTCCTTACATTCAATATTTCGGTTATATTGGGCACAAGAGAGATCACCTTTCTCTCTTGTTCTTGAGCTTTTCCCTTATGGATGAACAAGATCTAAGTATAAGATCTCTCCCCAAGCTTTATACCCAAGGCTTAACACTTAATCTAATTAATATTATAAGTACTAGTATAATATTAATCTAGGAGAAAATTGAACCAAAAATATTATTTAACCCTTGAATATTTCGGTTTTTTTTATAAGAGAAGAAGAGAGGATTTTTCTTCTCACTAGAACTTATATTTTTGGATGATTAGTTGAATGAATAATAATACATAACCCTTAGTATATTATTAGGTAAAATTATAGAAAAACAATGATCACATTTGCCTTCTCAAAACCGTGTAAGAGGAGGGCATTAGGGGAGCCAATGCATGGAGAAATTGTTCTTCACAAGGAACAATAGGCTTGCATGGCTAGGTTTGCTTTTAATCATTGTGTTTTCCACTAATTACAAACAACATATAATTAGCTTAAATCCTTCTAATTTTCGGCCCACTCTATAATATGGATTCCATATTATTTTTGTCAATTGTCTATATGTTACATGTCACATGTCACATATATTTGTTATGTATTTTTAACATATTAAAAATCAACGTATTATCAAAAATACGTCACATACAAAAATCGACTTAGTAATTTTATAATTACTTGTGCCAAAATATTTTACCATTTATAAATTACAACTGATTGTATTTATAACAATTCATTCAATTTAATTGTTACATTAAACAATTATTTCATCCGAGTAATGATACAATTCAATTACTCAGACCGTATCTTATTTAATCACATTTCAATATGATACGTAAATTTTACTTCCAAAATCGTCCGTCAATTTTCAAGTAATTTAATTAACTCGCAACATTATACGATTAATTAAATAATCAATTAAGAGTATTGCCCTTTAGGTATGACCTAGGGGGTCAACTGATCACCACCGTCACACGACAGTAATGTCAAACTCTAGTCAACCAATCATTACCGATATATGTTGACCAGTTGACAGTAACAATATTACTTCCCAATTGTATTCATTTTAATGAGACTTAAACATGTGATCATCATGATCAACAGTCGTGATCGCATTATTGTCGGAGGACACATATTCCAACATTGTCCTTGTTCATTAGTCCTTGTGACTCGTTGTGTTAAACAATTGTACTTGTTCATTAGTCCATGTGACTCGTTGTGTGAACCATTTGTCCTTGTTCATTAGTCCATTGACTCGTTGTGTAAACCATTTATCCTTGTTCATTAGTCCTTGTGACTCGTTGTGTTAAACAATTATACTTGTTCATTAGTCCAAGTGCCTCGTGTGAACCATTTGTCCATGTTCATTAGTTCTTGTGACATGTTATGTAAACCATTTGTCCTTGTTCATTAGTCCTTGTGACTTGTTGTTTTAAACAATTGTACTTGTTCACTTGTCCATGTGACTCATTGGGTGAACCATTTGTCCTCGTTCATTAGTCCTTATGACTCGTTGTGTAAACCATTTGTCCTTGTTCTTTAGTTCTTGTGACTCGTTGTGTTAAAATAATTGTACTTGTTCACTAGTCCATGTGACTCGTTGTGTGAACTATTTGTCCTTGTTCATTAGCCCTTGTGACTCGTTGTGTGAACAATTTATCCTTGTTTATTAGTAAATGTGACTCGTTGTGTGAACCATTTGTCCTTGATCATTAGTCTTCGTGACTCGTTATGTTAAGCAATTGTAATTGTTCATTAGTCCATGTGACTCGTTGTGTGAACCATTTGTACTTGTTCATTAGTCCTTGTGACTCGTTGTGTTAAACAATTGTACTTGTTCATTAGTCCATGTGACTCGTTGTGTGAACCATTTGTCCTTGTTCATTAGTCCTTGTGACTCGTTGTGTAAACCATTTATCCTTGTTCATTTGTCCTTGTGACTCGTTGTGTTAAACAATTATACTTGTTCATTAGTCCAAGTGCCTCGTGTGAACCATTTGTCCATGTTCATTAGTCCTTGTGATATGTTGTGTAAAGCATTTGTCCTTGTTCATTAGTCCTTGTGACTCGTTGTGTTAAACAATTATACTTGTTCACTTGTCCATGTGACTCGTTGGGTTAAACAATTGTACTTGCTCATTAGTCCATTTGACTCGTTTTGTGAACCGTGTCCTCGTTCATAAGTCCTTGTGACTCGTTATGTAAACCATTTCTCCTTGTTCATTGGTCCTTGTGTCTCGTTGTGTTAAATTAATTGTACTTGTAAATTAGTCCATGTGATTCGTTGTGTGAACCATTTGTCCTTGTTCATTAGCTTTTGTGACTCATTGTGTGATCCATATGTCCTTGTTTATTACTAAATGTGACACGTTGTGTGAACCATTTGTTCTTGTTCATTAGTCCTTGTAACTCCTTATCTTAAACAATTGTACTTATTCATTAGTCCAAGTGACTCATTGTGTGAACCATTTGTCCTTGTTTATTAGCCCTTGTGACTCGGTGTGTGAACCATTTGTCCTTGTTTATTAGTAAATGTGATTTGTTGTGTGAACTATTTGTCCTTGTTCTTTAGTCTTCGTGACTCGTTATGTTAAACAATTGTAATTGTTCATTTGTCCATGTGACTCGTTGTGTGAACCATTTGTCCTTGTTCATTAGTTCTTGTGACTCCTTATGTTAAACAATTGTACTTGTTCATTAGTCCTTGTGACTCGTTGTGTGAACCATTTGTCCTTGTTCATTAGCCCTTGTGACTCGTTGTGTGAACCATTTGTCCTTGTTTATTAGTAAATGTGACTCGTTGTGTGAACTATTTGTCCTTGTTCATTAGTCCTTGTGACTCGTTGTGTTAAACAATTGTACTTGTTCATTAATCCATGTGACTCGTTGTGGTAACCATTTGTCCTTGTTCATTAGTCCTTGTGACTCGTTGTCTAAACCATTTATCCTTTTTCATTAGTCCTTGTGAGTCGTAGTGTTAAACAATTTTACTTGTTCATTAGTCCATATGACTCGTTGTGTGAACCGTGTCCTCGTTCATAAGTCCTTGTGCCTCGTTGTGTTAAAATAATTGTACTTGTTCACTAGTCCATGTGACTCATTGTGTGAACTATTTGTCCTTGTTCATTATCCCTTGTGAGTCGTTGTGTGAACAAATTATCCTTGTTTATTAGTAAATGTGACTCGTTGTGTGAACCATTTGTCCTTGTTCATTAGTCTTCGTGACTCGTTATGTTAAGCAATTGTAATTGTTCATTAGTCCATGTGACTCGTTGGGTGAACCGTTTGTCCTCATTCATTAGTCCTTGTGACTCGTTGTGTAAACCATTTGTCCTTGTTCATTAGTCCTTGTGTCTCGTTGTGTTAAATTAATTGTACTTGTAAATTAGTCCATGTTATTCGTTGTGTGAACCATTTGTCCTTGTTCATTAGCTTTTGTGACTCATTGTGTGATCCATTTGTACTTGTTTATTAGTAAATGTGACTCGTTGTGTGAACCATTTCTTCTTGTTCATTAGTCCTTGTAACTCCTTATGTTAAACAATTGTACTTGTTCATTAGTCCATGTGAGTCGTTGTGTGAACTATTTGTCCTTGTTCATTAGCCCTTGTGACTCGTTGTGTGAACAACTTATCCTTGTTTATTAGTAAATGTGACTCGTTGTGTGAACCATTTGTCCTTGTTCATTAGTCTTCGTGACTCGTTATGTTAAGCAATTGTAATTGTTCATTAGTCCATGTGACTCTTTGTGTGAACCATTTGTCCTTGTTCATTAGTCCTTGTGACTCGTTGTGTTAAACAATTATACTTGTTCATTAGTCCATGTGACTCGTTGTGTGAACCATTTGTCCTTGTTCATTAGTCCTTGTGACTCGTTGTGTAAACCATTTATCCTTGTTCATTAGTCCTTGTGAGTGGTTGTGTTAAACAATTGTACTTGTTCATTAGTCAATGTGACTCGTTGTGTGAACCATTTGTCCTTGTTCAATAGTCTTTGTGACTCGTTGTGTTAAACAATTGTAATTGTTCATTAGTCCTTGTGACTCGTTGTGTGAACCGTTTGTCCTTGTTCATTAGTCCTGGTGACTCGTTGTGTTAAACAATTGTACTTGCTCATTAGTCCATTTGACTCATTGGGTGAACCGATTGTCCTCGTTTATTAGTCCTTGTGACTCGTTGTGTAAATCATTTGTCCTTGTTCATTAGTCCTTGTGTCTCGTTGTGTTAAATTAATTGTACTTGTAAATTAGTCCATGTGATTCGTTGTGTGAACCATTTGTCCTTGTTCATTAGCTTTTGTGACTCATTGTGTGATCCATTTGTCCTTGTTTATTAGTAAATGTGACTCGTTGTGTGAACCATTTGTTCTTGTTCATTAGTCCTTGTAACTCCTTATGTTAAACAATTGTACTTGTTCATTAGTCCATGTGACTTGTTGTGTGAACTATTTGTCCTTGTTCATTAGCCCTTGTGACTCGTTGTGTGAACAATTTATCCTTGTTTATTAGTAAATGTGACTCGTTGTGTGAATCATTTGTCCTTGTTCATTAGTCTTCGTGACTCGTTATGTTAAGCAAATGTAATTGTTCATTAGTCCATGTGACTCTTTGTGTGAACCATTTGTCCTTGTTCATTAGTCCTTGTGACTCGTTGTGTTAAACAATTGTACTTGTTTATTAGTCCATGTGACTCGTTGTGTGAACCATTTGTCCTTGTTCATTAGTCCTTGTGACTCGTTGTGTAAACCATTTATCCTTGTTCATTAGTCCTTGTGACTCGTTGTGTTAAACAATTATACTTGTTCATTAGTCCTAGTGCCTCGTGTGAACCATTTGTCCATGTTCATTAGTCCTTGTGATATGTTGTGTAAACCATTTGTCCTTGTTCATTAGTCCTTGTGACTCGTTGTGTTAAACAATTGTACTTGTTCACTTGTCCATGTGATTCGTTGGGTTAAACAATTATACTTGCTCATTAGTCCATTTGACTCGTTGGGTGAACCGTTTGTCCTCGTTCATAAGTCCTTGTGACTCGTTATGTAAACCATTTGTCCTTGTTCATTAGTCCTTGTGTCTCGTTGTGTTAAATTAATTGTACTTGTAAATTAGTCCATGTGATTCGTTGTGTGAACCATTTGTCCTTGTTCATTAGCTTTTGTGACTCATTGTGTGATCCATTTGTCCTTGTTTATTAGTAAATGTGACACGTTGTGTGAACCATTTGTTCTTGTTCATTAGTCCTTGTAACTCCTTCTCTTAAACAATTGTACTTGTTCATTAGTCCAAGTGACTCGTTGTGAGAACCATTTGTCCTTGTTTATTAGCCCTTGTGACTCGTTGTGTGAACCATTTGTCCTTGTTTATTAGTAAATGTGACTCGTTGTGTGAACTATTTGTCCTTGTTCTTTAGTCTTCGTGACTCGTTATGTAAACAATTGTAATTGTTCATTAGTCCATGTGACTCGTTGTGTGAACCATTTGTCCTTGTTCATTAGTTCTTGTGACTCCTTGTGTTAAACAATTGTACTTGTTCATTAGTCCTTGTGACTCGTTGTGTGAACCATTTGTCCTTGTTCATTAGCCCTTGTGACTCGTTGTGTGAACCATTTGTCCTTGTTTATTAGTAAATGTGACTCGTTGTGTGAACTATTTGTCCTTGTTTATTAGGCCTTGTGACTCGTTGTGTTAAACAATTGTACTTGTTCATTAATCCATGTGACTCGTTGTGAAACCATTTGTCCTTGTTCATTAGTCCTTGTGACTCGTTGTGTAAACCATTTATCCTTTTTCATTAGTCCTTGTGAGTCGTGTTAAACAATTTTACTTGTTCATTAGTCCATGTGACTCGTTGTGTGAACCATTTGTCCTTGTTCATTAGTCCTTGTGCCTCGTTGTGTTAAAATAATTCTACTTGTTCACTAGTCCATGTGACTCATTGTGTGACCTATTTGTCCTTGTTCATTAGCCCTTGTGAGACGTTGTGTGAACAAATTATCCTTGTTTATTAGTAAATGTGACTCGTTGTGTGAACCATTTGTCCTTGTTCATTAGTCTTCGTGACTCGTTATGTTAAGCAATTGTAATTGTTCATTAGTCCATGTGACTCGTTGTGTGAACCATTTGTCCATGTTCATTAGTCCAAGTGCCTCGTGTAACCATTTGTCCATGTTCATTGGTTCTTGTGACATGTTGTGTAAACCATTTGTCCTTGTTCATTAGTCCTTGTGACTCGTTGTGTTAAAATAATTGTACTTGTTCACTAGTCCATGTGACTCGTTGTGTGAACTATTTTTCCTTGTTCATTTGCCCTTGTGACTCGTTGTGTGAACAATTTATCCTTGTTTATTAGTAAATGTGACTCGTTGTGTGAACCATTTGTCCTTGTTCATTAGTCTTCGTGACTCGTTATGTTAAGCAATTGTAATTGTTCATTAGTCCATGTAACTCGTTGTGTGAACCATTTGTCCTTGTTCATTAGTCCTTGTGACTCGTTGTGTTAAACAATTGTACTTGTTCATTAGTCCATGTGACTCGTTGTGTGAACCATTTGTCCTTGTTCATTAGTCCTTGTGACTCGTTGTGTAAACCATTTATCCTTGTTCATTACTCCTTGTGACTCGTTGTGTTAAACAATTATACTTGTTCATTAGTCCAAGTGCCTCGTGTGAACCATTTGTCCATGTTCATTAGTCCTTGTGATATGTTGTGTAAATCATTTGTCCTTGTTCATTAGTCCTTGTGACTCGTTGTGTTAAACAATTGTACTTGTTCACTTGTCCATGTGACTCGTTGGGTTAAACAATTGTACTTGCTCATTAGTCCATTTGACTCGTTGGGTGAACCGTGTCCTCGTTCATAAGTCCTTGTGACTCGTTATGTAAACCATTTGTCCTTGTTCATTAGTCCTTGTGTCTCGTTGTGTTAAATTAATTGTACTTGTAAATTAGTCCATGTGATTCGTTGTGTGAACCATTTATCCTTGTTCATTAGCTTTTGTGACTCATTGTGTGATCCATTTGTCCTTGTTTATTAGTAAATGTGACACGTTGTGTGAACCATTTGTTCTTGTTCATTAGTCCTTGTAACTCCTTATCTTAAACAATTGTACTTATTCATTAGTCCAAGTGACTCGTTGTGTGAACCATTTGTCCTTGTTTATTAGCCCTTGTGACTCGTTGTATGATCATTTGTCCTTGTTTATTAGTAAATGTGACTCGTTGTGTGAACTATTTATCCTTGTTCTTTAGTCTTCGTGACTCGTTATGTTAAACAATTGTAATTGTTCATTAGTCCATGTGACTCGTTGTGTGAACCATTTGCCTTGTTCATTAGTTCTTGTGACTCCTTGTGTTAAACAATTGTACTTGTTAATTAGTCCTTGTGACTCGTTGTGTGAACCATTTGTCCTTGTTCATTAGCCCTTGTGACTCGTTGTGTGAACTATTTATCCTTGTTCTTTAGTCTTCGTGACTCGTTATGTTAAACAATTGTAATTGTTCATTAGTCCTTGTGACTCGTTGTGTTAAACAATTGTACTTGTTCATTAATCCATGTGACTCGTTGTGGTAACCATTTGTCCTTTTTCATTAGTCCTTGTGTCTCGTTGTGTTAAATTAATTGTACTTGTAAAATAGTCCATGTGATTCGTTGTGTGAACCATTTGTCCTTGTTCATTAGCTTTTGTGACTCATTGTGTGATCCATTTGTCCTTGTTTATTAGTAAATGTGACTCGTTGTGTGAACTATTTGTCCTTGTTCTTTAGTCTTCGTGACTCGTTATGTTAAACAATTGTAATTGTTCATTAGTCCATGTGACTCGTTGTGTGAACCATTTGTCCTTGTTCATTAGTTCTAGTGACTCCTTGTGTTAAACAATTGTACTTGTTAATTAGTCCTTGTTACTCGTTGTGTGAACCATTTGTCCTTGTTCATTAGCCCTTGTGACTCGTTGTGTGAACCATTTGACCTTGTTTATTAGTAAATGTGACTCGTTGTGTGAACTATTTGTCCTTGTTTATTAGTCCTTGTGACTCGTTGTGTTAAACAATTGTACTTGTTCATTAATCCATGTGATTCGTTGTGGTAACCATTTGTCCTTGTTCATTAGTCCTTGTGACTCGTTGTGTAAACCATTTATCCTTTTTCATTAGTCCTTGTGAGTCGTTGTGTTAAACAATTTTACTTGTTTATTAGTAAATGTGACTCGTTGTGTGAACCATTTGTCCTTGTTCATTAGTCTTCGTGACTCGTTATGTTAAGCAATTGTAATTGTTCATTAGTCTATGTGACTCGTTGTGTGAACCATTTGTC
Organism: Silene latifolia; assembly: GCF_048544455.1. Classification (NCBI taxonomy): domain Eukaryota; kingdom Viridiplantae; phylum Streptophyta; class Magnoliopsida; order Caryophyllales; family Caryophyllaceae; genus Silene; species Silene latifolia. The sequence goes on from NW_027413125.1 coordinate 676,435, forward strand.
CTTGTTCATTAGTCCAAGTGCCTCGTGTGAACCATTTGTCCATGTTCATTAGTTCTTGTGACATGTTGTGTAAACCATTTGTCCTTGTTCATTAGTCCTTGTGACTTGTTGTTTTAAACAATTGTACTTGTTCACTTGTCCATGTGACTCATTGTGTGAACCATTTGTCCTCGTTCATTAGTCCTTATGACTCGTTGTGTAAACCATTTGTCCTTGTTCTTTAGTCCTTGTGACTCGTTGTGTTAAAATAATTGTACTTGTTCACAAGTCCATGTGACTCGTTGTGTGAACTATTTGTCCTTGTTCATTATCCCTTGTGACTCGTTGTGTGAACAATTTATCCTTGTTTATTAGTAAATGTGACTCGTTGTGTGAACCATTTGTCCTTGTTCATTAGTCTTCGTGACTCGTTATGTTAAGCAATTGTAATTGTTCATTATTCCATGTGACTCGTTGTGTGAACCATTTGTACTTGTTCATTAGTCCTTGTGACTCGTTGTGTTAAACAATTGTACTTGTTCATTAGTCCATGTGACTCATTGTGTGAACCATTTGTCCTTGTTCATTAGTCCTTGTGACTCGTTGTGTAAACCATTTGTCCTTGTTCATTTGTCCTTGTGACTCGTTGTGTTAAACAATTATACTTGTTCATTAGTCCAAGTGCCTCGTGTGAACCATTTGTCCATGTTCATTAGTCCTTGTGATATGTTGTGAAAAGCATTTGTCCTTGTTCATTAGTCCTTGTGACTCGTTGTGTTAAACAATTGTACTTGTTCACTTGTCCATGTGACTCGTTGGGTTAAACAACTGTTCTTGCTCATTAGTCCATTTGACTCATTTTGTGAACCGTGTCCTCGTTCATAAGTCCTTGTGACTCGTTATGTAAACCATTTCTCCTTGTTCATTAGTCCTTGTGTCTCGTTGTGTTAAATTAATTGTACTTGTAAATTAGTCCATGTGATTCGTTGTGTGAACCATTTGTCCTTGTTCATTAGCTTTTGTGACTCATTGTGTGATCCATTTGTCCTTGTTTATTAGTAAATGAGACACGTTGTGTGAACCATTTGTTCTTGTTCATTAGTCCTTGTAACTCCTTATCTTAAACAATTGTACTTATTCATTAGTCCAAGTGACTCGTTGTGTGAACCATTTGTCCTTGTTTATTAGCCCTTGTGACTCGTTGTGTGAACCATTTGTCCTTGTTTATTAGTAAATGTGATTTGTTGTGTGAACTATTTGTCCTTGTTCTTTAGTCTTCGTGACTCGTTATGTTAAACAATTGTAATTGTTCATTAGTCCATGTGACTCGTTGTGTGAACGATTTGTCCTTGTTCATTAGTTCTTGTGACTCCTTGTGTTAAACAATTGTACTTGTTCATTAGTCCTTGTGACATGTTGTGTGAACTATTTGTCCTTGTTCATTAGTCCTTGTGACTCGTTGTGTTAAACAATTGTACTTGTTCATTAATCCATGTGACTCGTTGTGGTAACCATTTGTCCTTGTTCATTAGTCCTTGTGACTCGTTGTCTAAACCATTTATCCTTTTTCATTAGTCCTTGTGAGTCGTAGTGTTAAACAATTTTACTTGTTCATTAGTCCATATGACTCGTTGTGTGAACCATTTGTCCTTGTTCATTAGTCCTTGTGCCTCGTTGTGTTAAAATAATTGTACTTGTTCACTAGTCCATGTGACTCATTGTGTGAACTATTTGTCCTTGTTCATTAGCCCTTGTGAGTCGTTGTGTGAACAAATTATCCTTGTTTATTAGTAAATGTGACTCGTTGTGTGAACCATTTGTCCTTGTTCATTAGTCTTCGTGACTCGTTATGTTAAGCAATTGTAATTGTTCATTAGTCCATGTGACTCGTTGGGTGAACCGTTTGTCCTCATTCATTAGTCCTTGTGACTCGTTGTGTAAACCATTTGTCCTTGTTCATTAGTCCTTGTGTCTCGTTGTGTTAAATTAATTGTACTTGTAAATTAGTCCATGTGATTCGTTGTGTGAACCATTTGTCCTTGTTCATTAGCTTTTGTGACTCATTGTGTGATCCATTTGTACTTGTTTATTAGTAAATGTGACTCGTTGTGTGAACCATTTGTTCTTGTTCATTAGTCCTTGTAACTCCTTATGTTAAACAATTGTACTTGTTCATTAGTCCATGTGAGTCGTTGTGTGAACTATTTGTCCTTGGTCATTAGCCCTTGTGACTCGTTGTGTGAACAACTTATCCTTGTTTATTTGTAAATGTGACTCGTTGTGTGAACCATTTGTCCTTGTTCATTAGTCTTCGTGACTCGTTATGTTAAGCAATTGTAATTGTTCATTATTCCATGTGACTCGTTGTGTGAACCATTTGTACTTGTTCATTAGTCCTTGTGACTCGTTGTGTTAAACAATTGTACTTGTTCATTAGTCCATGTGACTCATTGTGTGAACCATTTGTCCTTGTTCATTAGTCCTTGTGACTCGTTGTGTAAACCATTTATCCTTGTTCATTTGTCCTTGTGACTCGTTGTGTTAAACAATTATACTTGTTCATTAGTCCAAGTGCCTCGTGTGAACCATTTGTCCATGTTCATTAGTCCTTGTGATATGTTGTGTAAAGCATTTGTCCTTGTTCATTAGTCCTTGTGACTCGTTGTGTTAAACAATTGTACTTGTTCACTTGTCCATGTGACTCGTTGGGTTAAACAATTGTTCTTGCTCATTAGTCCATTTGACTCGTTTTGTGAACCGTGTCCTCGTTCATAAGTCCTTGTGACTCGTTATGTAAACCATTTCTCCTTGTTCATTAGTCCTTGTGTCTCGTTGTGTTAAATTAATTGTACTTGTAAATTAGTCCATGTGATTCGTTGTGTGAACCATTTGTCCTTGTTCATTAGCTTTTGTGACTCATTGTGTGATCCATTTGTCCTTGTTTATTAGTAAATGTGACACGTTGTGTGAACCATTTGTTCTTGTTCATTAGTCCTTGTAACTCCTTATCTTAAACAATTGTACTTATTCATTAGTCCAAGTGACTCGTTGTGTGAACCATTTGTCCTTGTTTATTAGCCCTTGTGACTCGTTGTGTGAACCATTTGTCCTTGTTTATTAGTAAATGTGATTTGTTGTGTGAACTATTTGTCCTTGTTCTTTAGTCTTCGTGACTCGTTATGTTAAACAATTGTAATTGTTCATTAGTCCATGTGACTCGTTGTGTGAACGATTTGTCCTTGTTCATTAGTTCTTGTGACTCCTTGTGTTAAACAATTGTACTTGTTCATTAGTCCTTGTGACATGTTGTGTGAACTATTTGTCCTTGTTCATTAGTCCTTGTGACTCGTTGTGTTAAACAATTGTACTTGTTCATTAATCCATGTGACTCGTTGTGGTAACCATTTGTCCTTGTTCATTAGTCCTTGTGACTCGTTGTCTAAACCATTTATCCTTTTTCATTAGTCCTTGTGAGTCGTAGTGTTAAACAATTTTACTTGTTCATTAGTCCATGTGACTCGTTGTGTGAACCATTTGTTCTTGTTCATTAGTCCTTGTAACTCCTTATGTTAAACAATTGTACTTGTTCATTAGTCCATGTGAGTCGTTGTGTGAACTATTTGTCCTTGGTCATTAGCCCTTGTGACTCGTTGTGTGAACAACTTATCCTTGTTTATTAGTAAATGTGACTCGTTGTGTGAACCATTTGTCCTTGTTCATTAGTCTTCGTGACTCGTTATGTTAAGCAATTGTAATTGTTCATTAGTCTATGTGACTCTTTGTGTGAAACATTTGTCCTTGTTCATTAGTCTTTGTGACTCGTTGTGTTAAACAATTGTACTTGTTCATTCGTCCATGTGACTCGTTGTGTGAACCATTTGTCCTTGTTCATTAGTCCTTGTGACTCGTTGTGTAAACCATTTATCCTTGTTCATTAGTCCTTGTGAGTGGTTGTGTTAAACAATTGTACTTGTTCATTAGTCAATGTGACTCGTTGTATGAACCATTTGTCCTTGTTCAATAGTCTTTGTGACTCGTTGTGTTAAACAATTGTAATTGTTCATTAGTCCTTGTGACTCGTTGTGTGAACCGTTTGTCCTTGTTCATTAGTCCTGGTGACTCGTTGTGTTAAACAATTGTATTTGCTCATTAGTCCATTTGACTCAATGGGTGAACCGATTGTCCTCGTTTATTAGTCCTTATGACTCGTTGTGTAAACCATTTGTCCTTGTTCATTAGTCCCTGTGTCTCGTTGTGTTAAATTAATTGTACTTGTAAATTAGTCCATGTGATTCGTTGTGTGAACCATTTGTCCTTGTTCATTAGCTTTTGTGACTCATTGTGTGATCCATTTGTCCTTGTTTATTAGTAAATGTGACTCGTTGTGTGAACCATTTGTTCTTGTTCATTAGTCCTTGTAACTCCTTATGTTAAACAATTGTACTTGTTCATTAGTCCATGTGACTCGTTGTGTGAACTATTTGTCCTTGTTCATTAGCCCTTGTGACTCGTTGTGTGAACAATTTATCCTTGTTTATTAGTAAATGTGACTCATTGTGTGAATCATTTGTCCTTGTTCATTAGTCTTCGTGACTCGTTATGTTAAGCAAATGTAATTGTTCATTAGTCCATGTGACTCTTTGTGTGAACCATTTGTCCTTGTTCATTAGTCCTTGTGACTCGTTGTGTTAAACAATTGTACTTGTTCATTAGTCCATGTGACTCATTGTGTGAACCATTTGTCCTTGTTCATTAGTCCTTGTGACTCGTTGTGTAAACCATTTATCCTTGGTCATTAGTCCTTGTGAGTGGTTGTGTTAAACAATTGTACTTGTTCATTAGTCCATGTGACTCGTTGTGTGAACCATTTGTCCTTGTCCATTAGCCCTTGTGACTCATTGTGTGAACAATTTGTCCTTGTTTATTAGTAAATGTGACTCGTTGTGTGAACCATTTGTCCTTGTTCAATAGTCGTTGTGACTTGTTGTGTTAAACAATTGTAATTGTTCATTAGTCCTTGTGACTCGTTGTGTGAACCGTTTGTCCTTGTTCATTAGTCCTTGTGACTCGTTGTGTTAAACAATTGTACTTGCTCATTAGTCCATTTGACTCAATGGGTGAACCGATTGTCCTCGTTTATTAGTCCTTGTGACTCGTTGTGTAAACCATTTGTCCTTGTTCATTAGTCCCTGTGTCTCGTTGTGTTAAATTAATTGTACTTGTAAATTAGTCCATGTGATTCGTTGTGTGAACCATTTGTCCTTGTTCATTAGCTTTTGTGACTCATTGTGTGATCCATTTGTCCTTGTTTATTAGTAAATGTGACTCGTTGTGTGAACCATTTGTTCTTGTTCATTAGTCCTTGTAACTCCTTATGTTAAACAATTGTACTTGTTCATTAGTCCATGTGACTCGTTGTGTGAACTATTTGTCCTTGTTCATTAGCCCTTGTGACTCGTTGTGTGAACAATTTATCCTTGTTTATTAGTAAATGTGACTCGTTGTGTGAATCATTTGTCCTTGTTCATTAGTCTTCGTGACTCGTTATGTTAAGCAAATGTAATTGTTCATTAGTCCATGTGACTCTTTGTGTGAACCATTTGTCCTTGTTCATTAGTCCTTGTGACTCGTTGTGTTAAACAATTGTACTTGTTCATTAGTCCATGTGACTCGTTGTGTGAACCATTTGTCCTTGTTCATTAGTCCTTGTGACTCGTTGTGTAAACCATTTATCCTTGGTCATTAGTCCTTGTGAGTGGTTGTGTTAAACAATTGTACTTGTTCATTAGTCCATGTGACTCGTTGTGTGAACCATTTGTCCTTGTCCATTAGCCCTTGTGACTCATTGTGTGAACAATTTGTCCTTGTTTATTAGTAAATGTGACTCGTTGTGTGAACCATTTGTCCTTGTTCAATAGTCGTTGTGACTTGTTGTGTTAAACAATTGTAATTGTTCATTAGTCCTTGTGACTCGTTGTGTGAACCGTTTGTCCTTGTTCATTAGTCCTTATGACTCGTTGTGTTAAACAATTGTACTTGCTCATTAGTCCATTTGACTCGTTGGGTGAACCGTTTGTCCTCGTTCATTAGTCCTTGTGACTCGTTGTATAAACCATTTGTCCTTGTTCATTAGTCCTTGTGTCTCGTTGTGTTAAATTAATTGTACTTGTAAATTAGTCCATGTGATTCGTTGTGTGAACCATTTTATCTTGTTCATTAGCTTTTGTGACTCATTGTGTGATCCATTTGTCCTTGTTTATTAGTAAATGTGACTCGTTGTGTGAACCATTTGTTCTTGTTCATTAGTCCTTGTAACTCCTTATGTTAAACAATTGTACTTGTTCATTAGTCCATGTGACTCGTTGTGTGAACCATTTGTCCTTGTTCATTAGCCCTTGTAACTCGTTGTGTGAACCATTTGTCCTTGTTTATTAGTAAATGTGACTCGTTGTGTGAACTATTTGTCCTTGTTCTTTAGTCTTCGTGACTCCTTATGTTAAACAATTGTAATTGTTCATTAGTCCATGTGACTCGTTGTGTGAACCATTTGTCCTTGTTCATTAGTTTCTCTGACTCCTTGTGTTAAACAATTGTACTTGTTCATTAGTCCATGTGACTCGTTGTGTGAACCATTTGTCCATGTTCATTAGCCCTTGTGACTCGTTGTGTGACCCATTTGTCCTTGTTTATTAGTAAATGTGACTCGTTGTGTGAACTTTTTGTCGTTGTTCATTAGTCCTTGTGACTCGTTGTGTTAAACAATTGTACTTGTTCATTAGTCCATGTGACTCGTTGTGGTAACCATTTGTCCCTTGTTCATTAGTCCTTGTGACTCGTTGTGTAAACCATTTGTCCTTTTTCATTAGTCCTTGTGAGTCGTTGTGTGTTAAACAATTTTACTTGTTCATTAGTCCATGTGACTCGTTGTGTGAACCATTTGTCCTTATTCATTAGTCCTTGTGTCTCGTTGTGTTGAACAATTGTACTTGTTCATTAGTCCATGTGACTCGTTGTGTGAACCATTTGTCCTTGTTCATTAGTCCTTGTGACTCGTTGTGTGAACCATTTGTCCTTTTTCAATAGTCTTTGTGACTCGTTGTCTTAAACAATTGTACTTGTTAATTAGTACATGTGACTCGTTGTGAGAACCATTTGTCCTTGTTCATTAGTCCTTGTGACTCTTTGTGTTAAACAATAGTACTTGTTCATTACTCCATGTGACTCGTTGTGTGATCCATTAGTCCTTGTTCATTAGGCCTTGTCACTCGTTGTGTTATACAATTATACTTGTTCATTAGTCCAAGTGACTCGTTGTGTCAATTATTTCTCCTTAATTATTAGTCCTTGTGACTCGTTGTGTTAAACAATTATACTTGTTCATTAGTCCAAGTGACTCGTGTGAACCATTTGTCCATGTTCAATAGTCCTTGTGACTTGTTGTGTAAACCATTTGTCCTTGTTCATTAGTCTTTGTGACTCGTTGTGTTAAACAATTGTACTTGTTCACTTGTCCATGTGACTCGTTGGGTGAACCATTTGTCCTCGTTCATTAGTCCTTGTGACTCGTTATGTAAACCATTTGTCCTTGTTCATTAGACCTTGTGACTCGTTGTGTTAAAATAATTGTACTTGTTCATTAGACCTTGAGACTCGTTGTGTTAACCATTTGTCCTTGTTCTTTAGTCCTTGTGACTCGTTGTGTTAAAATAATTGTACTTGTTCATTAATCTATGTCACTCGTTGTGTGAACCATTTATCCTTGTTCATTAGCCCTTGTGACTCGTTGTGTGAACCCTTTATCCTTGTTTATTAGTAAATGTGACTCGTTGTGTGAACCATTTGTCCTTGTTCATTAGTCTTCGTGACTCGTTATGTTAAGCAATTGTAATTGTTCATTAGTCCATGTGACTCATTGTTTGAACCATTTGTCTTTATTAATTTGCCCTTGTGAGTCGTTGTGTGAACCATTTGTCCTTGTTTATTAGTAAATATGACTCATCTCGTGAACCATTTGTCCTTATTTAATTGTCTTTGTGACTCGTTGTGTGAACCATTTGTCCTAGTTGATTAGTCTTTGTGACTCGTTATGTTAAACAATTATACTTGTTCATTAGTCCAAGTGACTCGTGTGAACCATTTGTCCATGTTCATTAGTCCTTGTGACTTGTTGTGTAAACCATTTGTCCTTGTTCATTAGTCCTTGTGACTCGTTGTGTTAAACAATTGTACTTGTTCACTTGTCCATGTGACTCGTTGGGAGAACCATTTGTCCTCGTTCATTAGTCCTTGAGACTCGTTGTGTTAACCATTTGTCCTTGTTCTTTAGTCCTTGTGACTCGTTGTGTTAAAATAATTATACTTGTTCATTAATCTATGTCACTCGTTGTGTGAACCATTTGTCCTTGTTCATTAGCCCTCGTGACTCGTTGTGTGAACCATTTATCCTTGTTTATTAGTAAATGTGACTTGTTGTGTGAACCATTTGTCCTTGTTCATTAGTCTTCGTGACTCGTTATGTTAAGCAATTGTAATTGTTCATTAGTCCATGTGACTCATTGTTGTGAACCATGTGACTCGTTGTGTGAACCATTTGTCCTTTTTTATTAGTAAATGTGACTCGTTGTGTGAACCATTTGTCCTTGCTTATTACTGAATTTGACTCGTTGTGTGTACCATTTATCCTTGTTCATTAGTCCTAGTGACTCATTGTGTTAAACAATTGTATTTGTTCATTAGTCCATGTGACTCGTGGTGTGAGCCATTTGTCCTTGTTCATTAGCCCTTGTGACTCGTTGTGTTAAACAATCGTAATTGTTCATTAGTCCATGTGACTCGTTGTGTGAACCATTTGACTTTGTTCATTAGTCCTTGCGACTCGTTGTGTTAAACAATTGTACTTGCTCATTAGTCCATTTGACTCGTTGGGTGAACCGTTTGTCCTCGTTCATTAGTCTTTGTGACTCGTTGTGTAAACCATTTGTCCTTGTTCATTAGTCCTTGTGACTCGTTGTGTTAAAAAAATTGTACTTGTTCATTAGTCCATGTGACTCGTTGTGTGAACCATTTGTCCTTGTTAATTAGCCCTTATGACTCAATGTGTGAACCATTTGTTCTTATTTATTAGTAAATGTGACTCGTTGTGTGAACCATTTGTCTTTGTTCATTAGTCCTTGTGACTCGTTGTGTTAAACAATTGTAATTGTTCATTAGTTCATGTGACTCAGTGTCTGAACCATTTGTCCTTGTTCATTAGTCCTTGTGACTCGTTATAATAAAACATTTCTACTTGTTAATTAGTCCATGTGACTCATTGTGTTTAACAATTATACTTGTTCATTAGTCCAAGTGACTTGTTGTGTGAACCATTTGTCCTTGTTTATTAGTAAATGTGCCTCGTTGTGTGAACTATTTGTCCATGTTCAATAGTCCTTGTGACTCGTTGTGTTAAACAATTGTACTTGTTCATTTGTCCAAGTGACTCGTGTGAACCATTTGTCCATGTTCATTAGTCCTTGTGACTTGTTGTGTAAACCATTTGTCCTTGTTCGTTAGTCCTTGTGACTCGTTGTGTTAAACAATTGTACTTGTTCACTTTTCCATGTGACTCGTTGGGTGAACCATTTGTCCTCGTTCATTAGTCCTTGTGACTCGTTGTGTAAACCATTTATCCTTGTTCTTTAGTCCTTGTGACTCGTTGTGTTAAAATAACTGTACTTGTTCACTAGTCCATGTGACTCGTTGTGTGAACTATTTGTCCTTGTTCATTAGCCCTTGTGACTCGTTGTGTTAAACAATTGTACTTGTTCATTAGTCTTCGTGACTCGTTATGTTAAGCAATTGTAATTGTTCATTAGTCCATGTGACTCGTTGTCTGAACCATTTGTCCTTGTTCATTAGTCCTTGTGACTCGTTGTGTTAAACAATTGAACTTGTTCTTTAGTCCATGTGACTCGTTGTGTGAACCATTTGTCCTTTTCCATTAGCCCTTGTGACTCATTGTGTGAACCATTTGTCCTTGTTTATTAGTAAATGTGACTCGTTGTGTAATCCATTTGTTCTTGTTCAATAGTCTTTATGACTCGTTGTGTTAAACATTTGTAATTATTCATTAGTCCTTGTGACTCGTTGTGTGAACCGTTTGTCCTTGTTCATTAGTCCTTGTGACTCGTTGTGTTAAACAATTGTACTTGCTCATTAGTCCATTTGACTCGTTGGGTGAACCGTTTGTCCTCGTTCATTAGTCTTTGTGATTCGTTGTGTAAACCATTTGTCCTTGTGTCTCGTTGTGTTAAATTAATTGTACTTGTTCATTAGTCCATGTGATTCGTTGTGTGAACCATTTGTCCTTGTTTATTAGTAAATCTGACTCGTTGTGTGAACCATTTGTTCTTGTTCATTAGTCCTTGTGACTCCTTGTGTTTGTTAAACAATTGTACTTTTTCATTAGTCCATGTGACTCGCTGTGTGAACCATTTGTCCTTGTTAATTAGCCCTTGTGACTCGTTGTGTGAACCATTTGTCCTTGTTTATTAGTAAATGTGACTCGTTGTGTGAACTATTTGTCCTTGTTCATTAGTCTTCGTGACTCATTATGTTAAACAATTATAATTGTTCATTAGTCCATGTGACTCGATGTGTGAACCGATTGTCCTTGTTTATTAGTTCTTGTGACTTCTTGTGGTAAACAACTGTACTAGTTCATTAGTCCATGTGACTCGTTGTGTGAACCATTTGTCCTTGTTCAATAGTCTTTGTGACTCGTTGTGTTAAACAATTGTAATTGTTCATTAGTCCTTGTGACTCGTTGTGTGAACCGTTTCTCCTTGTTCATTAGTCCTTGTGACTCGTTGTGTTAAACAATTGTACTTGCTCATTTGTCCATTTGACTCGTTGGGTGAACCGTTTGTCCTCGTTCATTAGTCCTTGTGACTCGTTGTGTAAACCATTTGTCCTTGTTCATTAGCTTTTGTGACTCATTGTGTGATCCATTTGTCCGTGTTTATTAGTAAATGTGACTCGTTGTGTGAACCATTTGTTCTTGTTCATTAGTCCTTGTGACTCCGTGTGTTAAACAACTGTACTTGTTCATTAGTCCATGTGACTCGTTGTGTGAACCATTTGTCCTTGTTCATTAGCCCTTGTGACTCGTTGTGTTAAAAAATTGTATTTGTTCATTAGTCCATGTGACTCGTGGTGTGAGACATTTGTCCTTGTTCATTAGCCCTTGTGACTCGTTGTGTTAAACAATTGTAATTGTGCATTAGTCCATGTTATTCGTTGTGTGAACCATTTATCTTTGTTCATTAGTCCTTGCGACTCGTTTTGTTAAACAATTGTACTTGTCAATTAGTACTTGTGACTCGTTGTGTGAACCATTTGTCCTTGTTCATTAGCCCTTGTGACTCGTTGTGTGAACCATTTGTCCTTGTTTATTAGTAAATGTGACTCGTTCTGTGAACTATTTGTCCTTGTTCATTAGTCTTTGTGACTCGTTGTGTTAAACAATTGTACTTGTTCATTAGTCCATGTGACTCGTTGTGCGAACCATTTGTCCTTGTTCATTACTCCTTGTGACTCGTTGTGTTAAACAATTGTACTTGTTCATTACACCATGTGACTCGTTGTGTGATCCATTTGTCCTTGTTCATTAGGTCTTGTCACTCGTTGTGTTAAACAATTATACTTGTTCATTAGTCCAAGTGACTCGTTGTGTAAACTGTTTGTCCTGGTTCATTAGTCCTTGTGACTCGTTGTGTTAAACAATTATACTTTTTCATTAGTCCAAGTGCCTCGTGTGAACCATTTGTCCATGTTCATTAGTCCTTGTGACATGTTGTATAAACCATTTGTCCTTGTTCATTAGTCCTTGTGACTTGTTGTGTTAAACAATTGTACTTGTTCACTTGTCCATGTGACTCGTTGGGTGAACCATTTGTCCTCGTTCATTAGTCCTTGTGACTCGATGTGTAAACCATTTGTCCTTGTTCTTTAGTCCTTGTGACTCGTTGTGTTTAAATAATGGTACTTGTTCACGAGTCCATGTGACTCGTTGTGTGAACTATTTGTCCTTGTTCATTAGCCCTTGTGACTCGTTGTGTGAACAATTTATCCTTGTTTATTAGTAAATGTGACTCGTTGTGTGAACTGGAGTAAAACGCCAAGGACTCGATTTTGGATAGAAATTGGACTCGAAAATAGGTTGTGTTCGTGACTGAAATGGACACAAAAACAATGCAAGTAACCAAGGATATGACTTGAGCTAGATCACTAAGCAGGCTCAAGGCTCGGAATCTCGTTCAAGATCACTAAGCATGAACTAAATTCCTCCTCAAAAACTAAGTAATGAGGGGTTTTCCGCACTAAGCAAGAAGAAAAGAAGTAGAAAACTCAGTTTTCAAACTCATAATTTTAACTCAACATAATCTGATTTTCTCATTAGGTTTGCTTGGTTTATATAGACCAAGCAATACAATCTTGTCCATCCATCATACATACATCTAAGGGCCACGAAAGGGCCTTACAAAAGCACAAAATAACAGCTATTTTATCTTACACAAACTGAATATAAAGACTAGAAAACAATAAAGCTAAATTGAGTTTTGTTTGCTTGCATAAGGTCAATTTAGATGTGTAAGACCTTGGTGAAGGCACCTTGGCAGCTGCAAATATTCAAGCAAAAAGGGGTTAGAAGGACTCCCAAGTCGTGCCCAGCTCTTGTTTAGCCAAAAGAAGGAAGTTGAAAGCGACATTTCACCCATTCTCTAAAACAGCCCAATTTCTGATAGACAAAATGTGTCCTTAAGCTACTTCTTTAATCCTGCATTTTTAGGACCAATGACCCAGATAAAGTTGCTCCAAACTCTCTAAATTATCCATTCTAGGCTTTGGTTTCATGACTTTGGCATTTGCAAAGCTCCTGGACCTCAAAACAGAAGACGGACCAAAACCGGGTTAGAGAACAACTCAGGAATTCAGATGCACCTTTTAGAAGCCATATCTATTAGCTCCGGATGAATGTTAAGGCCTATGATAGCTCATTGGAAAGCTAATGAAGTTAATATTCACCTCCAAAAAGAATAACCCTAAAACATAGAGTAAATCGTGAGTTATTCAACGTTTAGTTCACATAGGTCATGGGCTGTCCAATAATGCGTAGTCTGTTTGCATCAGCCATAACTCAAGCTATAGACCTGATATGGAGGTGATTCAAAATCCATGGTTTGCCTAAGATCCCAAACTTTCCAATGACATAAGAATCATCATATTTGCATGAGTAAAACTTGAGATATAGAGCTTGGAAGTTAGGTTTGCTGTAATGACACTTCAAAAAGCGATGAAATGCATTCAATTGTGAACCGTTCCTTGGACTGTTTCTTTTGGCTTAAAAATGAATCACAATGCAACAAAATTTCTTGCAAATTTCCTTTCTTCAAAAGAATTTGCCCTCAAATTCTCGACATTGTCATCTTCAACCTCTTCACAACAAGACCACACACACCTCAAGGGATGGATTATCATGGCTTCCTCCCGGATCATAAGCCAGAATTGTGTATGGCAAGAGAGGTGTTGTTACTCTCTTGTCACCAAAGTTCTTAGACAAATCAAGCTCTAAGGACGTTTGAGATTGCTCCTTACTCGGTTGGCATGCTCCCAAGATGTAGCTTTTGAAGCAAGAACCATGGCTTATGTAGGAGGTCGGATTTGGTACACTCGAGTATGGAACAACCTAAGACTCTCCTCTTGCTTTACCCTTGCTTGAATCCGAACAAGTTCCACCATTGAACATGACCATGGACTGTCCAAACTCCATGGTTTGAAGGCTAAGTAGTCCTTGGTTAACAATCACTTCTCTTGGCCCCAAATCAGTAACTTGGTCATTGATGGCTCCATGGGTAAGGGTATGGCTACTCTCTTCCTCATTAGTAGGCTCATGTAATGAGTTGAAGGGGGTTTTTGTTTCCAGACATGGGTTCTTAAAGATAGCACTACATAAGCTATTCATTTTAGCATAAGTGCTCATAACCTTTGGCTCAAGGGACTTAGACTTAGGACAAGCAATGTTTAAGCATGGCATGACAATTCCTTGGTCTAAACTCTCCTCTATCCCAACTGTTTTGGTTACCCCTAAACATTCCCTTTTAGCTAAAACCTCATGGTTTTCAGGCCTTGCTAAGCTCTTCTCCACACACAAAGCCAACTCAAGCAATTCACCATATGAATGCATCATTTCTAATTTAATCCTCCTAGCAATTTCAGATTTCAAGCCATTGTAAAATCCGATTCCCTTTAGAAATGAACTTACTTCATTGTCATACACAAAGTGTAATTCCTCAAATAATCTAGCATACTCATGAACACTCAAGGAATTTTGTTTAAGGGTCTTAAGTTCAGCCAACAAATTATCCATGGTAGAAGAAGGTAGAAACTTTAATCTCATGTTCCTTTCAAGTTTAAACGAAGAACATATTCTACCCTTCCCTTCCATCCTCCTTGAAAATGTAAGAGTATTATACCACAACAAAGCAAAACCCTTTAAAGAAGACACAACCAGTTTACACTTCTCTTTATCAGAAAAACACTTGTTCTCGAAATAGCATTCAACATCAAACAACCAAGACACAAATGCTCTACTGTTTTCACCATTAAAGGAAGGAAGTAATGGTGTGTCACCTTTGCTTCTAAGGGTAGGAGAGGAATTAGAACACTCATAGGGCAGGAGGTGTTCTCCTTGATACAAATCGGGAGGTTTTGGTTCCCTTGGAACCCCATGGGTGCTTGATGCACTCCTTGTATGCACACCACCTTCATACCCTTTTGTTAGAGCTTGCAACTTCACCATAGCTGCTTCTAATGACTTGGAAATGGAACCAAGATCACAAGGCTTCATCTTTGAGCATGGAACATAGGGTACAACACCAATAGCTACTGATTTTCCCATGAAAAATCAGAATCACAACAACTTAAGTAAAACTGATTTTTCTAGAAACAAACCAAAGCTTTGGAAACCTCTCTTCACTCATTGGGTTGTTTTTGTAGTTTTAGATGTAGTTAGGAAAGATGAACACTCAACCAAAGCTCTGATAACCAATTTGGAATAAAACTACTAGGACTCGATTTTTGGACAAATAAGACTTGAAAACAAAATTTAAATTGGATGGAATTAGACTCAACAAATGGACTGATTTGGACTCAAACAAAGACTAACTAAATGGTTTAAGGATTAAGAAGATAAAAGACTTAAACTTGCATAAATTAAGACAGAAAACAGAAGGTTTGGGACGTGACAAACAACACAATTGAAACTGTGACACCCTCAATTATTGCGGAAAAATAAACACGTAATTCTAGAATAAAACTGCATGGATATGTTTGTAATAGGTTCATTTGGGTAAAAACCTGTAATTTTTAAAACCTGAACCTGTTATAAAGATATCCAAATTGGAAGGTGTCAAACATACAAGGTCTAACTAGAAGTTTCACAACATAACCATCGTTAAAGTCGCGAATAGCAAATTATACAACCAAATGTAAAGAGCGAGACATATGTCCCTAAAATGTATGTGACATAAAAAGTGTTTAAGGGTCACAATAACATAAAGCCAATCTAGGTCCCAAGGTTACTTTGCTCGCTAGCTCGTCCATGTACCCCATATATGCATCACCTACCTGTCATTCGCATTTTATACAAATACGAAAGCCACAGTCAGTGGGGAGTAACTCCGAGTTCTCCCAGCCACGAAATGTCATAATTAATATAACATGTAAACATAAGAATATGAATATGAATCACACATAGCCTTAGCATATAGATGCTAGACAATCGTGCTTATCATGTGTACAACAATATAACAACACATAGTCCTAGCATGTGAATACTAGACCGACTCATACTACACTATCATGTGAATCACATAACATCCAGGAATCCAAACTCTATCAACCATAGCCGGCTTGCATCTCACCTTCTATGATTCATAGAATCATCAAACAAGAAAGGGCAATATATCAAAGACAGGCATAAGTTCTTAGTCCCGTCAATAGTCACTCAGAACTCGAGTCTATACCACGAGGTAGGGAAGGTAATCGAACCGTATCTTGGCTCGAGGTTCTATCAAAACATGGCCGAGACACAACACAACCCTAGCCTAAAATCTCTTGAGACCTAGACATGCGGATACACACCACCGCACCCAAGACCCACAATTTTTCTAAAACAAAGTGAGTACCCTAAGGAGTCCACCAAAGGGTTGGCTAGTACTTAAGCTGACCACTTACTCTCAAAATAAGTAACGAGGTCATGCCCCAACTTGGATATAAACCCACCAAGTCAGGAACACAGAGGCTATTAAGCAGTGAACATACACTCGTCAAAGACTATAATGGCCTATCTATGATGAAGGCCGAAATACTCACCTAGGACCTAAATAAAACCAATCTAGGTCCCAGCTTGAATATTTTAGCCCACACCACACAAGACAAATAGGACACCCACTTAACCATAAGAGGGCAAAGAGTCCAACTTACCAACATAAATGCTAACATTCTATCATGTGAAAGGCTATATAAATGTCTATTCAGCAGACAATCCAACAATATCCTCAATATCAATAATAATCCAAATTCCAACTAACCGTTAATCTCATAATTCATGAGAACAAGCTAAAATGGCAAAGAGGCAACAAGACTCAAGCATAAGGCATCCAAAGCATCCAACAACCAACATGTGAACTGATAATTACGAATATCAAGGTATAACATAAAACCTCCAATAACAACTAATCTCACCTCAAAGACAAACCCTCGACCCGAGTCCCGCGACGGGTCATCGGTCAAATCGAGGCTGACTGGTTTAAACCTGGTTTGACCAAACTCGTTCGGTCCAACGGCCCACTCGAGTCTTGGCCTACTTTGGCCCAAATCACAAAATTTATCGCAATATTATTCTCATGCTATTTCCAATTTCTATCATGTGAAAAACGAAAGTAACACATTATCAATCACCTAACTACTTAACAAACAACAAACACAACATCAACTACTAATGTGACATTAATTCGTCGAGTAACTCGGAATAGTTACCTTAAGCTAGAAAAAGGCAAATAATAACTTGAGAAAGCTTCTAAAACCCAAAATTACTCTTCATCTTCAACCACATATGAGCCACCTAAAATAATTATGTGAAAAGTCGATATTAACGAATTAACTTTATATAAAATATGAGACGGAAATTAATTTAAATCAAAACATGTAAATCATATTCATTAGCTACTGTCTTATGTTCATAAACCATTATGACCCTCCCTTTTGACAGGCATACCAAGAAAATTGTCACAACTTTTACGCCCTAGAAACAGTCCCATAAAGCACCATTTTATCCGTCCCAAAATCGAGCCCAACTCACTGTCACGGCTCCCAAAACCGAGGCCAAAACAGCCCACACGGCCTCCATTTCGACTGTCCCAAAACAAGTCGAAAGTCGCACAAAACGGTACCAAAACAGAGTTCAATCTATCCTAGACCAGTCCTAAACCGAGTCAAAACAGTCCCAAAAATGTCCCAAAGTACCTGCAAAGCGGACTCAAAAAAAATGATCCTAATTTATCGCACAATACCACAACTAAACAAGATCCCAAATAGCATCCCAAAACAATCCCTACATGTCAGTATACACCGTCTCAACTATAAAAGACAACAATTAGCACCCAAAACAATCCATGCATGTCAGCATACACCGTCTTAAATATACCACTTACTAGCTGGCATCCCAAATGATCCCTAGAGGTCAGTATACACCGTCTCAATCATCTTCACATATCAGTATACACCGTCTCAACTATACAACAGACTAACAAATCTTCTACCAGACCGTCTATTTTAGTACATACAACCGTCTTATAATAAATAAAGCTGAAAATATAAATGGGTTTGTAAAAATACATGACGAAAATGAATTTTACTTACAACGGATTGACATGAACGATGAAAGCAGCACTATGGAACGAAAATCATTGATAACGGATGACAAACGGAGTGGCAGAATCAATTTAAAATTAAAAAAAAAATGAAAAGGACGAAAAAGAAGAAAAAGGAAGGGAGAAGAAGAAATGTTGCGTGAGAAATGAGGGAGCAGCCTGCCTGCCTGCTATTTATTATACGTACGTTTCTTCGTCGTTAAGAAACTTCGATAGTTATTAAAACCGTTTCGAGTTAAATTTAACCGGTTTAAGTAAAAGTTTCAGTAATAAAACGGAATCAATAATAAATAAATTTAATGAGTGAAAATAAAATAAACTCAGCTAGTTAACGTAAATAATACAATATCAGCTTGAATCGGAATTATTAGCGATTTTTACAAAACTAACGGATATTAATAAAAAATGCTAATTTAGTGAAATAAGCTCAAAATAGCTAATTGGACGGTTTTGTTCCCAAAATCCATCTCGGGTTCACTTAAAACAACTTTCATAAGGACTCGTAAAGAAACGGAAATTATTAAATAAATAAACTCGAACTAACTTCAAATAAACTTATTAATAATTATTAAAATTAACGTATCGAATTATGATGAAATTAATTAATTAGCTAAGCATATATATATATAAATCGTTAAATGATGTAATTAAATTCAAAATAGCAATTAAAAGAATTTTATCCAACTTAATAAAATACGGGGTGTTACAGAAACGATTGACAACAATGGAAAATAGGTTTGTAATTTAAATGCTTATGAACTAAACATTTAAATAACAATTTCCACAATGACTTAAGGTAACAAAAACAGAAACTTTGGGGCTGTTTTGACACGAAACAAGAACAAGTAACAGGGATATGACTTAAACTAGATCACGAAGCAGGTTTAAGCCTTGGAATTAAGCTCAAGATCACGAAGCAAGAGTTAATTCCACCTCAAACACTACGTAATGAGAGGTTTTCTGCACTAAGCAAGAAGAAAAGAAGTAGAAAACTCAGTTTTCAAACTCATAATTTTAACTCAACATAATCTGATTTTCTCATTAGGTTTGCTTGGTTTATATAGACCAAGCAATACAATCTTGTCCATCCATCATACATACATCTAAGGGCCACGAAAGGGCCTTACAAAAGCACAAAATAACAGCTATTTTATCTTACACAAACTGAATATAAAGACTAGAAAACAATAAAGCATAAAGTAATAAAGCAAAATTGAGTTTTGTTTGCTTGCATAAGGTCAATTTAGATGTGTAAGACCTTGTTGAAGGGTCCCAAGTCGTGCCCAGCTCTTGTTTAGCCAAAAGAAGGAAGTTGAAAGCAACATTTCACCCATTCTCTAAAACAGCCCAATTTCTGATAGACATAATGTGTCCTTAAGCTACTTCTTTAATGCTGCATTTTTAGGACCAATGACCCTAGATAAAGTTGCTCCAAACTCTCTAAATTATCCATTCTAGGCTTTGGTTTCATGACTTTGGCATTTGCAAAGCTCCTGGACCTCAAAACAGAAGACGGATCAAAACCGGGTTAGAGAACAACTCAGGAATTCAGATGCATCTTTTAGAAGCCATATCTATTAGCTCCGGATGAATGTTAAGGCCTATGATAGCTCATTGGAAAGCTAATGAAGTTAACCTTCACCTCCAAAAAGAATAACCCTAAAACAAGGAGTAACTTGTGAGTTATTCAACGTTTAGTTCACATAGGTCATGGGCTGTCCAATAATGCGTAGTCTGTTTGCATCAGCCATAACTCAAGCTTTAGACTTGATATGGAGGTGATTCAAAATCCATGGTTTGCCTAAGATCCCAAACTTTACAATGACATAAGAATCATCATATTTGCGTGAGTAAAACTTGAGATATAGAGCTTGGAAGTTAGGTTTGCTGTAATGACACTTCAAAAAGCGATGAAATGCATTCAATTGTGAACCATTCCTTGGACTGTTTCTTTTGGCTTAAAAATGAATCACAATGCAACAAAATTTGTAGCATGAACCATTTGTCCTTGTTCATTAGTCTTCGTGACTCGTTATGTTAAGCAATTGTAATTGTTCATTAGTCCATGTGACTCGTTGTGTGAACCATTAGTCCTTGTTCATTAGTCCTTGTGACTCATTCATTAGTCCTTGTTCATTAGTCCATGTGACTCGTTGTGTGAACCATTTATCTTTGTTCATTAGTCCTTGTTCATTAGTCCATGTGACTCGTTCATTTGTCCTTGTTCATTAGTCCTTGTGACTCGCTGTGTAAACCATTTATCCTTGTTCATTAGTCCTTGTGAGTGGTTATGTTAAACAATTGTACTTGTTCATTAGTCAATGTGACTCGTCGTGTGAACCATTCGTCCTTGTCCATTAGCCCTTGTGACTCGTTGTGTTAAACAATTGTATTTGTTCATTAGTCCATGTGACTCGTGGTGTGAGCCATTTGTCCTTGTTCATTAGCCCTTGTGACTCATTGTGTTAAACAATTGTAATTGTGCATTAGTCCATGTGACTCGTTGTGTGAACCATTTATCTTTCGTTGTGTTAAACAATTGTACTTGTTCATTAGTCCATGTGACTCGTTGTGGTAACCATTTGTCCTTGTTCATTAGTCCTTGTGACTCGTTGTGTAAACCATTTATCCTTTTTCAGTAGCCCTTGTGACTCGTTGTGTTAAACAATTTTACTTGTTCATTAGTCCAAGTGACTCGTTGTGTGAACTATTTGTCCTTGTTCATTAGTCCTTGCGTCTCGTTGTGTTAAACAATTGTACTTGTTCATTAGGCCATGTGACTCATTGTGGTAACCATTTGTCCTTGTTCATTAGTCCTTGTGACTCGTTGTGAAAACCATTTATCCTTTTTCATTAGTCCTTGTGAGTCGTTGTGTTAAACAATTTTACTTGTTCATTAGTCCATCTGACTCGTTGTGTGAACCATTTGTCCTTGTTCATTAGTCCTTGTGACTCGTTGTGTTTAACAATTTTACTTGTTCATTAGTCCATGTGACTCGTTGTGTGAACCATTTGTCCTTGTTCAGTAGTCCTTGTGACTCATTGTGTAAACCATTTATCCTTGTTCATTCGTCCTTGTGAGTGGTTGTGTTAAACAATTGTACTTGTTCATTAGTGCATGTGACTCGTTGTGTGAATCATTTGTCCTTGTTCATTAGCCCTTGTGACTCGTTGTGTTCAACAATTGTATTTGTTCATTAGTCCATGTGACTCGTGGTGTGAGCCATTTGTCCTTGTTCGTTAGCCCTTATGACTCGTTGTGTTAAACAATTGTAATTGTGCATTAGTCCATGTGACTCGTTGTGTGAACCATTTATCTTTGTTCATTAGCCCTTGCGACTCGTTGTGTTAAACAGTTGTACTTGTCAATTAGTCCTTCTGACTCGTTGTGAGAACTATTTGTCCTTGTTCATTAGTCTTCGTGACTCGTTATGTTAAACAGTTGTAATTGTCCATTAGTCCATGTGACTCGTTGTGTGAACCTTTTGTCCTTGTTTATTAGTTCTTGTGACTCCTTGTGTTAAACAATTGTACTTGTTCAGTAGTCCATGTGACTCGTTGTGTGAACCATTTGTCCTTGTTCAATAGTCCTTGTGACTCGTTGTGTTAAACAATTGTACTTGTTCATTAGTCCATGTGACTCGTTCTGTGAACCATTTGTCCTTGTTCATTAGTCCTTGTGACTCGTTGTGTAAACCATTTCTCCTTGTTCATTAGTCCTTGTGAGTGGTTGTGTTAAACAATTGTACTTGTTCATTAGTCCATGTGACTCGTTGTGTGACCCATTTGTCCTTGTTCATTAGCCCTTGTGACTCGTTGTGTTAAACAATTGTATTTGTTCATTAGTCCATGTGACTCATGGTGTGAGCCATTTATCCTTGTTCATTAGCCCTTGTGACTCGTTGTGTTAAACAATTGTAATTGTGCATTAGTCCATGTGACTCGTTGTGTGAACCATTTATCTTTGTTCATTAATCCTTGCGACTCGTTGTGTTAAACAATTGTACTTGTCAATTATTCCTTGTGACTTGTTGTGTGAACTATTTGTCCTTGTTCATTAGTCTTCGTGACTCTGGTCGGACTCGGAGCTATATTCTATTTTTCGGAACAATTGTCGTTGGAAGCACCTAGACCAAAACACAATTTATAGCTTTACAAACAACTCTACAATTAGTAAAGAGGCAAGTAAAGGTCGGATCCCAAGGGACGGGAATTGAGATGAGAATTCTATTGAGACTAGTGGTGTCTTAGGGGTGTCACAATTTGAGTTGATGTAGAAGGTCACTAAACTAAATAGCAATGAAAGTAAATAAGCAAGATGAATTGAAAGGGTTGTAAACAATTGATAAAAAGCACTAGGGTGTCATGGGGTCATAGGGGATTCATGGGAATTGATCATACAAACATGTTCTCAAATTATAAGCAAGCAATTATTGTTGTGATGGATTGAGTTGGGTTATATCTTACAATCCTAGGAAAGTTTGGGTCCCGGAGCCGAATCGATTAGATTGTACAACACCTACAAGTCGACTTAGTCTTCCCTACTCAACAACATGCATGGTCTAATGAGACTCGAGTTGGTTTATGTCTTACAAGTCTCATTGAAAAGGTAGGTGATGGGTAAAAATTGCAAGGATTCATAGGCTCGCATTCCAAGACTTCCAATTTCTAGTCAATTCTTATTTTATATTAAGACGACTTGTACACAAACAAAACCCTCATTGTTTTAACTTGTCAACTTGCAATTGATAATTCACAACGGAGCCGCCAAACCCAGTCTTGCTTTTCCATATCTCCTGTCTTTCTTAATTACCAATAGAACTACTTTCATCAATTCATAAAACATACTTATCTTAATTTGCGTGAGTTTATTGTGCATCATCATCGACTTGAACTCATCATTGAAACACCATCTTCCATAATTTTCTCAAGTTGTTTTGGGTTCTCATTCTAAAGCGCCTCTGCGCATGATTCGAGTTTGTTTTCACTATATTTAAGGTAACACGATTTTACCGATCCTATTATCTTATTATTGTTCGGGGTTGTATGAATCTATGTTTGTTTTATATGTTTTATGTGATAACTTGTTTATTAAAGATGGAATATGATGATCGTTTTGATCTATATATTATAATAACTATTTTATTTATACTGTTGAGTTAACTATTTGGATATGGGTTAAAGACGAGGGTATTAAAATTGAGTTGTTGTATATCGAAAGAGGACATGGAATTTAGTCGTATTGCAGTCGGTTTACAAGAGAGTAATATGATTGTTGGGGAATAATTAAATGACATACGTTGGATACCAAGTTTGGTATAATTTATTTCGGACATGATAGAGTGTGTTTGGTGCGAGACATATAATAGTCTTGGTGCATATAGTTTAGCATGTTGACAAGCAGCAAGATGAACTACGTTGGATTTGGCAATTTATGGGTTTGATCAATGCGTTCGACTTGAGATTGGATTAATGGATTTTCTTTTATCGTTATTTGAATCGTTATAATCTTTGGCTTTGGTAAGTGGGTGAGTAGCTTAGAGTTTTACTCTAAGTGTTGAGCACGGTTCTCTGAACCTTTGACAATATCGATATTGAAATTGAGATGGAAATTGGTTACTGGTATTGAGTTATGAGTTATGGGGCCTTTGAGCCGAGTTTTGTTTACGGTCCAGAGTGACCATGGTTATTGAGTTATTGGAGTTTGAAATCGATATTGAGATGGAAGTCGTGGGTTGGGCGTGTTGTTTAGTCGGTTTTGATTCATTTTCTTTATTATTTAAGTTATCATAGTTAGTTAGTTAATTTAACTCCTGAGTTATTTAAAATAATTAGAGACGGGTTTTGAGTCGGGTTTGTTAAAATGGAAAAGCTGCTATATCGGGAAAGTTTCCATTTGAGGAAACTTTCCATTTTAAGAAGTTTCTATTTTTAGTAACTTTCTATTTTGGGAACGGGAATAGTTTAAGTAATTGTATTACCTACTCAACCTCGCGGTTGACCCTGTGTATTCGTGTACGCCTGTGATGATCCATTTACTGGGGAGCAGATTGACAGGTTGTTGAGACATACAAATTTGGCAGTGGGAGCGAGCATGGATCACCCGACTTAGAGCTATCCCACTTTTATTTCAGTTTAGCTATCAGACTTATTTTCAGTTTTGAGACATGTTCCATTTGAGTTGTAAACATTTATAACTTTCTATTTAAAGTACTGTTTATTTTTCCTTTGTTATCTACTGCCTCGGGTTTCCGAGATGGTAACACCCTTCTTTATCTGAGGAGTCCTAGTCCAGGCCCTTAAATAAATGGGGGTGTTACATATATACATCCTAATGTAAGTGATTCTACCAACTAATATGACATATAAACTAAATGCAAGTCCTAAGTTCACATTGTTATACCGCATTAATCAAAATAAAGCCACATAGTCATTAACATAAAAAGGAAAAAGGAGATTGGAAAGATCATATCATGCGGTCTTCACTATCCTCATGTCTCGGATGTGGCGTAGTCGATCAATGTGAACAAGGATAGAACAAACACAATATATACAATAATATATACATCACTACACTACAAAGGAAAAGAACTTGTTTTTGGTTTTTCAATTTTCAAATTTTTATGGTTTTTTCGAAATTTTTCAATTTTTTTGGATTTTTGAATAAAAGTTAGGTTAGAATTCCCCATCCCCACACTAATATGGGCATTGTCCTCAATGGCCAAAATGATGGGAAATTATGCAAACATGATGCATGATTTCTACACTAAATGCAAGCTACACTAGTCTACACTACATGATGCATGGTTTTTGTTTATGACGGAGAGGATAATTTAGATTACCTCCCGTTGTGTATGTATGTACTTCCCCAAACCGAGTTAGACATTATTGCTAATGTCCTAAGGTTGGGTGTAGTTCATGCACACACTATGCAATGCATGAAACTAATTTTGTCATTTTGGATTTTTATAGGTGGGAACAATAATATGAGAACACCTCAATGGTGCCGAGGTGTTAGTCCTTTATGGTGCTAGGACTACTCCAACAATGATCAAGATTAATAAAATATAACAAAGAGAGAAATAGACAAACCTCAAGAGGGTAGGAGCCTCCAAAGTTTGCTAATCTTCCATCATATCATCACTATCATCATCTTCCTCACTAGAAGTGGACTCATCGCCACTTCCCTCTTCACTTTGTTGTTCACCTTGCTCATCATCCTCTTCTCCTTCTTCACTAGCTTCTTCATCAATGTTATCATCAACCTCTTCATCACCGACAACCTCATTATCACCCGGAAACTCACCCCTAGATGCATTCGGAAAGAAGACTTCCCTATCCGCCTAACTAGACAAAGGACATGAAGGGTCAAGTAGTCCTTGCCTAGCTAAGTGAAGGAGGGGTGGATATTGGGCTAAGTAAGCATCTTCCCGGTCCTTGAAGGCTTACTTGTGCATCTCTTGCATAAGAAGAGTCATATAATCTTTGCTTGCTTCAACACCTTTGGGCTTGAACTCTTGGTACTTGAAAGGATAGGGTGGTGTGACAATGGAAGAGGAGGGCATTTCAAATTCACCCTTTTGTTGTCGGATAATGTATTCGGCCTCTTTTGAAAGGGGAAGGAGATAGTTGGTCCGGTGGACACTTAAACGACAAATCTTCGAAGGCAAAGTAAAAGATCTAGCCTCACTAGTGAGCCACCCATACTTGGTGTCAAGAGGGTTATGAGAGACCCACTTGTACTTGTTTATCATAGTATCAATATCAATGAGATGACCACCCTTCTTTGCCTCATACTTGCTATCCTTGTTGAAGTTAGGATCAAAGTATTTAGCCAAAAGAGTGACTAGACCTCCATTCACAATAACGGTAGTGCCTTGCTTCCCACAATCAATGTTTAGCCATCTATCCACCAAAAGTTTTAGAGAGTTGAAAGGCTTGGTGAATTCCCTTCCAATGTTCAAGGCCGACTCAAGAAGAACAAAATCGAGTTTGGTGAAATGGTTGGTGTCTTTTCTTGAAATGATGGTGTTCCCTACAACCTTGTGCCACACTCTAATGCCCGGATGGTGGACTAATAGAGCGCGACTAGCATGAAAGCTCTCAAATTTCCTTCCGGAAATCACCTCCCAAAGAGGGTCGGGGTCATATTTGCCAACATTCTTGAAATAACTCGGTGAATCACTAAGACCCAAAGCTTTACCCATTTCCTCAAAGGAGATGCGCCTACTAACATTAGCTAGGCGAAACTCGATGGTTTCCATAGTCTCAACCTTGTTAACTTTCAAAGAACTCAAAAATTCTAAGGTAAGGGAGGGCTATGTCAATTCTTTTGTTGTAAACAATTTCTCCAACCCCATGGCTTTAAAGAAGGCTCTAGTTTGCTCAAGGACACCCAACTTATCAAAGGCATCTTCACAAATAAACTTGGTGGATAGAAATGATTTTCTAGCAAACTTGGCAAAAGTGTCCCTATGGGATTTGGAAATGAAAATTACCTCCGGATAATTCGAAAGTTGAGCAATTTCCGGAGTAGTAGATGTTGTTGCTTCCATGGGAGGTTGTTGTTGTTGTTGCACCTCCAAGTTTGGGCTAGCTACCACCATAGCCAATGCTTTCTTTGCTTGAAGACTCTTTTGTCTTGATGAGAGTGCCTTTGCCTTTGGTGCCTTTGCCTTTGTTGCTTTTGTTGCTCCCTTTGTCTTTGCCATTGATGAATAAACCAAGAAAAGAGTAAAAAAATCTTCAATTTCTAATGTACCCAAATCGATTTAAAGATGAAAGGCTTTGCCTTTATGAATTCAAAAATCGACTCAAAGGTTGAAGATTTTGTGCTTGGTTTTGATTGTTGTTGAAAGAGGAGTGATTAATTTGTTGTTAAAAGGATGTTTTGATTTGATTTTGGTGCATGTTGTTGAGGAATCTTGTTTTTGTGATGGAGAGGATGAGGATTTTGGAGTTATGGGGTTTATGGGTAGTGTTTTGAATGAAGGAATGAGGAAATGAATGTGGGATGGGGTTTATAATAAACCCGAAAAATTTGAAATGCAGGGGGAAGACGAGCGGCTTTCCTTCGGGACGCCTGGATTCTGCCTGTTCTGGGTTGGGAAATTCTGGCCTAAAGACGGGCGGATTGCAGCAAAGATGGGCGGATTTGAATACACGGGACGGGTGTCTTTCAGAGAAGACGGGCGGATTCCTTTCCAGGGATTTTTCTTGTTTTTTCTCAGCCAAAAGACAGGCGTCTTCTCTTTAAGGACAGGCGTCTTTATGAAGACGGGCGGATTCTACTGCAGGACGCCCGGATTCGTTGACAGTCAGAAAATTTAAAAATTTCAGCTTAGAAGGACGGGCGTCTTCAGCCCAATATGCCCGGATTGTCTGAAGACGGGCGGATTCTCTTGAAACCGCTCGGGTTCTACCCCTTTTACCCGGATTCAGTTCCATCCGTGTACCTTGCATATCCCTTGTCATTTTTTTCATTCTTCAAAATCTCGTGTTCTTCATTGTGGGGGCACTACTAAGGCATGAATAGCCTAGGCAATTGCTATCCCCACACTAAGCTAAAGCACTACACATCAATTGAAATCATTAGTCCCTCCCTCACTTCTCTCAAATATGATAATTATCTTGATGAAGGCATAAAAAATCCAAAAATGACAAAAATGCAAATTAAGAATTAAAATGCGAGTTAGGGTGTTAGAAATATTTACAAATGGTGGTTTAGGGAGGAATCCACCAAACTCTCATTCTTGATGAGATGTCAAGGGGGCATGTCCAAGGTGTTGTTGATGTTGCTCAACACCTTGAAAAAGTAATCAAAAGCTTGTTCATTGTCGTGATAAAGTTCTTCAATAGATCTTTGCCCTTGTTGTCGGTCTTGATCGATAGCATTACTAATATAGGGATTGAAAATCCCTTCAAACTCATCGTCCCAAAGACCACAAACTTCATCTACTTGATCACTAAAGATCTCTTGAGTTGATAGAGACAACTCTCCTATTATCTTGTTTTGGCCAATGAGGCCATCTTCTTCATTGCTTGACTTTGGTGAGCTTTGCAAGCTCTCTTTGTTACAATTCACTTGCTCTTTGAATGGAGCATCTTCAATTTTTTTCTTCCATTGGAGTTCCGACTTCTTCCTATCATCCTTCCGGCTATAATGATCAATCATAAAACATGGTTCATGTAAACGGGGACCTCTCATAGTCTTGTCAAGATTGAAAGTTATACTCTCATCTCCCACTTCTAGAGTGAGCTCTCCATGTTTCACATCAATCACCGCACCCGCGGTGTGTAAGAAAGGTCTTCCTAAAATGATTGGAATGTTGGAATCTTCTTCCATATCAACAATGACAAAGTCCTAGGGATGAAAAATTTCCCAATTAAATGACGGAACATCTTCCCATATAATGGTGTCTTCGTCGATCTATCGGCCATTTGGAGTGTGATATTGGTGCATTTAAGCTCTCCCATCCCCAACCTTTTACTCACCGAGTACGGCATAACCCTCACACTAGTCCCTAGATCACATAAGGCTTTGTTGATCGTGGTGTCGCCAATGGTACACGGTATTGAGAAGCTTCCCGGATCCTTGAGTTTTGGAGGTGAACTCCCTTGAAGTATTGCACTACTCACCTTAGTGAAGGCGATAGTCTCAAGCTTCCGGATCGACTTCTTCTTTGTGAGGATGTCTTTCATGTATTTCGCATAGGCCGGCACGTGATTGATTAATTCCGTGAAAGGAATTGAGACTTCTAAATTCTTCACAATTTCCATAAACTTTCCAAGTTGGTCATCAAATTTAGGCTTGGCTTGACGACTTGGAAAAGGAAGTCTAATCACAATGGGCTCCTTCTCCTTGACCTTGTCTTCATTTTTCTTTGAAATTTTTTCTTTTGATGATTCTCCATCTTTGGAGTTTTGCACAATTTCTTCCTTATCACTAGCTTCCACAACTTCATCCTCAACTTGCTTCTTCGGTGCTCCATACCTTGTACCACTTCTCAAGTGAATGGCACTAACCGTTTCATGTCTTGGGGGATTACTTTGAGGTGGTAATTGCCCCTTTTGTCTTTGTGAGCTTGAAGATGCTAGTTGAGTTAATTGGGTTTCCAACATTTTGGTGTGAGCTAGGATGTTGTTGATGGTGGTTTCCTTTGCTTGACTATCTTTTTGCATTTGAGTGAAAAATTCTTGTTGATTCTTTTGCATTTGAAGGACCGCTTTTTGAACATCAAAACCTTGGTCATTTTGTTGATTGTGTGGATTTTGATTTTGGTAACCTTGGTTTTGGTTGTAAAAGGGTCTTTGATTTTGGTTTCTCATGGGAGGTGGGGTGTATGTTGTTTGAGGGTTTTGAACATTTTGGCTTTTGTATGAGAGATTTGGATGGAATTTGGTGTTTTCATTGTAATAGTTGGAATAAGGGGTACCACTCTTGTATGCTTGGAAAACATTCACTTGTTCATTTGTTCCCCTACATTCACTTGAGTCATGTCCCAAAGTTCCACAATTCTCACATATCCCACTTGGGATTGATGAGGATACCGTCATGGCATTAACATGATGCTTTGGTGATTTTGAGGCTTCTTCAAGTCTAGCCATAGCTTTTTCAAACTTCAAATTAATGGTATCAATGTGAGCACCACTAAGTTGAGCACCCAATTGAGTAACGGAGTCCACTTCATGCTTTCCTCCTCTAGTAGCCTTGCGAGGTCTACTATATTGTGAGTTATGGACCGTCATTTCTTCAATTTTGTTCCAAGTTTGATTGTCATCAACTTCGGTGAACATTCCATTTGATCCCATGTTGAGAATGTTCCTTGAATCTTCATATAGACCGTTCCAAAATTGTTGTACCAAGAACCACTCGCTAAGTCCATGGTGAGGACATGAGCGACAAATTCCTTTGAACCGCTCCCAAGCTTCAAACAAAGATTCTTCATCCCTTTGCTTAAAACCCGTAATTTGAGCTCTTAGCATGTTAGTCTTTTCCGGTGGGTAGAATTTTTTGTAGAAAGCTAGAGCCAACTTTTTCCAAGAATCAATTCCGAGAGTGGCCTTATCAAGGCCCTTCAACCATTGTTTCGCGGTGCCAATTAGAGAAAAAGGAAATAAGACCCATCGAATTTGGTCTTGAGTTACACCGGTTTGAGAAATCGCATCACAATAGTCACAAAAGGTCTCCATATGAGAGTGAGGGTCTTCACTAGGCATCCCCCCAAATTGGCTCCTTTCGACTAATTGGATAAATGCGGATTTGGCAATGAAATTTCCGGTTAGATGTTGTGGTGTGGGAGTACCATTGGGTAGGTTCTCCTCGGTGGGTACGGAATGTGATGAAAACTTAGGCATTGTGCGTTGATTTTGTGTTGTA
Source organism: Silene latifolia (assembly GCF_048544455.1). Taxonomy (NCBI): domain Eukaryota; kingdom Viridiplantae; phylum Streptophyta; class Magnoliopsida; order Caryophyllales; family Caryophyllaceae; genus Silene; species Silene latifolia. Next base: position 706,765 of record NW_027413125.1, read on the forward strand.
TTGTGTGTTGGGTTCTCCTCACCTTCTCTTGCAAAAGGGTTGATGAACTCAATAGTTGGTTGAATATCTACAACCTCACTAATACCTCTCAAATTTCTCCTAGCAAGTCTTCTATTGGTTGTCAAAGTTCTTTCAATTTCACGATCAAAAGGTAACAAATCACCTTGTGACCTTCTAGACATGCAAAATATCAAACAACTCGAAAACAATTAGAACAAACCTTGAGGAGTTTTACTTCCTCAAGGCAAAGAAAGACACAACTAATAACAATATAAGAAAATCTAAATCAAGATAACACCGTCCCCGGTAACGGCGCCATTTTTGGTCGAACTCGGAGCTATATTCTATTTTTCGGAACAATTGTCGTTGGAAGCACCTAGACCAAAACACAATTTATAGCTTCACAAACAACTCTACAATTAGTAAAGAGGCAAGTAAAGGTCGGATCCCAAGGGACGGGAATTGAGATGAGATTTCTATTGAGACTAGTGGTGTCTTAGGGGTGTCACAATTTGAGTTGATGTAGAAGGTCACTAAACTAAATAGCAATGAAAGTAAATAAGCAAGATGAATTGAAAGGGTTGTAAACAATTGATAAAAAGCACTAGGGTGTCATGGGGTCATAGGGGATTCATGGGAATTGATCATACAAACATGTTCTCAAATTATAAGCAAGCAATTATTGTTGTGATGGATTGAGTTGGGTTATATCTTACAATCCTAGGAAAGTTTGGGTCCTGGAGCCGAATCGATTAGATTGTACAACACCTACAAGTCGACTTAGTCTTCCCTACTCAACAACATGCATGGTCTAATGAGACTCGAGTTGGTTTATGTCTTACAAGTCTCATTGAAAAGGTAGGTGATGGGTAAAAATTGCAAGGATTCATAGGCTCGCATTTCATCAAACATAACATGTGCATGAGTTGAAATCAAAACAAGCAAGCAAATAAACCATGAAAGCATATTAATTTAAGCATGAATCATTCTCCATGTTGGTTTCCCCTAATTACCCATTAACCCTAGCTATGGAACTACTCACTCATTATCATGTTGAACATGCTAGCAAGGTTGTCAATCATACCAACAAAGTGAAACATGATGAACAAATGAAAGTAATTAGCAATAATTAAAAAGGGATTAAGAGAATTATACCTACTAATGATTCCAATAATAAAGCAAAGAATAATAGAAGTACTTGATGCTTGATTGAGAGGTTGTCAATCTCCCAATAATAACCCAAATAATCTTCAATTACCCAAAATAAAGGATGAACAAAAGAGAGATTAAGGAAATAAAACTTGTATTAAAACTTGATTAATTGTTGATTACAAAACTAAAGAGAGATTTGATTGATATTAACTATTCTAAGAATTGATAAGAAGAACATGCTCTTCTAATTAGACTAATGGGGTATTTATAGTGGAAATTAGGTGGATGTATTAGGGTTAACTAAGGGCTTAAATGACGATTAAGTCCCTACTTAGGGAAACGCCGGTATTTTCTGAAGGAAGGGCATCTTTCTTGAAGCTTGAAGAAACGAATTTGCGTTGTCTTGGAATCCGTGCGTCTTAGGCACGGGACGGCCGGATTCCCGTGTCTCTGCCCGGGCGTCTTTGGGAGAAGACGGGCGTCTTCTGGGTGCTGCTGCCCGGGCGTCTTTGATGGAAGACGCACGGATTGTTGTCCTGGGGACGGGCGTCTTCAGGACAATCCGCACGGGTTGCTGCTCAGACTTGTTTCTTCTTCTTTTCTTCCATTTTCTTCATAAAATCCTTGGGGATTTTCTTGGGGATGCAAGGATCTTTCCTCATCATTGCCCAGCTACTATAATATGTACAAAGGCCTTCTAATCTTGTCTCTCCTTGATGCTTGGTCATTGGATTCAATCAATTTAGTCTCATTTTGCCATGAAAATGCAAGGTTTGCACTCCTTTCCTACCAAGGACACAAAACCTCAAAGAATATGCAAAACAAAGAACTAAAGACAATAAATGTCCCAAATATGCACTAAAAAGCATAGGAACAAGGCTAATTCGGGGACTAAATATACGCTAATTATGGTCACATCAAATATCCCCAAATCGAACCTTTGCTCGTCCCGAGTAAAGAGGTGACAAAGACTAGGACCATTATTTAAACTAACCTAATAACATAGCCGATATGAGACAAGTAGCGGGTCTCACTCCGCCCCTTCAACTCACAACAAGACAACCATGAGGTAGGATGCCTTCTTGCAAGGCAAGGTGGGTCTTGCCAAAATGGCGACACATCTAAACATTAAGCACACAAAATCAAATAATGGATACAAAAGGAACAGCCACTTCCTCATCAAGTGGCGGAGGCAACTAAAAGAGAACAAATTTAAGAGCATATATTCCGTCACAAATACTAGTTCAACAAATTATTAAGGCTAAGAGGATGGCACTAAATCACCTCCAAATGGTGTTAAACTAGACTACTTTCGTCCTCAATTTCCAAATACTTTCATCAAGAGCGATCAGATTGTTATGGAATGATGATCCCCATGATGCTAGTAGCATATGAAATGACAAGTCTCGAGTTCTCTACAAAAGTAAAGGTCATGGATTGTCCCAAGCTCGACAAAGTGGCTTGGCAAAAAGGCTTTTTGGGAATGAAATGCTCAAATCGTTATAAACAAGGGTGGATATGACTAGCATTCAAAATTTGACCTCATTCAACTTTCACATTTCAAAAATTAGAGATGGGGTTTGTCCCTTCCGTGCTAATGTCTTTTGCTGTCGCCAATCGCTTATTAGGCAACCGGTTAACCTCTAGACAATAGCTTTTTGGGGTGATAGTCACTATGTCTCTGGGCTGTCGAATTCACAACCGTGTGGGGGCCCAATTCAATGGATCCCTCTCCAAAGCGCATCGAAGTGGTACGCCTCCATCAAAACAACTAAAATTCTCAATATTTCAACATTTCATAACATTTGAGGTTTCCTTGGCAATAAAATGTTTCCACATACAAAATCTTTGAAATGAGCACTTCAAACTTATTGATAGAAAGTATTTTTGGGTTGCCGTACCACAAGGTCAATCAAGGTCACCTAGACAAGTTAACCAAGTCCACATCGCATCACGGGGTTGGATAGGTGACTCACATGCAAACCCTAGACTAGGCTTTGGGTCATGGGTCGAAAGACACTAGTATTACACAATCTAGGGTGTTTTACAACCATTCTAGTAGGCGAAGTCTTAAGTTGAAATAGTATTTGTAATGGCTTAGTTGCTCTTGTCAAAGTTCTCAATTAGGCACTTTTCAAAATATTTCATCTAAATGCAACTAAATGCCATGATGCAACTATTATATACATCCTAATGTAAGTGATTCTACCAACTAATATGACATATAAACTAAATGCAAGTCCTAAGTTCACATTGTTATACCGCATCAATAAAAATAAAGCCACATAGTCATTAACATAAAAAGGAAAAAGGAGATTGGAAAGATCATATCATGCGGTCTTCACTATCCTCATGTCTCGGATGTGGCGTAGTCGATCAATGTGAACAAGGATAGAACAAACACAATATATACAATAATATATACATCACTACACTACAAAGGAAAAGAACTTGTTTTTGGTTTTTCAATTTTCAAATTTTTATTGTTTTTTCGAAATTTTTCAATTTTTTTGGATTTTTGAATAAAAGTTAGGTTAGAATTCCCCATCCCCACACTAATATGGGCATTGTCCTCAATGGCCAAAATGATGGGAAATTATGCAAACATGATGCATGATTTCTACACTAAATGCAAGCTACACTAGTCTACACTACATGATGCATGGTTTTTGTTTATGACGGAGAGGATAATTTATATTACCTCCCGTTGTGTATGTATGTACTTCCCCAAACCGAGTTAGACATTATTGCTAATGTCCTAAGGTTGGGTGTAGTTCATGCACACACTATGCAATGCATGAAACTAATTTTGTCATTTTGGATTTTTAAAGGTGGGAACAATAATATGAGAACACCTCAATGGTGCCGAGGTGTTAGTCCTTTATGGTGCTAGGACTACTCCAACAATGATCAAGATTAATAAAATACAACAAAGAGAGAAATAGACAAACCTCAAGAGGGTAGGAGCCTCCAAAGTTTGCTAATCTTCCATCATATCATCACTATCATCATCTTCCTCACTAGAAGTGGACTCATCACCACTTCCCTCTTCACTTTGTTGTTCACCTTGCTCATCATCCTCTTCTCCTTCTTCACTAGCTTCTTCATTAATGTTATCATCAACCTCTTCATCACCGACAACCTCATTATCACCCGGAAACTCACCCCTAGATGCACTCGGAAAGAAGACTTCCCTATCCGCCCAACTAGGCAAAGGACATGAAGGGTCAAGTAGTCCTTGCCTAGCTAAGTGAAGGAGGGGTGGATATTGGGCTAAGTAAGCATCTTCCCGGTCCTTGAAGGCTTGCTTGTGCATCTCTTGCATAAGAAGAGTCATATAATCTTTGCTTGCTTCAACACCTTTGGGCTTGAACTCTTGGTACTTGAAAGGATAGGGTGGTGTGACAATGGAAGAGGAGGGCATTTCAATTTCACCCTTTTGTTGTCGGATAATGTATTCGGTCTCTTTTGAAAGGGGAAGGAGATAGTTGGTCCGGTGGACACTTAAACGACAAATCTTCGAAGGCAAAGTAAAAGATCTAGCCTCACTAGTGAGCCACCCATACTTGGTGTCAAGAGGGTTATGAGAGACCCACTTGTACTTGTTTATCATAGTATCAATATCAATGAGATGACCACCCTTCTTTGCCTCATACTTGCTATCCTTGTTGAAGTTAGGATCAAAGTATTTAGCCAAAAGAGTGACTAGACCTCCATTCCCAATAACGGTAGTGCCTTGCTTCCCACAATCAATGTTTAGCCATCTATCCACCAAAAGTCTTAGAGAGTTGAAAGGCTTGGTGAATTCCCTTCCAATGTTCAAGGCCGACTCAAGAAGAACAAAATCGAGTTTGGTGAAATGTTTGGTGTCTTTTCTTGCAATGCTGGTGTTCCCTATAACCTTGTGCCACACTCTAATGCCCGGATGGTGGAATAATAGAGCGCGACTAGCATGAAAGCTCTCAAATTTCCTTCCGGAAATCGCCTCCCAAAGAGGGTCGGGGTCATATTTGCCAACATTCTTGAAATAACTCGGTGAATCACTAAGACCCAAAGCTTTACCCATTTCCTCAAAGGAGATGCGCCTACTAACATTAGCTAGGCGAAACTCGATGGTTTCCATAGTCTCAACCTTGTTAACTTTCAAAGAACTCAAAAATTCTAAGGTAAGGGAGGGGTATGTCAATTCTTTTGTTGTAAACAGTTTCTCCAACCCCATGGCTTTAAAGAAGGCTCTAGTTTGCCCAAGGACATCCAACTTATCTAAGGCATCTTCACAAATAAACTTGGTGGATAGAAATGATTTTCTAGCAAACTTGGCAAAAGTGTCCCTATGGGATTTGGAAATGAAAATTACCTCCGGATAATTCGAAAGTTGAGCAATTTCCGGAGTAGTAGATGTTGTTACTTCCATGGGAGGTTGTTGTTGCACCTCCAAGTTTGGGCTAGCTACCACCATAGCCAATGCTTTCTTTGCTTGAAGGCTCTTTTGTCTTGATGAGAGTGCCTTTGCCTTTGGTGCCTTTGCCTTTGTTGCTTTTGTTGCTCCCTTTGGCTTTGCCATTGATGAATAAACCAAGAAAAGAGTAAAAAAATCTTCAATTTCTAGTGTACCCAAATCGATTTAAAGATGGAAAGGCTTTGCCTTTATGAATTCAAAAATCGACTCAAAGGTTGAAGATTTTGTGCTTGGTTTTGATTGTTGTTGAAAGAGGAGTGATTAATTTGTTGTTAAAAGGATGTTTTGATTTGATTTTGGTGAATGTTGTTGAGGAATCTTGTTTTTGTGATGGAGAGGATGAGGATTTTGGAGTTATGGGGTTTATGAGTAGTGTTTTGAATGAAGGAATGAGGAAATGAATGTGGGATGGGGTTTATAATAAACCCGAAAAATTTGAAATGCAGGGGGAAGACGGGCGGCTTTCCTTCGGGACGCCCGAATTCTGCCTGTTCTGGGTTGGGAAATTTTCGCCTAAAGACGGGCGGATTGCAGCAAAGACGGGCGGATTTGAATATACGGGACGGGCGTCTTTCAGAGAAGACGGGCGGATTCCTTTCCAGGGATTTTTCTTGTTTTTTCTCAGCCAAAAGACGGGCGTCTTCTCTTTAAGGACGGGCGTCTTTATGAAGACGGGCGGATTCTACTGCAGGACGCCCGGATTCGTTGACAGTCAGAAAATTTCAAAAATTCAGCTTAGAAGGACGGGCGTCTTCTGCCCAATATGCCCGGATTGTCTGAAGACGGGCGGATTCTCTTGAAACCGCTCGGGTTCTACCCCTTTTACCCGGATTCAGTTCCATCCTTGTACCTTGCATATCCCTTGTCATTTTTTTCATTCTTCAAAATCTCGTGTTCTTCATTGTGGGGGCACTACTAAGGCATGAATAGCCTAGGCAATTGCTATCCCCACACTAAGCTAAAGCACTACACATCAATTGAAATCATTAGTCCCTCCCTCACTTCTCTCAAATATGATAATTATCCTTATCAAGGCATAAAAAAACTAAAAATGACAAAAATGCAAATTAAGAATTAAAATGCGAGTTAGGGAGTTAGAAATATTTACAAATGGTGGTTTAGGGAGGAATCCACCAAACTCTCATTCTTGATGAGATGTCAAGGGGGCATGTCCAAGGTGTTGTTGATGTTGCTCAACACCTTGAAAAAGTAATCAAAAGCTTGTTCATTGTCGTGATAAAGTTCTTCAATAGATCTTTGCCCTTGTTGTCGGTCTTGATCGATAGCATTACCAATGTAGGGATTGAAAATCCCTTCAAACTCATCATCCCAAAGACCACAAACTTCATCTACTTGATCACTAAAGATCTCTTGAGTTGATAGAGACAACTCTCCCATTATCTTGTTTTGGCCAATGAGGCCATCTTCTTCATTGCTTGACTTTGGTGAGCTTTGCAAGCTCTCTTTGTTACAATTCACTTGCTCTTTGAATGGAGCATCTTCAAATTTCTTCTTCCATTAGAGTTCCGACTTCTTCCTATCATCCTTCCGGCTATAATGATCAATCATAAAACATTGTTCATGTAAACGGGGAGCTCTCATAGTCTGGTCAAGATTGAAAGTTATACTCTCATCTCCCACTTCTAGAGTGAGCTCTCCATGTTTCACATCAATCACCGCACCCGCGGTGTGTAAGAAAGGTCTTCCTAAAATGATTGGAATGTTAGAATCTTCTTCCATATCAACAATGACAAAGTCCACCGGGATGAAAATGTAGGAAATGTAGATTCATATACACTTTAACATACTCATATATGTCTAAATTTATTTGTCATAAATTAAAATGGATCTTATGCATGCAAACAATATAATAAAATAGAGGAGAAATCATGTCCTTACATAGTAGATTTCGGCTATTAGGGCACAAGAGAGATCACCTTTCTCTTCTTGTTCTTGAGCTTTTCCAATGGAAGAACAAAGATCTAAGTGTAAGATCTCTCCCTATGTAATATACCCAAGGCTCCTCTTAATTTAATTAATATTACAAAACTAGTATAATATTAATTATAGTAGAAAATTGAACCAAAAAATATTTATAAACACTTAAGTATTTTCGGTTTTGATGAGAGATAAAGAGAGGATTTTTATTTCTCTAGAACTTCTATTTTGGATGAGTTGAATGAATTAATAATCTCCAACATTTTAGAGTATTATTAGGTAAAATTATAAGAGAAAACAATGATCATTTTCTCTTCCCAAAAACCGTGTAAGAGGGGCTTTAGGGTGAGCCAATGCATGGAGAAATTGTTCTTCACAAGGAACAATAGGCTTGCATGGCTAGGTTGCTTTATAATCATTGTGTTTTCCACTAATTACACACAACTTATAATTAGCTAAAACACCTTCTAATTTTCGGCCCTTTGCATAATATGGTGTCCATATTATTTTTGTCAATTGTCTATATGTTACATGTCACATGTCACATATATTTGTTTATGTATTTTTATCATATTAAAAATCAACGTATTAATAAAAATACGTCATATACAAAATCGACTTAGTAATTTCATAATTACTTGTGCCAAAATATTTTACCAATTTATAAATCACAACTGATTGTATTTATAACAATTCATTCAATTTAATTGTTACATTAAACAATTATTTCATCCGAGTAATGATACAATTCAATTACTCAGACCGTATCTTATTTAATCACATTTCAATATGATACGTAAATTTTACTTCCAAAATCGTCCGTCAATTTTCAAGTAATTTAATTAACTCGCAACATTATACGATCAATTAAATAATCAATTAAGTGTATTGCCCTTTAGGTATGACCTAGGGGTCAATCGATCACCACCGTCACACGACAAGAATGTCAAACTCTAGTCGCCCAATCATTACCGATATATGTTGACCGGTTGACAAGAACAATATTACTTCCCAATTGTATTCTTTAGAATGAGATTTAATGATGATATTAAAATCACATGATCGCACTATTGTTGAGGACACATTTCCCAACAATCTCCCACTTGTCCTCGACAAGTGTGCGTCACCAATTCTCTTGTCCTATTACTATCTCCCACTCAATGCAAGGTGTCTTTCAGGTCGTACTTGCAAGTGATCATATCGAGAGTGGTTTCCTCGATCCGGAGAATAAGCGATTGACCGGATTTATCCACTCGGATGCCATCCGAGCGTGGCCACGTATTTCCAGTTCATTACTCCTCGAGTGGCCCTGAGATATTGTTATAACCCTGACAAGGGGTGGACAATTCCTATCGCACTCATTCCCTTCGACTAGCCACAGCCATCATAACCCAAAATATGCCCATTTGACCCCATTTACGAAGGTCGTAGTAACACAAATCAAAGTTAATCGAAACTGTGCCATCTTAGGCAAATAGTCTTTAGTCAAAAGAATTGACTCATTAGAATACTATAGTAGCTCTCGCCACGACCAGGCTATATAAATTTGCGAGAACTCTATAAGCGGTCATTAGGCCCGACAAAATGTTCCCACCGCCGCCTATGTGATCGACTAGTCATCTCACATGACTGTATGGCACTTGAACTTGCCATCAATCGCCTCACACTCTAGTCACTTCGAGACGTCACCTCATATAAGTAACTATGGGTAAAACAATGTTAATCCATGTTCACTTTAACGGGGTTCAATTGTCTCTACAACCCGTTTGGATGTAACAAAGTATAAATTAAGGATAAAAGACAAATGCGATTATGAACATGAACAAAAACAACACTTTCATTTCATTTCAAAATCTAACAAAAATTTGGTACACGTTTAAGTCCCATGGACGCAACATGCCCATCATGCTTAGCCTGCGATAAAGGCTTGGTGAGCGGATCGGCTATGTTGTCATCCGTCCCAACCTTACAAATCGCAATTTCCTTTCTTTCAATGAAATCTCTTATTACATGATACTTTCTAAGTACATGTCTAGATCTATTACTAGACTTTGGCTCCTTAGCTTGGAAGATCGTCCCACTATTATCACAATAGAGAGTGATGGGATCATCGGCGGTAGGTACTACTTTTAGACCTTCCGTGAATTGCTTGATCCACATAGCTTCCTTGGCAGCCTCCGATCTTTGCTATGTACTCAGCCTCCGTTGTTGAATCCGATTCTGACTTCCTTGAAGCTTCTCCAGCTTTACGACACCACCATTGAGCATGAAAACAAAACCGACTTGTGATTTCATGTCATCTCTATCCGTTTGAAAACTTGAGTCCGTGTATCCTGTAACACGCAACTCAGTGTCTCCTCCAAACACAAGGATAGAGTCCTTAGTTCTTCTCAAGTACTTAAGGATGTTCTTGACAGCAATCCAGTGACTCTCACCTGGATTTGCTTGATATCTACTCGTCATGCTCAAGGCATACGAGACATCAGGACGTGTGCATATCATGGCATACATGATTGATCCAACAGCGGAAGCGTAAGGGATCAACTTCATGCGTTCAACATCATGGGGTTCGGAGGGACATTGAGTCCTGCTCAATATCGTTCCGGTTACCATAGGTACCAAACCCCTTTTGGATTTGTCCATGCTGAATCGTCGAAGAATCTTATCAACATAAGACTCTTGACTTAGTGCCAATATCCTCTTGGGTCTATCTCTATAGATCCAGATACCTAATATGCGTTGTGCCTCTCCTAAATCCTTCATTTGGAAGTGGTTACCTAATCACTTCTTAACAGAAGACAACATTGGAATATCATTTCCAATGAGTAGTATGTCATCGACATATAAGATTAGGAACACAACATTGCTCCCACTGAATTTCATGTATAAACATGGTTCCTCAACATTTCGAGTGAAACCATTTTCTTTTATAACATGATTGAATCGATGATTCCAACTTCTAGATGCTTGCTTAAGACCATAAATGGATCTCTTAAGCTTGCACACTTTGTTAGGATTTTTAGAATCAACAAAACCTTCGGGTTGTATCATGTACACCTCCTCTTCTAAATGCCCATTTAGAAAAGCGGTTTTGACATCCATTTGCCAAATTTCATAATCATGAAATGCGGCGATCGCTAACAAAATCCGTATGGATCTTAGCATGGCTACGGGGCGAAGGTCTCATCATAATGGAGACCTTGGACTTGGGTAAATCCTTTTGCCACTAGCCTAGCTTTGTAGACATCGTCATGTCCTTCTATGCCATTTTTGACCTTGAATATCCATTTGCATTGGAGGGTCTTGCCCCTTTAGGCAAATCTACCAAGTCCCAAACTTGGTTTTCAAGCATAGAATCCATTTCGGATTTCATGGCTTCAAGCCATAAGGTGGAATTAGGACTAGAGATTGCGGCCTTGTAGGTGGCGGGCTCGTCACTTTCCATAAGTAACACATCGAGTGTTCCATCTTCTTCGATAAGTCCCACATATCGATCGGGATGGCGAATTACTCGGCCCGTCCTTCTTAGTGGAGGAGGTACCACCGCGTTAGACGACGAAGGAACATCTTCTTGCGTCTCTATCTCGGTTTGTGGCTCTTGAACTTCATCAAGTTCAAAATTTCTCCCACTCTGTCTTTTAGAAATAAATTCTCTTTCTAAGAAGACAACCTCGCAAGACACAAACACTTTATGATCTTGAGGTTTGTAGAAGTAATACCCTCGAGAGGTCGAGGGATAACCTACAAAGATGCATTTTTCGGATCTTGGGGCTAGCTTGTTGTCGTTCTTAGTTTTGACGTAAGCATCACATCCCCAAATCTTCATATAGGATATATTTGGGATCTTACCCGTCCACATCTCACATGGAGTCTTTTCGGTGGACTTTGTGGGACTATTATTCAAAGATCGAATTGCGGTTTGTATCGCAAATCCCCAAAACGAGTTCGGTAACTCGGTTTGACTCATCATGGATCGAACCATATCTAGTAAGGTTCGATTTCTCCTTTCGGCAACACCATTAAGTTGAGGTGTTACGGGTGGAGAAAGTTGTGATATAATACCACGACTTTTCAAGTGTGAATCAAATTCAAGGCTAAGGTATTCACCACCACGATCGGATCGTAGTGCCTTAATCCTTTTGTTCAATTGGTTCTCTACTTCGTTTTGGAATTCCTTGAATTTCTCAAATGCTTCACTCTTATGTTTCATTAAATAGATATACCTATATCTACTTAAGTCATCGGTGAAGGTTATAAAGTAGTCATAATTACCACGAGCGGTGATACTCATTGGTCCGCATACATCGGTGTGTATGAGTCCTAATAGCTCACTAGCTCGTGTCCCTTTACCGCTAAAAGGATTACGAGTCATTTTGCCAAGTAGGCAATATTCGCATGTACCAAATGATTGATAATCAAATGGTGTAATCACATTAGTAGAAATTAATCTTTTGATGCGATTCTCGTTTATGTGACCTAATCGACAATGCCAAATGAACGCTTCACTTGGGTCACTTGTTTTGAGTTTCTTTGATTGAATGTTATAAATATTATTAGTCGGTTTTGAGGTCTCTAAAATGTAAATGCCATTTATGGAAGAAGCTTGGCCAATAACCAAATCATTCCTAGAAATAGAGCAACGATTGTTCTTAATGACAAAACAAAAACCGTCCATGTCTAGCATGGCGATTGAGATAATGTTTTTAGAGAGCGTAGGAACATAAAAACAATTATGCAAATACAACTCAAAACCGTTTGGCAAAGCTAGAACATAAGTTCCTTTGGATTCGGCCGCTACCCGAGCTCCATTTCCAAGACGAAGATCCACATCTCCCTTGCTAAGCTTCTCCACATCTCTTAAACCCTGTAAATGATTACAAAGGTGAGAACCACAACCGGTATCTAGTACCCATGTGGTAGTGGAAGTATAATTTATATCAATAACATAAATTTCTTTAGGAATTGTACCTTTTGGAGTAATGAGTCCTTCCCTTATATTTCGCAAATACATAGGGCAATTCCTAAGCCAATGTCCCATGCCATAGCAATAATGGCACTCATCATTAACTTGCTTGAAGTTTTTGACTTTCTTTGCTTTCTTCTTGAACCTCTTGCCCTTTGAAGCAAGAACTTGATTGCTAGAGCTCCCACTAGCTTTGGCATCTTTATCTTCCAGAGACAAAGACCCTATAGATCGTATGAGGTAGTCTTCCTGAGACGGACTCACACGAGGTCTAGTAGTAGTGGGTGGTTTAGATGAAGTGATGAAATTTAGGTTTCCATCCGAACCTATCCCGAAATGAAGTTCTCTAGTTGTATCGAAATTATTGTTGGAGCATACGTCGTCAAGAACATGGTGATATGACTCAATAGTAATTGGTGCGGTAGCATTTGTTGGATTCATTGTAATGCACTACAAATATGGAGGAAAGGAAATATTAACATTTGTCTTTTTAAATCATACTTGCAATTTTAACAAGATATGAACATTTATATAGTGACCTCTACCCAACTATAATAAATGATTCCAAGACCCAAATTCATATCGACTTAGGCACGGTGGGGCCGATACATCCTTTATCAATATAACTCGGTGGATTAACGTTTAATCGATTCTACTTTTAGAACTCTTGGTCGATAATATTACATTAACAATTATCTATAGCCCAAAACACATCGACAAGGGCACGGTGGGGCCGATACATCCCTTATCAAATACTTTTGTTGAGTTCAATCCAAATTTCGAATAAATGTGTCCATGATCCAAACCCATATTAACTTGGGCACGGTGGGGCCGATACATCCCTCATCAACATGAATTCGGTGGATTAACATTCATCACCCACTTCCCCTACGTAACAAGGTTTGTACCCCGGTGGGGCCGAGCGCACTCCCTCGCGAAATAGGTTTTCATGGTTTCTACTATTTGGTAAGGCTATGTCTCAATTGATAGTTTTAGCGAGAGGTCATGTCAAATTATTATCTATCACGTTTTAAGTGAACTAAAGCGGTGAACTACGATAATTATATTTGACACGGTCGATAAACTCGATAAAATAAGACAATGCATGTTTAGTGATGGCGATTTAGCGATGCATGTGACATAAAATAAAATGCAAGCATAAAGATAAATAAATCCTAGTATGGCCTTTCCTAAAATAGAAAAACTATTAATCTATTACATATTCGGAAACCAACTCCATTGGTCCCTTGAACTTCGGTTGTGGCACACATCTCGAGGTAACACCGTCTTTACGTATCGCCATTCTTGATGAAATCCGTCTTTTGGAACTCCGGAATGAATAAAATTACATAATAAATTACATAATTTCCTATTATACATTTGTAACTAAAATAAAATAAATCTATTAAATTACAAAACGGTGATACGAGATCACAATAAAAATTACAACCGAATCGATATTCCCATACATTTCGGGAAATACCAATTAAAATCTAAGGCCATACTAAGTAAAATTACATAATTCAAAATTACATAAATTAAAAAATATGACAATCATAAAGAAAAATGCAGCATTATAATATGTATGAACATGCTCAATTTTTATGCTAAATCGCCTTTAATTAGCCAATATCATATATTACTCGGTTTTTACGGATTTGCGTGATTTCAACATTTTATAATCACAAAAATACATAAACTCATATTTATGCATAAGTTAATTACCCTAACCTCTTAGGACTCAAAATATAGTCTTCACTAATAATTTTGACCATAATTAACTTTTATTTACAAAATTGTTCATAAATGGACCAAAATTACAAAAATAAGCTATTAAACTTCAAATAAATCCAAAAATTTCAAATAAATTCAAAATTTGAAATTTAAATTCATGAACATTCTGGAAAAATTCCATGACACTCATAATGTTCAAAATCTTAGGTAAAAATTTCGAAATTTTTCCGGAAAAACAATGTTGCGGTTTATCGATTTATAATAAAATAATCATAAAAACATGGAAAAATTATTTTCACTAACTTTTCAATTTTATATCTGTAAAATATAATAAAATGCAACATTATACGTTTTTCCTAAGTCATAGATTATGTTTTATTAATTTTACACTAATAATGTCACTATTTATGCTAATTTTTCTTCAAAAATTCATAAATCATGCTAAAAGACTTCTTTATAGCCAATTATTTTACACACATTTTGTAAAATTGCATGTGACAACATATTAATTTTCTATGACCAGATTCGAAATTTAACTCATATTAACCTATTTTTCTCTTAAATCCATATTTAATAATGAAAAATTCATTTTTCGAGCATAACAAATGCAAAAATTATGAAACATTACAGGTTATCTCAAAATAATATATGTGATAACATATCCAAAGATCAACTTAAAATTCGAAGTATAGCTAATTTTCGACCAAAAATGACATTTTTATTCATAAAATCACATTTAAATGCCATTATTGTAAATTATGAACAATAAAAATCCGAAAAATTAACCAAAATATCCTAAAACATTTTAGGACCAGAAATATTAACATGCATGTAATAATTTCGTGATATATCATAATAACACAAATTTTACAAGTTTTATTTTGTTATTCATATAACTCGGAAAAACTTTTAACCAATTTACATGCAAACAACCGTGGCTCTCTGATACCGATTGTAGGAAATGTAGATTCATATACACTTTAACATACTCATATATGTCTAAATTTATTTGTCATAAATTAAAATGGATCTTATGCATGCAAACAATATAATAAAATAGAGGAGAAATCATGTCCTTACATAGTAGATTTCGGCTATTAGGGCACAAGAGAGATCACCTTTCTCTTCTTGTTCTTGAGCTTTTCCAATGGAAGAACAAAGATCTAAGTGTAAGATCTCTCCCTATGTAATATACCCAAGGCTCCTCTTAATTTAATTAATATTACAAAACTAGTATAATATTAATTATAGTAGAAAATTGAACCAAAAAATATTTATAAACACTTAAGTATTTTCGGTTTTGATGAGAGATAAAGAGAGGATTTTTATTTCTCTAGAACTTCTATTTTGGATGAGTTGAATGAATTAATAATCTCCAACATTTTAGAGTATTATTAGGTAAAATTATAAGAGAAAACAATGATCATTTTCTCTTCCCAAAAACCGTGTAAGAGGGGCTTTAGGGTGAGCCAATGCATGGAGAAATTGTTCTTCACAAGGAACAATAGGCTTGCATGGCTAGGTTGCTTTATAATCATTGTGTTTTCCACTAATTACACACAACTTATAATTAGCTAAAACACCTTCTAATTTTCGGCCCTTTGCATAATATGGTGTCCATATTATTTTTGTCAATTGTCTATATGTTACATGTCACATGTCACATATATTTGTTTATGTATTTTTATCATATTAAAAATCAACGTATTAATAAAAATACGTCATATACAAAATCGACTTAGTAATTTCATAATTACTTGTGCCAAAATATTTTACCAATTTATAAATCACAACTGATTGTATTTATAACAATTCATTCAATTTAATTGTTACATTAAACAATTATTTCATCCGAGTAATGATACAATTCAATTACTCAGACCGTATCTTATTTAATCACATTTCAATATGATACGTAAATTTTACTTCCAAAATCGTCCGTCAATTTTCAAGTAATTTAATTAACTCGCAACATTATACGATCAATTAAATAATAAATTAAGTGTATTGCCCTTTAGGTATGACCTAGGGGTCAATCGATCACCACCGTCACACGACAAGAATAATGTCAAACTCTAGTCAGCCAATCATTACCGATATATGTTGACCAGTTGACAGTAACAATATTACTTCCCAATTGTATTCTTTAGAATGAGATTTAATGATGATATTAAAATCACATGATCGCACTATTGTTGAGGACACATTTCCCAACAGAAAAATTTCCCAATTCGTACAGGAACATCTTCCCATATCCCTAATGGTGTCTTCGTCGATCTATCGGCCATTTGGAGTGTGATATTGGTGCATTTAAGCTCTCTGTTGTGTGAACCATTTGTCCTTGTTCATTAGCCCTTGTGACTCGTTGTGTTAAACAATTGTAATTGTGCATTTGTCCATGTGACTCGTTGTGTGAACCATTTATCTTTGTTCATTAGTCCTTGCGACTCGTTGTGTTAAAGAATTGTACGTGTCAATTAGTCCTTGTGACTCATTGTCTGAACTATTCGTCCTTGTTCATTAGTCTTCGTGACTCGTTATGTTAAACAGTTGTAATTGTCCATTAGTCCATGTGACTCGTTGTGTGAAATATTTGTCCTTGTTCATTAGTCCTTGTGACTCGTTGTGTTAAACAATTGCACTTATTCTTTAGTCCATGTGACTCGTTGTGCGAACCATTTGTCCTTGTTCATTACTCCTTGTGACTCGTTGTGTTAAACAATTGTACTTGTTCATTACTCCATTGGACTCGTTGTGTGATCCATTTGTCCTTGTTCATTAGTCCTTGTGACTCGTTGTGTCAAACAATTATACTTGTTCATTAGTCCAAGTGCCTCGTGTGAACCATTTGTCCATGTTCATTAGTCCTTGTGACATGTTGTGTAAACCATTTGTCCTTATTCATTAGTCCTTGTGACTCGTTGTGTTAAACAATAGTAATTGTTCACTTGTCCATGTGACTCGTTTGGTGAACCATTTGTCCTCGTTCATTAGTCCTTGTGACTCGTTGTGTAAACCATTTGTCTTTGTTCTTTAGTCCTTGTGACTCGTTGTGTTTAAATAATTGTACTTGTTCACTAGTCCATGTGACTCGTTGTGTGAACCATTTGTCCTTGTTTATTAGCCCTTGTGACTCGTTGTGTTAAACAATTGTATTTGTTCATTAGTCCATGTGACTCGTGGTGTGAGCCATTTGTCCTTGTTCATTAGCCCTTGTGACTCGTTGTGTTAAACAATTGTAATTATGCATTAGTCCATGTGACTCGTTGTGTGAACCATTTATCTTTGTTCATTAATCCTTGCGACTCGTTGTGTTAAACAATTGTACTTGTCAATTAGTCCTTGTGACTCGTTGTGTGAACTATTTGTCCTTGTTCATTAGTCTTCGTGACTCGTTATGTTAAAAAGTTGTAATTGCCCATTAGTCCATGTGACTCGTTGTGTGAACTATTTGTCCTTGTTCATTAGTCCTTGTGACTCGTTGTGTTATACAATTGTACTTGCTCATTAGTCCATGTGACTCGTTGTGCGAACCATTTGTCCTTGTTCATTACTCCTTGTGACTCGTTGTGTTAAACAATTGTACTTGTTTATTACACCATAGGACTCGTTGTGTGATCCATTTGTCCTTGTTCATTAGGTCTTGTCACTCGTTGTGTTAAACAATTATACTTATTCATTAGTCCAAGTGACTCGTTGTGTGAACTATTTGTCCTTGTTCATTAGTCCTTGTGACTCGTTGTGTTTAAACAATTATACTTGTTCATTAGTCCAAGTGCCTCGTGTGAACCAATTTTCCATGTTCATTAGTCCTTGTGACATGTTGTGTAAACCATTTGTATTTGTTCATTAGTCCATGTGACTCGTTGTGTGAACCATTTGTCCTTGTTCATTAGTTCTTGTGACTCCTTGTGTTAAACAATTGTACTTGTTTATAAGTCCATGTGACTCGTTGTGTGAACCATTTGTCCTTGTTCATTAGCCCTTGTGACTCATTGTGTTAAACAATTGTAATTGTGCATTAGTCCATGTGACTCGTTGTGTGAACCATTTATCTTTGTTCATTAGTCCTTGCGACTCGTTGTGTTAAAGAATTGTACTTGTCAATTAGTCCTTGTGACTCGTTGTCTGAACTATTCGTCCTTGTTCATTAGTCTTCGTGACTCGTTATGTTAAACAGTTGTAATTGTCCATTAGTCCATGTGACTCGTTGTGTGAACTATTTGTCCTTGTTCATAAGTCCTTGTGACTCATTGTGTTAAACAATTGTACTTATTCATTAGTCCATGTGTAATCGTTGTGCGAACCATTTGTCCTTGTTCATTACTCCTTGTGACTCGTTGTGTTAAACAATTGTACTTGTTCATTACACCATGGGATTCGTTGTGTGATCCATTTGTCCTTGTTCATTAGTCCTTGTGACTCGTTGTGTCAAACAATTATACTTGTTCATTAGTCCAAGTGCCTCGTGTGAACCATTTGTCCATGTTCATTAGTCCTTGTGACATGTTGTGTAAACCATTTGTCCTTGTTCATTAGTCCTTGTGACTCGTTGTGTTAAACAATTGTACTTGTTCACTTGTCCATGTAACTCGTTTGGTGAACCATTTGTCCTCGTTCATTAGTCCTTGTGACTCGTTGTGTAAACCATTTGTCCTTGTTCTTTAGTCCTTGTGACTCGTTGTGTTTAAATAATTGTACTTGTTCACTAGTCTATGTGACTCGTTGTGTAAACTATTTGTCCTTGTTCATTAGCCCTTGTGACTCGTTGTGTGAACAATTTATCCTTGTTCATTATTCCTTGTGAGTGGTTATGTTAAACTATATTACTTGTTCATTATTCCATGTGACTCGTTGTGTGAACCATTTGTCCTTGTCCATTAGCCCTTGTGACTCGTTGTGTGAACAATTTGTCCTTGTTTATTAGTCTTTGTGACTCGTTGTGTTAAACAATTGTAATTGTTCATTGGTCCTTGTGACTCGTTGTGTAAATCATTTGTCCTTGTTCATTAGTCCTTGTGACTCGTTGTGTTAAACCATTGTACTAGCTCATTAGTCCATTTGACTCGTTGGGTGAACCGTTTGTCCTCGTTCATTAGTCCTTGTGACTCGTTGTGTAAACCATTAGTCCTTGTTCATTAGTCCTTGTGTCTCGTTGTGTTAAATTTAATGTACTTGTAAATTAGTCCATGTGATTCGTTGTGTGAACCATATGTCTTTGTTCATTAGCTTTTGTGACTCATTGTGTGATCCAATTGTCCTTGTTTATTAGTAAATGTGACTCGTTGTGTGAACCATTTGTTTTTGTTCATTAGTCCTTGTAACTCCTTATGTCAAACAATTGTACTTGTTCATTAGTCCATGTGACTCGTTGTGTTAAAGAATTGTACTTGTAAATTAGTCCTTGTGACTCGTTGTGTGAACTATTCGTCCTTGTTCATTAGTCCTTGTGACTCGTTGTGTTAAACAATTGTATTTGTTCATTAGTCCATGTGACTCGTTGTGTGAACCATTTATCCTTGTTCATTAGTTCTTGTGACTCCTTGTGTTAAACAATTGTACTTGTTTATAAGTCCATGTGACTCGTTGTGTGAACCATTTGTCCTTGTTCATTAGCCCTTGTGACTCGTTGTGTTAAACAATTGTAATTGTGCATTAGTCCATGTGACTCGTTGTGTGAACCATTTATCTTTGTTCATTAGTCCTTGCGACTCGTTGTGTTAAAGAATTGTACGTGTCAATTAGTCCTTGTGACTCATTGTTTGAACTATTCGTCCTTGTTCATTAGTCTTCGTGACTCGTTATGTTAAACAGTTGTAATTGTCCATTAGTCCATGTGACTCGTTGTGTGAACTATTTGTCCTTGTTCATTAGTCCTTGTGACTCGTTGTGTTAAACAATTGTACTTATTCATTAGTCCATGTGACTCGTTGTGCGAACCATTTGTCCTTGTTCATTACTCCTTGTGACTCGTTGTGTTAAACAATTGTACTTGTTCATTACACCATTGGACTCGTTGTGTGATCCATTTGTCCTTGTTCATTAGTCCTTGTGACTCGTTGTGTCAAACAATTATACTTGTTCATTAGTCCAAGTGCCTCGTGTGAACCATTTGTCCATGTTCATTAGTCCTTGTGACATGTTGTGTAAACCATTTGTCCTTATTCATTAGTCCTTGTG
The DNA here is from genome assembly GCF_048544455.1 of Silene latifolia. Classification (NCBI taxonomy): domain Eukaryota; kingdom Viridiplantae; phylum Streptophyta; class Magnoliopsida; order Caryophyllales; family Caryophyllaceae; genus Silene; species Silene latifolia. The sequence goes on from NW_027413125.1 coordinate 727,191, forward strand.
ACTCGTTGTGTTAAACAATAGTAATTGTTCACTTGTCCATGTGACTCGTTTGGTGAACCATTTGTCCTCGTTCATTAGTCCTTGTGACTCGTTGTGTAAACCATTTGTCCTTGTTCTTTAGTCCTTGTGACTCGTTGTGTTTAAATAATTGTACTTGTTCACTAGTCCATGTGACTCGTTGTGTGAACCATTTATCCTTGTTTATTAGCCCTTGTGACTCGTTGTGTTAAACAATTGTATTTGTTCATTAGTCCATGTGACTCGTGGTGTGAGCCATTTGTCCTTGTTCATTAGCCCTTGTGACTCGTTGTGTTAAACAATTGTAATTATGCATTAGTCCATGTGACTCGTTGTGTGAACCATTTATCTTTGTTCATTAATCCTTGCGACTCGTTGTGTTAAACAATTGTACTTGTCAATTAGTCCTTGTGACTCGTTGTGTGAACTATTTGTCCTTGTTCATTAGTCTTCGTGACTCGTTATGTTAAACAGTTGTAATTGCCCATTAGTCCATGTGACTCGTTGTGTGAACTATTTGTCCTTGTTCATTAGTCCTTGTGACTCGTTGTGTTAAACAATTGTACTTGCTCATTAGTCCATGTGACTCGTTGTGCGAACCATTTGTCCTTGTTCGTTACTCCTTGTGACTCGTTGTGTTAAACAATTGTACTTGTTTATTACACCATAGGACTCATTGTGTGATCCATTTGTCCTTGTTCATTAGGTCTTGTCACTCGTTGTGTTCAACAATTATACTTATTCATTAGTCCAAGTGACTCGTTGTGTGAACTATTTGTCCTTGTTCATTAGTCCTTGTGACTCGTTGTGTTAAACAATTATATTTGTTCATTAGTCCAAGTGCCTCGTGTGAACCATTTTTCCATGTTCATTAGTCCTTGTGACATGTTGTGTAAACCATTTGTACTTGTTCTTTAGTCCTTGTGGCTCGTTGTGTTTAACCCAACGAGTCACAAGGACTAATGAACAAATACAAATAGTTTACACAACGAGTCACAAGGACTAATGAACGAGGATAAATGGTTCACCCAACGAGTCAAATGGACTAATGAACAAATACAATTGTTTAACACAACGAGTCACAAGGACTAATGAACAAGGATAAGTGGTTCACACAACGAGTCACATTCACTAATAAACAAGGACAAAGGTTCACACAACGAGTCATATTTACTAATAAACAAGGAGAAATGGTTCGCACAACGAGTCACAAGGGCTAATGAACAAGGGCAAATGGGTCACACAACGAGTCACATGGACTAATGAACAAGTACAATTGTTTTAACCCAACGAGTCACAAGGACTAATGAACAAGGATAAATGGTTTACACAACAAATCATAAGGACTAATGAACATGGACAAATGGTTCACACAACGAATCACTTGGACTAATGAACAAGTATAATTGTAACACAACGAGTCACATGGACTAATGAACAATTACAATTCTTTAACAAAACGAGTCAAAGGGCTAAAGAACAAGGACAAATGGCTCATACCACGAGTCACATGCACTAATGAACAAATACAATTGTTCATTGTCTTTTGATTATCATTGCCTCGAGGAACCGAGATGGTGACAGCTTTATACCTTAGTGGTCCTCGTAAAGCACTTGGAGTATGGGGGTGTCACAAAGTGGTATCAGAGCGACGATCCTGAAACCTGAAACCAATGAATGTAATGAACATAGGGAGTCAATTAAAATGAACCTGGGGTAAAAGTTGTAGGAGCTAATACAAAGGCTTGGGAGACGTCCTAAAGCCGCGAACTCGCCCAGTAATTTTGAACCGGTCACATGGAGGGGTATGTGTGTCAACGTCGTATGTGTTGTCTTTGGTTCAAATGTGTACATAACTTTTGAGTGGATACCTTAGCCTCGTGTTGAGATGGGTTATTGTTATTGTATTGTTATTGCTATATATCGTAATTGTTGGATACCTCAGTTTATACTGGGATGATGAATACCTTAGCTTCGGTTGGGATGATGAATACCTCAACTTCGGTTGGGATGGTGAATACTTCAACTTCGGTTGGAATGATGAATACCCCGGCCCAAGGATTGGCGGGATGAATGGGTGTTTCGGGTGATGAGCTCAGTTGTATTGGCATTATATATCATATCATTTCACTTTGACTTGTTGTTGGTTATTCCTACTCAACCTCGTGGTTGACAGTGTATTCGTGAACCCATGCGGTGAACCGTTTTATGGGGAGCAGATTTGACAGGTACTAAAGATTAGCTGACTCGGGAGCATTGGGATGAGAGCTTGACTTGGACCGTAGTTGAAGTCTAGATCACATAGAACAATTATGTCACTTTATTTATTTCCGTTGCGAGTTGTAAATATTTTATATTAAGTTTTAGTTGGTCAACTTGTAATAGACATGTAATCGCTAAGTTTTAATTTAAAGTACTTTGGTATTGTTGTACTTTGTTATTCACTACCTCGGAAAACCGAGATGGTAACAATCCTATTTATTTGGGAATGTCTAGCTAAAGGCTCCTGAATAAATGGGGGTGTTACAAAGTGGTATCAGAGCAAAACGATCCTCAGGCCTAACTAATGAATAATAATGAACTTAGGATGTGTCTAAATAAAATGAATCCCGGTAGAAACTGTTAGGAGCCCCTCTTAGTGCGGTTAAGAAGCTAGCCTTAATTCGTACCTTGGCCCTTCCAGTTTTGAACCGGGAACCTTGAGAGAATACTTGAGAGTGTGGGGTAATTTAAAATAAATATATCATATTTCTCTTAGGAATTTTGTTTGTCTTGATTGCGTATTGTTGTCATTAATGGTTGCGGTTATGGTGGCGTAACCTTATTTTTACGGAGGAGGGGTGTGACATGATTTCTTTTAAGCATTGTTTTAAGTATGTTGATATGAGGAAATATGTGGGCATGTATGTGGAAGTAGTGAATATGATTAAACATGTGAAGTATTAATTGTTGTGTGGAATTGTGAAAAATGCGATTTTGGTTGATTTCACAAGATTTTACCCTTGATTGTTTTGGCTGCCATTTACTGTCTATTTAAAATTCTTGTCCGAGAGTTTTATGTGTAATACCCTTATGAGTTAGCTTTCATATTCCACTCGTATAATGTTCAAATAATATACAGTTTAGGAGTAATAAATATTGTAGTGGACAGTGGTCGAAATATTCCTGTACAGTGTTGCTTCCGCGCCATGTTTTTGTAAAATTTTCCATTTAAAAACTACTTAATAATTTGGTAAAATTCCAACTCCACTGTTTAATAGACTCGTGTATGTTTCTAAGTTGATAAGACACGTTGTAAGAAAATATATAGATAATTTATGGTGATTTTTACAAATTGACCTAAGTTTCGGACAAGTTGCTGTAAAATTTCTGTTTCGACCAAGTAGTTTGTAAAATTCATTATAAATTGATCCTATGAGTTTTTGACTTGATTCCTTTTCTCATGGTTTACCAACTCTCTGTATTTTCTAAAAGTATAAGTACTCAAGGAGTCATTAAGTTATTCTTTATTAACGATTTTTGGAAGTTGTAATATGTTTTGTTATTCTTGAAAATGGAAGCTCTATGCTAAAGTTTCTAAAAAATTATTTTCTCATATCTTGATATTTTGATGTTGTGAATTATGTGACGTAGGATGACATGTCTAGTGATATGTGGAATGTGTTGCCCTAAACCATATATATGTTCACAATAATTGCATCCATGTTTAAGTTAGATATCATCATTAAGAAAAGATTAATTAAACAGTTATGCGTATCTTTTGTTATAGATCTTGGCAATGTATTCGCTAATAGCTAAAGTAAGAAGTTGGAGTTTAAATAAAGATTAGTTCGATTATGCTATATGTTGTGGTTTTGCTATCTAGAAGTAAATCAAAGATTTTGTTATTCATTTAACCATTAATTGGTGTCTTATTGGGAATAATAATTGTATTATGTTACAATGTGTGCTTCATGTTTTGTGGCGTTGCAACAATGGTTTGTTTATCCCCGTTGTTTGATATCCCGAACTTCGAGGACGAAGTCTATTTTTAGGGGGAAGGAATGTAATACTGCAAATGTTTTGAATTATTATTTGTATACATTGTGATGAGATTTATGTGGTTGATAATCGTAAATGGGTAATTGTGTTATCATAAATTGGATTGTGCTAGGTTGTGTGGATGTTTATAGATGTTGTTATAGTTGTTATAGGCGAACTTCGGGACGAAGTTCATTTTAAGTGGGGAAGACTGTAATACTCCGTAATTTAGATTTGTTTATATACCTAATTTACGTAGTTCGAATAATTAATTAAAGTCATTTATATTTTATAATTGAAAGTAAGACGGTATAACTATAATAATAAAATAAAGAAAGACGGAATTGGAGTTGAGCCGTGTGCTATAGGGTTTGAGTCGGCCTTGTATGTTGCGTAAATTATTAATAGAGTAATTGTCAGGATTAATTAATGGGACGTGTGCATTGAGCCATGTGCCGAGTGTAGCTCGAGTAATATAATAGTAATAATAATAATAGTAGTATTTATATAAATAATAATAATAATTACAATAATACTAATACTAATGGTATTTGTATAATAAAAATAATATGGTAATTATATAGTTTCCTAATTGCTTCCTTATACCTATAACCTACCTATATAAATAGACTTTATTGATCATAAAACACTAATTCAAGGAAAGGAACAACTAGCTAGGAGATCGTTACAAGGTAATTTTCTAAGCGTCTCATAACATACTCACCTTAAGACTAGTATAACTCGTTAAATAGATAACCGTTGACTGATCCGAGACCATGACCTTGACCGTGGGACACCAGGGATTGACCGGACCTACTGTTGACCTCCTTGGACCGACGGTAATGGGTTGTTTTCTGGATGTTTTCGTTGGTGCTTTAAAGGGGTAGTAATATGGGTTGCACGGGTTTAAACCCTTGTTCGTGACTAGTCTTGACTCACTGGGTTGGTTGGTCATGGGGGGAGGAGTCGACCACAATGATGGTGTTGTGGTGGCCGTAGGTGGTTGTTTGTGGTGGTAGTGGTCGGAAAACGCGAAAAAATAGGGGAGGGGTTGCTTGTGTTGCTGCTGTCGGTGTTGGTTTGTTGCCGGGGTGTTGCTAATGGGTCGGGTTTTGTGTAGTGGTGGGTCGACGATTGTGGGAGGTTCTGGGTGGTTAAAAGGGTGGCGTGTGGTGGCTGCGAGTGGGCAGTGTTGGCTGTTGTTGTTCTTGTTGTTGTCGGGAAAGGGTTGCTAAGGCGAGGGACTGGCGGTCGTGGGAGGAGGTGTTACTGGTGTCGAGGGTTCTGGTGGTGGTATCAGGGGTTGAGGTGGTGCTGCTAGTGGCTCGTGATGGCGGTAGGGTGGGGAATTGGTTGAGTGAGCTGTTTTCGTGTCGGGTTTTCGGGGGGTTGGTTAGGGCGTGTGCGTGGGGTTTGCAGGGAGAGTTTTAGCCGGTGTTAGGTGGTTGACGGGGTTGTTCGTGGTGCAGGCTAGGGTTTGGTTGGATTGGGTGGTACCGACGGTGGCTGGGGTTGTCATGGGAAGGGGGTTAAGGTGTGGTTTTGGACACGGGTTTTGCCGTGTATAATGGGTGTGTATATGGGTTTGTTTCACGTGCTTTAATCATTGGTGGTTTGTATTGTTATCACGTGTTCTTTGGTGGTTGGGTTTAGGTTTACTTAATTGCTTTAAGACGGGTTTTGTTTGAATGACTCGGGATTGAATTTGGATCGGGTTTTAATATTTTAGAACTTTAATAATAATAATAATAATAATAATAATAATAATAATAATAATAATAATAATAATAATAATAATAATAATAATAATAATAATAATAATAATAATAATAATAATAATAATAATAATAATAATAAATAAATAATTTGAATAAAGAATATAATTTATAATTATTAAATAAAAATGGAAGGTAATAATTAATAATTGGAAATTATAATATTTTGTATAGGTGACGGAATTAGTTGAACGGATTTATTGTAGAATAATAATTCTAGTTGATTGCTTTTATTGGATTGCGTGATTGGAGTGCTTGCTCTCGAGGTAGGATACCTACTTAACTTGTCTTGCTATTTAATTGATAAGAGAAATTGTGGAACTGTGTGGATAATTGCCATTGGATGAATTGTCGGATGTGAATTATATGTCATGGAATTATATTTTGGTTCTTGGTTTATTCATATTGTTTATTGGATACCTCAGATTCGGTCTGAGACGAGTTATGGTTATTGTTAGTATTACATATCTTTGAGTGGATACCCCAGCCTCCTGTTGAGATGGGTTATTGTTATTGTATTGTTATTGCTATATATCGTAATTGTTGGATACCTCAGTTTATACTGTGATGATGAATACCTCAGCTTCGGTTGGGATGATGAATACCTCAACTTCGGTTGAGATGGTGAATACTTCAACTTCGGTTGGAATGATGAATACCCCGGCCCAGGGATTGGTGGGATGAATGGGTGTTTCGGGTGATGAGCTCAGTTGTATTGGCATTATATATCATATCATTTCACTTTGACTTGTCTTTGGTTATTCCTACTCAACCTCATGGTTAACAGTGTATTCGTGAACACCTGCGGTGAACCGTTTTATGGGGAGCAGATTTGACAGGTACTAAAGATTAGCTGATTCGGGAACATTGGGAAAAGAGCTTGACTTGGACCGTAGTTGAAGTCTAGATCACATAAAACAATTATGTCACTTTATTTATTTCCGCTGCGAGTTGTAAATATTTTATATTAAGTTTTAGTTGGTTAACTTGTAATAAACATGTAATCGCTAAGTTTTAATTTAAAGTACTTTGGTATTGTTGTACTTTGTTATTCACTACCTCGGAAAACCGAGATGGTAACAGTCCTATTTATTTGGGATTGTCTAGCTAAAGGCTCCTGAATAAATGGGGGTGTTACACTAATGAACAAGGACAAATGGTTCACACAACGACTCACTTGAACTAATGAACAATTACAATTGTTTAACACAACGAGTCACAAGGACTAATGAACAAAGAAAAATGGTTCACACAATGAGTCACACTTACTAATAAATAAGGACAAATGGTTCACACATTGAGTCATAAGGGCTAATGAACAAGGGCAAATGATTCACACAACGAGTCACATGGACTAATGAACAAGTACAATTTTTTTAACACAACGAGTCACAAGGACTAATGAACAAGGACAAATGGTTTCACAACGAGTCACAAGGACTAATGAACAAGGACAAATGGTTCACACAACAAGTCACATGGACTAATGATCAAGTATAATTGTTTAACACAACGAGTCACAAGGACAAATGAACAAGGACAAATAGTTCACAAAACGAGTCACATGGACTAATGAACAAGTACAATTGTTTTAACTTAACGAGTCACAAGGACTAATGAACAAGGACAAATGGTTCACACAACGAGTCACATGGACTAATGAGCAAGTACAATTGGGTTTAACACAAAGAGTCACAAGTACTAATGAACAAGGACAAACGGTTCACACAACGAGTCACATGGACTAATGAACAATTACATTTGTTTAACACAACGAGTCACAAAGACAATTAAATAAGGACAAATGGTTCACGAGACGAGTCATATTTACTAATAAACAAGGAAAATGGTTCACAAAACGAGTCAAAAGGGCTAATTAATAAGGACAAATGGTTCACACAATGAGTCACATGGACTAATGAACAATTACAATTGCTTAACATAACGAGTCACGAAGACTAATGAACAAGGACAAATGGTTCACACAACGAGTCACATTTAGTAATAAACAAGGATAAATGGTTCACAAAACGAGTCACAAGGGCTAATGAACAAGGAGAAATGGTTCACACAACGAGTTACATGGACTAATGAACAAGTACAATTATTTTAACACAACGAGTCACAAAGACTAAAGAACAAGGACAAATGGTTTACACAACGAGTCACAAAGACAAATGAACGAGGACAAATGGTTCACCCAACGAGTCACATGGACAAGTGAACAAGTACAATTGTTTAACACAACGAGTCACAAGGACTAATGAACAAGGGCAAATGGCTTACACAACAAGTCACAAGGACTAATGAACATGGACAAATGGTTCACACGAATCACTTGGACTATTGAACAAGTATAATTGTTTAACACAACGAGTTACAAGGACTAATGAACAAGGACAAATAGTTCACACAACGAGTCACTTGGGCTAATGAACAAGTATAATTGTTTAACACAACGAGTGACAAGGCCTAATGAACAAGGACAAATGGATCACACAACGAGTCACATGGAGTAATGAACAAGTACAATTGTTTAACACGCGAGTCACAAGGACTAATGAACAATGATAAATGGTTCGCACAACGAGTCACATGGACTAATGAACAAGTACAATTGTTTAACACAACGAGTCAGAAGGACTAATGAACAAGGACAAATAGTTCTCACAACGAGTCACATTTACTAATAAACAAGGATAAATGGTTCACACAACGAGTCGCAAGGGCTAATAAAGAAGGACAAATGGTTCACACAACGAGTCACATGGACTAATGAACAAGTACAATTGTTTAACACAAGGAGTCACAAGGTCTAATGAACAAGGACAAATAGTTCACACAACGAGTCACGAGGATTAATGGACAAGTACAATTGTTTAACACAACGAGTCGCAAGGACTAATGAACAAAGACAAATGGTTCACACAACGAGTCACATGGACTAATGAACAATTACAATTGTTTAACACAACGAGTCATAAGGGCTAATGAACAAGGACAAATGGCTCACACCACGAGTCACATGGACTAATGAACAAATACAATTGCTTAACACAATGAGTCACAAGGACTAATGAACAAGGATGGTTCACACAACGAGTCACATTCACTAATAAACAAGGACAAATGGTTCACACAACGAGTCACATTTACTAATAAACAAGGACAAATGGTTCGCACAACGAGTCACAAGGGCTAACAAACAAGGACAAATGGGTCACACAACGAGTCACATGGACTAATCATTACCGATATATGTGGACCAGTTGACTGTAAAATATTACATCCCACATGTATTTTTAAAATGAGTTTTAAACATGTGATCATCATGATCGACAGTTGAGATCGCATTATTGTCGGAGGACACATACTCCAACAACTCATTGTGTGACCCATTTGTCCTTGTTCTTTAGCCCTTGTGACTCGTTGTGCGAACCATTTGTCCTTGTTTATTAGTAAATGTGACTCATTGTGTGAACCATTTGTCCTTGTTCATTAGTCATTGTGACTCGTTGTGTTAAAATATTTCTACTTGTTCATTAGTCCATGTGACTCATTGTGTTAAACAATTATACTTGTTCATTAGTCCAAGTGACTAGTTGTGTGAACAATTTGTCCATGTTCATTAGTCCTTATGATTTGTTGTGTAAACCATTTATCCTTGTTCATTAGTCCTTGTGACTCGTTGGGTTAAAACAATTGTACTTGTTCATTAGTCCATGTGACTCGTTGTGTGACCCATTTGTCCTTGTTTGTTAGCCCTTGTGACTCGTTGTGCGAACCATTTGTCCTTGTTTATTAGTAAATGTGACTCGTTGTGTGAACCATTTGTCCTTGTTTATTAGTGAATGTGACTCGTTGTGTGAACCATCCTTGTTCATTAGTCCTTGTGACTCATTGTGTTAAGCAATTGTATTTGTTTATTAGTCCATGTGACTCGTGGTGTGAGCCATTTGTCCTTGTTCATTAGCCCTTATGACTCGTTATGTTAAACAATTGTAATTGTTCATTAGTCCATGTGACTCGTTGTGTGAACCATTTGTCTTTGTTCATTAGTCCTTGCGACTCGTTGTGTTAAACAATTGTACTTGTCCATTAATCCTTGTGACTCGTTGTGTGAACTATTTGTCCTTGTTCATTAGACCTTGTGACTCCTTGTGTTAAACAATTGTACTTGTTCATTAGTCCATGTGACTCGTTGTGTGAACCATTTGTCCTTCTTTATTAGCCCTTGCGACTCGTTGTGTGAACCATTTATCCTTGTTTATTAGTAAATGTGACTCGTTGTGAGAACTATTTGTCCTTGTTCATTAGTCCTTCTGACTCGTTGTGTTAAACAATTGTACTTGTTCATTAGTCCATGTGACTCGTTGTGCGAACCATTTATCCTTGTTCATTAGTCCTTGTGACTCGCGTGTTAAACAATTGTACTTGTTCATTACTCCATGTGACTCGTTGTGTGATCCATTTGTCCTTGTTCATTAGGCCTTGTCACTCGTTGTGTTAAACAATTATACTTGTTCATTAGCCCAAGTTACTCGTTGTGTGAACTATTTGTCCTTGTTCATTAGTCCTTGTAACTTGTTGTGTTAAACAATTATACTTGTTCAATAGTCCAAGTGATTCGTGTGAACCATTTGTCCATGTTCATTAGTCCTTGTGACTTGTTGTGTAAGCCATTTGCCCTTGTTCATTAGTCCTTGTGACTCGTTGTGTTAAACAATTGTACTTGTTCACTTGTCCATGTGACTCGTTGGGTGAACCATTTGTCCTTGTTCATTAGTCTTCGTGACTCGTTATGTTAAGCAATTGTAATTGTTCATTAGTCCATGTGACTCATTGTGTGAACCATTTGTCCTTATTAATTAGCCCTTTTGACTCGTTTTGTGAACCATTTTCCTTGTTTATTAGTAAATATGACTCGTCTCGTGAACCATTTGTCCTTATTTAATTGTCTTTGTGACTCGTTGTGTTAAACAAATGTAATTGTTCATTAGTCCATGTGACTCGTTGTGTGAACCGTTTGTCCTTGTTCATTAGTACTTGTGACTCTTTGTGTTAAACCCAATTGTACTTGCTCATTAGTCCATGTGACTCGTTGTGTGAACCATTTGTCCTTGTTCATTAGTCCTTGTGACTCGTTAAGTTAAAACAATTGTACTTGTTCATTAGTCCATGTGACTCGTTTTGTGAACTATTTGTCCTTGTTCATTTGTCCTTGTGACTCGTTGTGTTAAACAATTATACTTGATCATTAGTCCATGTGACTCGTTGTGTGAACCATTTGTCCTTGTTCATTAGTCCTTGTGACTCGTTGTGTAAACCATTTGTCCTTGTTCATTTGTCCTTGTGACTCGTTGTGTTAAAAAAATTGTACTTGTTCATTAGTCCATGTGACTCGTTGTGTGAACCATTTGCCCTTGTTCATTAGCCCTTATGACTCAATGTGTGAACCATTTGTCCTTATTTATTAGTAAGTGTGACTCATTGTGTGAACCATTTGTCTTTGTTCATTAGTCCTTGTGACTCGTTGTGTTAAACAATTGTAATTGTTCATTAGTTCAAGTGAGTCGTTGTGTGAACCATTTGTCCTTGTTCATTAGTGTAACACCCCCATTTATTCAAGAGCCTTTAGCTAGAATCTCGGTTTTCCGAGGTAGTGAATAACAAAGTACAACAATACCAAAGTACTTTAAATTAAAACTTAGCGATTACATGTTTATTACAAGTTAACCAACTAAAACTTAATATAAAATATTTACAACTCGCAGCGGAAATAAATAAAGTGACATAATTGTTTTATGTGATCTAGACTTCAACTACGGTCCAAGTCAAGCTCTTTTCCCAATGTTCCCGAATCAGCTAATCTTTAGTACCTGTCAAATCTGCTCCCCATAAAACGGTTCACCGCAGGTGTTCACGAATACACTGTTAACCACGATGTTGAGTAGGAATAACCAAAAACAAGTCAAAGTGAAATGATATGATATATAATGCCAATACAACTGAGCTCATCACCCGAAACACCCATTCATCCCACCAATCCCTGGGCCGGGGTATTCATCATTCCAACCGAAGTTGAAGTATTCACCATCTCAACCGAAGTTGAGGTATTCATCATCCCAACCGAAGCTGAGGTATTCATCATCACAGTATAAACTGAGGTATCCAACAATTACGATATATAGCAATAACAATACAATAACAATAACCCATCTCAACAGGAGGCTGAGGTATCCACTCAAAGATATGTAATACTAACAATAACCATAACTCGTCTCGCATCGAATCGAGGTATCCAATAAACAATATGAATAAACCAATAACCAAAATATAATTCCATGACATATAATTCACATCCGACAATTCATCCAATGGCAATTATCCACACAGTTCCACAATTTCTCTTATCAATTAAATAGCAAGACAAGTTAAGTAGGTATCCTACCTCGAGAGCAAGCACTCCAATCACGCAATCCAATAAAAGCAATCAACTAGAATTATTATTCTACAATAAATCCGTTCAACTAATTCCGTCACCTATACAAAATATTATAATTTCCAATTATTAATTATTACCTTCCATTTTTATTTAATAATTATAAATTATATTCTTTATTCAAATTATTTATTTATTTATTATTATTATTATTATTATTATTATTATTATTATTATTATTATTATTATTATTATTATTATTATTATTATTATTATTATTATTATTATTATTATTATTATTATTATTATTATTATTATTATTATTATTATTATTATTATTATTATTATTATTATTATTATTATTATTATTATTATTATTAAAGTTCTAAAATATTAAAACCCGATCCAAATTCAATCCCGAGTCATTCAAACAAAACCCGTCTTAAAGCAATTAAGTAAACCTAAACCCAACCACCAAAGAACACGTGATAACAATACAAACCACCAATGATTAAAGCACGTGAAACAAACCCATATACACACCCATTATACACGGCAAAACCCGTGTCCAAAACCACACCTTAACCCCCTTCCCACGACAACCCCAGCCACCGTCGGTACCACCCAATCCATCCAAACCCTAGCCTGCACCACGAACAACCCCGTCAACCACCTAACACCGGCTAAAACTCTCCCTGCAAACCCCACGCACACGCCCTAACCAACCCCCGAAAACCCGACACGAAAACAGCTCACTCAACCAATTCCCCACCCTACCGCCATCACGAGCCACTAGCAGCAGCACCTCAACCCCTGATACCACCACCAGAACCCTCGACACCAGTAACACCTCCTCCCACGACCGCCAGTCCCTCGCCTTAGCAACCCTTTCCCGACAACAACAAGAACAACAACAGCCAACACTACCCACTCGCAGCCACCACACGCCACCCTTTTAACCACCCAGAACCTCCCACAATCGTCGACCCACCACTACACAAAACCCGACCCATTAGCAACACCCCGGCAACAAACCAACACCGACAGCAGCAACACAAGCAACCCCTCCCCTATTTTTTCGCGTTTTCCGACCACTACCACCACAAACCACCACCTACGGCCACCACAACACCATCATTGTGGTCGACTCCTCCCCCCATGACCAACCAACCCAGTGAGTCAAGACTAGTCACGAACAAGGGTTTAAACCCGTGCAACCCATATTACTACCCCTTTAAAGCACCAACAAAAACACCCAGAAAACAACCCATTACCGTCGGTCCAAGGAGGTCAACAGTAGGTCCGGTCAATCCCCGGTGTCCCACGGTCAAGGTCATGGTCTCGGATCAGTCAACGGTTATCTATTTAACGAGTTATACTAGTCTTAAGGTGTGTATGTTATGAGACGCTTAGAAAATTACCTTGTAACGATCTCCTAGCTAGTTGTTCCTTTCATTGAATTAGTCCTTATCTTTTCCCTTATGTGAATTAGTGTTTTATGATCAATAAAGTCTATTTATATAGGTAGGTTATAGATATAAGGAAGCAATTAGGAAACTATATAATTACCATATTATTTTTATTATACAAATACCATTAGTATTAGTATTATTGTAATTATTATTATTATTTATATAAATACTACTATTATTATTATTACTATTATATTACTCGAGCTACACTCGGCACATGGCTCAATGCACACGTCCCATTAATTAATCCTGACAATTACTCTATTAATAATTTACGCAACATACAAGGCCGACTCAAACCCTATAGCACACGGCTCAACTCCAATTCCGTCTTTCTTTATTTTATTATTATATTTATACCGTCTTACTTTCAATTATAAAATATAAATGACTTTAATTAATTATTCGAACTACGTAAATTAGGTATATAAACAAATCTAAATTACGGAGTATTACAGTCTTCCCCACTTAAAATGAACTTCGTCCCGAAGTTCGCCTATAACAACTATAACAACATCTATAAACATCCACACAACCTAGCACAATCCAATTTATGATAACACAATTACCCATTTACGATTATCAACCACATAAATCTCATCACAATGTATACAAATAATAATTCAAAATATTTGTAGTATTACATTCCTTCCCCCTAAAAATAGACTTCGTCCTCGAAGTTCGGGATATCAAACAACGGGAATAAACAAACCATTGTTGCAACGCCACAAAACATGAAGCACACATTGTAACATAATACAATTATTATTCCCAATAAGACACCAATTAATGGTTAAATGAATAACAAAATCTTTGATTTACAACATATAGCATAATCGAACTAATCTTTATTTAAACTCCAACTTCTTACTTTAGCTATTAGCGAATACATTGCCAAGATCTATAACAAAAGATACGCATAACTGTTTAATTAATCTTTTCTTAATGATGATATCTAACTTAAACATGGATGCAATTATTGTGAACATATATATGGTTTAGGGCAACACATTCCGCATATCACTAGACATGTCATCCTACGTCACATAATTCACAACATCAAAATATCAAGATATGAGAAAATAATTTTTTAGAAACTTTAGCATAGAGCTTCCATTTTCAAGAATAACAAAACATATTACAACTTCCAAAAATCGTTAATAAAGAATAACTTAATGACTCCTTGAGTACTTATACTTTTAGAAAATACAGAGAGTTAGTAAACCATGAGAAAAGGAATCAAGTCAAAAACTCATAGGATCAATTTATAATGAATTTTACAAACTACTTGGTCGAAACAGAAATTTTACAGCAACTTGTCCGAAACTTAGGTCAATTTGTAAAAATCACCATAAATTATCTATATATTTTCTTACAACGTGTCTTATCAACTTAGAAACATACACGAGTCTATTAAACAGTGGAGTTGGAATTTTACCAAATTATTAAGTAGTTTTTAAATGGAAAATTTTACAAAAACATGGCGCGGAAGCAACATCAGACAGAATATTTCGACCACTGTCCACTACAATATTTATTACTCCTAAACTGTATATTATTTGAACATTATACGAGTGGAATATAAAAGCTAACTCATAAGGGTATTACACATAAAACTCTCGGACAAAAATTTTAAATAGACAGTAAATGACAGGATCGTCGCTCTGATACCACTTTGTGACACCCCCATACTCCAAGTGCTTTACGAGGACCACTAAGGTATAAAGCTGTCACCATCTCGGTTCCTCGAGGCAATGATAATCAAAAGACAATGAACAATTGTATTTGTTCATTAGTGCATGTGACTCGTGGTATGAGCCATTTGTCCTTGTTCTTTAGCCCTTTGACTCGTTTTGTTAAAGAATTGTAATTGTTCATTAGTCCATGTGACTCGTTGTGTTACAATTATACTTGTTCATTAGTCCAAGTGACTCGTTGTGTGAACCATTTGTCCATGTTCATTAGTCCTTATGATTTGTTGTGTAAACCATTTATCCTTGTTCATTAGTCCTTGTGACTCGTTGGGTTAAAACAATTGTACTTGTTCATTAGTCCATGTGACTCGTTGTGTGACCCATTTGTCCTTGTTCATTAGCCCTTGTGACTCGTTGTGCGAACCATTTCTCCTTGTTTATTAGTAAATATGACTCGTTGTGTGAACCTTTGTCCTTGTTTATTAGTGAATGTGACTCGTTGTGTGAACCATTTATCCTTGTTCATTAGTCCTCGTGACTCGTTGTGTTAAACAATTGTATTTGTTCATTAGTCCATTTGACTCGTTGGGTGAACCATTTATCCTCGTTCATTAGTCCTTGTGACTCGTTGTGTAAACTATTTGTATTTGTTCATTAGTCCTTGTGACTCGTTGGGTTAAAACAATTGTACTTGTTCATTAGTCCATGTGACTCGTTGTGTGACCCATTTGTCCTTGTTCATTAGCCCTTGTGACTCGTTGTGCGAACCATTTGTCCTTGTTTATTAGTAAATGTGACTCGTTGTGTGAACCATTTGTCCTTGTTTATTAGTGAATGTGACTCATTGTGTGAACCATTTGTCTTTGTTCATTAGTGTAATACCCCGTATTTTTTATATAACCAATTAAACGGATATTATTATATATTAATTATTATACATATTATATTACTAATTAAGTCGAGTTAATATTGAGTCGATAATTTCGTTAAGTTATTTTACTTAACCCGCGTTGTATCGATATAAGTTAATTGTGACGGGTTTATAAGAATTCGAATTATGAGCTAACCCATCTGAGTTGGCCCATTAACTGTTCAGCCCATTTAACCCTAAGCCCAACTAAACCCTAACCCTAAACCCTAACCCTAATAATACCCTAACCAACCCGCCTCCCTCATTCCTTACTCCCTCAACCCGCCTCCTTTCTTCACCAACACCAAACACCAGCTTTCACGCAAAACGAGAGAGAGAGAGAGAGTGAGCTTGGGGTGTTGGCGGCGCAGCAAGGAAGAGCTAGGGGCAATTGTCGACGACCGTGGGTGGCCATGGTGGCTGTGTGGTGGCGGAATAAGGTAAGAGTTCAACCTTCCCTCTGTTTTTGTCTTTCTGTCGAGTTATTGGTTGTTGTTTCGTGTCTTATAGGGGCGTTTAGGGTGGTTGTTGACGGGGTATATGGGTAGGGTGGTTAGTGACGAGTGTAGTGGTGGTGGTCATGGTGGTTTTGGGTGGTTATAGTGATACGAAATTTACTCAAAAGAATAAAATTCGTTAGAGTTGCAGCGGAATTAACGAAACTGGACAGTGCTGAAGACTGTCTGATTGTCGGATTTATGAGATTTGAACGGTCTATTGAACTGTTTGAATCAGAACGTGGACTTTGTAATTTTTATGTGTTTTTTTGTAATATAAACGAACAAGAAAATAAAAGGATATTTGTTTCGAAATATGTGAATAAATCGAACCAATGGGATATTTGCTTGAGCTAGACCTATAACTCAACCAATGGTGAACTATAATCAAGACCTATTGATTATAACTCGGTTAATGCTTGAAAATGCGTCAAACAATAACAATTTGGAACGAAACGCGTCGAACCTAGGGTTTACAAAACTTGCAAACACAATAAAGCAACAGCTTCAATTTTCTTAATCAATATATCATATCATGCTTAAAATAAGAATACAATGACTCCTATTTATACTAACTAGAATGACTCCTAAACCGATTAAGGAAACAAGCTTCCTTAAACCAATCTCCTAGATCTACTCGTGTAGATTAAGACTTCTATGGCAATTATAATTGCCTTATTACACACTCCTTAAAGATATAAGAAATACTTCTCTAAAACATAATAGGAAAACTGAATTTAGGAAACTAGTAAACTTTCCTAAAACCGAATAAGCTACTAATTAGGAAAGTAGAACTTCTAACACAAATAGGAAATAAATAACTTATACTAATTCAACTAAGATATGACTTCTTTTAAGAAAGAAGTCTCGACACCTCTTCCTTGGGCGCCAAGTAACCGAGTAAACAACTACTAAGATCGCTTCTTTCACAAGATATAATCAACAGTCATCGAGACTGTTCATTTCGACCTGTTCTAGCATCATTTTCGTATCATCCCCTCCCCCTTCAAAAGGAATTGTCCTCAATTCATGATGCTTCAATCCTCCGGGATCAAATATGAACTTCACAAACCTGGATGCAAATTCATTTATAAGAAATAGTAATAAACTTGAATTATCTTTTAGTTCATCATCTTCAATAAAAACTTCAAGCTCATCTATCTTGTTTGCTTCCAAACTCCTCTTTTGCCTTCCATGTTCATGGTTTCGACTCCCCATTCTCCTTTTCTCGTTCAATGATACGAAATTTACTCAAAAGAATAAAATTCGTTAGAGTTGCAAAAATGAATTAATTTAAACGGACAAAGTCTTCAAGACTGTCTGATTGTCGGATTTATGAGATTTGAACGGTCTATTGAACTGTTTGAATCAGAACGTGGACTTTGTAATTTTTATGTGTTTTTTTGTAATATAAACGAACAAGAAAATAAAAGGATATTTGTTTCGAAATATGTGAATAAATCGAACCAATGGGATATTTTCTTGAGCTAGACCTATAACTCAACCAATGGTGAACTATAATCAAGACCTATTGATTATAACTCGGGTTAATGCTTGAAAACGCGTCAAACAATAACAATTTGGAACGAAACGCGTCGAACCTAGGGTTTACAAAACTTGCAAACACAATAAAGCAACAGCTTCAATTTTCTTAATCAATATATCATATCATGCTTAAAATAAGAATACAATAACTCCTATTTATACTAACTAGAATGACTCCTAAACCGATTAAGGAAACAAGCTTCCTTAAACCGATCTCCTAGATCTACTCGTGTAGATTAAGACTTCTATGGCAATTATAATTGCCTTATTACACACTCCTTAAAGATATAAGAAATACTTCTCTAAAACATAATAGGAAAACTGAATTTAGGAAACTAGTAAACTTTCCTAAAACCGAATAAGCTACTAATTAGGAAAGTAGAACTTCTAACACAAATAGGAAATAAATAACTTATACTAATTCAACTAAGATATGACTTCTTTTAAGAAAGAAGTCTCGACACCTCTTCCTTGGGCGCCAAGTAACCGAGTAAACAGCTACTAAGACTACTTCTTCTGCGCATATAACTGAACAGTCACGGAGACTGTTCATTTCGACCAGTTCTGGCATCATTTTCGTATCATCCCCTCCCCCTTTGAAAGGAATTGTCCTCAATTCATGATGCTTCAATCCTCCGGGATCAAATATGAACTTCACAAACCTGGATGCAAATTCATTTATAAGAAATAGTAATAAACTTGAATTATCTTTTAGTTCATCATCTTCAATAAAAACTTCAAGCTCATCTATCTTGTTTGCTTCCAAACTCCTCTCGTGCCTTCCACCCTCCACCCTTCTGTGCACAAGAATTAGAAACTTGTTAATATCTGCATATTCAAGATCAAGTGAACATGATGATCTTTTAACGATTTAAAGCATTCACATCCATTAGAATACCGACCACATAAGAACTATGCACCTCTTTCAACTTTATTGAGCCAAATAAGAAGTTATCATTGCCTTCAATATCTTCATAATTCCCCATTAACACCGAAGTGAAGACAGTAAGATCAGAATACCTATCACCATATAAGAACTCGTCTATATACGATTCCAATGGTGATTTATATTTTCCCTTCATCAATGTTGGTTTGACATGAATTAGATTGCTATGAATCGAATTAATGTCCAATGTCAATTCTTCAACAATTTCTTTTTTCTCTACTTTTTTGTTATCATCCTCATCTATATTCACAATCTTTAAAACTTCATCTTTAAGAGCATTAACCGTTTCTTTATCACCATAATCGTCAAATATTGATGGATGATTTAAATCCAGGGAAGAATCAATGGTGTTGTCTTTAAACTCTTCCTTGTTTAGCTCTTGGTCAAGTTCGTCTTCCATAGCAAACATTGTTAGACTCGATCTTTTGTCACGACCAGAATGCATAACATAAATTGCTTCGGACGACATAGGCCTCAAGACGATTTTCTTTCCACTAGATGATAGAATATATTCATTGCTTCGACCTTTATGTGTCACATCTCTATCAAATTGCCAAGGTCTCCCTAAAATAATATGACAAGTATCCATAGGGACTACATCGCATAAAACCTCATCTTTGTAAGGACCCATTGCAAAACAAACTCGAACTTGTTGTGAGACTTTCACCTTCTTACCATTATCTAGCCAATGTAAAGTGTATGGTTTAGGATGAGTTGTAGTTGACAAAGCAAGTTTACTTACCATCTCGGATGAGGCGGCGTTGGTGCAACTTCCTCCATCTATGATCACACTACACCATCGATCATTCACTTGGCACTTGGTATAAAAGAGTTGAGCTCGTTGCTCCGTGTTGATAAGTTCCATATTCCTTTCCCCCATAGGACCGTCTTGTTTTAAGGAAATCAAGAGCCGAAGCTCTGATACCAAATGATACGAAATTTACTCAAAAGAATAAAATTCGTTAGAGTTGCAGCGGAATTAACGAAACTGGACAGTGCTGAAGACTGTCTGATTGTCGGATTTATGAGATTTGAACGGTCTATTGAACTGTTTGAATCAGAACGTGGACTTTGTAATTTTTATGTGTTTTTTTGTAATATAAACGAACAAGAAAATAAAAGGATATTTGTTTCGAAATATGTGAATAAATCGAACCAATGGGATATTTGCTTGAGCTAGACCTATAACTCAACCAATGGTGAACTATAATCAAAACCTATTGATTATAACTCGGGTTAATGCTTGAAAACGTGTCAAACAATAACAATTTGGAACGAAACGCGTCGAACCTAGGGTTTACAAAACTTGCAAACACAATAAAGCAACAGCTTCAATTTTCTTAATCAATATATCATATCATGCTTAAAATAAGAATACAATAACTCCTATTTATACTAACTAGAATGACTCCTAAACCGATTAAGGAAACAAGCTTCCTTAAACCGATCTCCTAGATCTACTCGTGTAGATTAAGACTTCTATGGCAATTATAATTGCCTTATTACACACTCCTTAAAGATATAAGAAATACTTCTCTAAAACATAATAGGAAAACTGAATTTAGGAAACTAGTAAACTTTCCTAAAACCGAATAAGCTACTAATTAGGAAAGTAGAACTTCTAACACAAATAGGAAATAAATAACTTATACTAATTCAACTAAGATATGACTTCTTTTAAGAAAGAAGTCTCGACACCTCTTCCTTGGGCGCCAAGTAACCGAGTAAACAGCTACTAAGACTACTTCTTCTGCGCATATAACTGAACAGTCACGGAGACTGTTCATTTCGACCAGTTCTGGCATCATTTTCGTATCATATAGTAACAGTAAAAGGCGGCAGCGACGGGGGAGTAGCAAACGAGAGAGAGAGAGAGAGTGAGCTTGGGGTGTTGGCGGCGCAGCAAGGAAGAGCTAGGGGCAATTGTCGACGACCGTGGGTTGCCGTGGTGGCTGTGTGGTGGCGGAATAAGGTAAGAGTTCAACCTTCCCTCTGTTTTTGTCTTTCTGTCGAGTTATTGGTTGTTGTTTCGTGTCTTATAGGGGCGTTTAGGGTGGTTGTTGACGGGGTATATGGGTAGGGTGGTTAGTGACGAGTGTAGTGGTGGTGGTCATGGTGGTTTTGGGTGGTTATAGTAACAGTAAAAGGCGGCAGCGACGGGGGAGTAGCAAACGAGTTTAAATGCAGTTTCAGGCGAGTTTAGATGGCTAGGTTGGGGTGGCGCCACCGTGGACTAGGGGGAGGTCGAGACGGTGGTGCCACCTTTGTTTCGGGTGCGTGGGTGACGGCGAGCAGAGCGTGGTGGTTTGACGGGGGTTTGGTGAGTGTTGCGGTGGTGGTGAGTCAAGGACAGTGGGCGGTTGGTGAGGCTTGGCGTGAACCGGGCCAAATGCCAGCCCGGGTTCGACTCGCCGGCGCAATCGACCAGTGGTGGTGGTTGTTGGTGGTGGGGTCGAAGTGGGCAGCATGCCTGGTGGTTGTCACGGTGGAGAGGTGGCGCGTGGGAGCGTGGGGATGCGAGTGAAGGGACGGTGGTTGTGGACGGGTTGTGTTTGTTTTGAAACGGGTTTTTTTTATTAGTTTAATCGTTATAATTCGTTAATCGGTCGTATTATTAATTAATTAATTTAATTCCCGAGTTGATTAAAATAATTAAAGACGGGTTTTGAGTCGGGTGTTGAGTTGTTCAAATGTTGATTCGGGTTTTTCTTAAATCGCATAATTCGTTAATCCTTTAATTATCATTTTGGTTTTAGTTCCGAGTTATTTAAAATAAAATAATAATTAATAATAATTAATTAATTAGAGACGAGTTTGTTAAAATAAAAAAGCTACTATATCGGGAAAGTTTCCATTCTAAGAAATTCTACTTTAATAACTTTCTATTTTGGGAAGTTGGGGCAAATACTAATCGGGTTATTTTATTTATCAGTTGGGCATAAGTTTGGTGTCGGGATTGTATTTCGGGAAAGCTTCTATTTTGGGAGATTTCTATATTTAGTAGTTAGTAATTATAAATATTATAATTGTTTTAGGTGACGGATTCGTGAAGGATCGATAATCAGATTCGTTGCTTTATTTTCTGGACTGCTTGAACTACTTAATTGGATTTGCTGGCACTTTGAGGTAGGGAAATACACTTGACTTATTATCGTTGTTGTTTAATTGTGTTGACTTGATTCGTGGTTGTTGATTTACGTTATGATTCATATACGGGAAGGTGTTTGACTGAATTGATCGTATTGAGTATGATATCACAACATCGAGTAACCGACATGATTTTATGATTTATACATTCGTTGATTTTATATATATATATATATATATATATATATATATATATATATATATATATATATATATATATATATATATATATATATATATATATATATATATATATATATATATATATATATATATATATTGTGTTGCATTAATTTATGTTGAGCATCTCATATGCATTGGAGTTGGAGGATGGTGTAGGAGTGACGATGTTGTGATAAGGCCCAGGCGGGTTCTGCAGGACTTGCCCTGGTGTCCTCAGCTGCGAGCTGGCAGATCGGCTACGGTCGATATATATAGTCTACCGGGGATCGGTATGGCTGGATTGTCCGGGTTATGAGATATGAGATATGAGTTGAGATGGAGATGGAGGTGACGAAGGAGCATGCATATCATATTTTATTGTTTCATTGTTTTCCCTACTCAGCTTCGCGGCTGGCCCTGTGTATTCGTGTACGCCTGTGATGATCCAATTATTGGGGAGCAGATTGACAGGTATTTCAGAGACTGATGGGAGCTGGCCGGGAAGAGAGCTTGGATGATTGACTTAGTGCCTAGCCCACCTTAGTCTTATTAGTAGTTTTATCAGACTTTATCTTTTGGTCATATTTTTGGAGGCTTTGTTTTAATTCCAGTTGTAATCTCACTATAAACATTTTAATAAAGTACTGTGTTTCTTTCCTTTGTTATCTACTGCCTCGGGTTTCCGAGATGGTAACACCGTCATTTATCTGAGGAGTCCTAGTTCAGGCCCTTAAATAAATGGGGGTGTTACAAAGTGGTATCAGAGCGAACGATCCTCAGGCCTAAACTAATGAGCCCAATGAACATAGGATGTGTCTAATTAAAATGAACCCCGGGATAGAACTGTTAGGAGCACACTAAGGTAAGGTATGAGTTAGGGGCCCCCTCACACCGAACCAGTGCCCTCTCGTTTGACCGGAAACCCGAGTGTATATGAGAGAAAGGGTAGCAAAGTTGCATGAGGTAGAGCATGAAATTCCTATATCGTTGCCTAAGTGTTAACTGATTGATACATTGATTATTGCATAATCGAGTTGATGTATACCTTGAGACCCATATATTCTAACCATTCTGCAGGAGAACGCTACGGTAAGTATTTTGTATGAATGATGACGTGAGCATATGATGTTGTGGAAATGAGAAATAAAATTTTCGAGTTCAGGTTAATAATCAATGAAGTGTTGTGGTAGCCGTGAGTATGAAAATAATTGCGAGTCGATGATAATTACCTAGTTGGATGTTGAATGATGTGTTGATAGTACTATTATGCCTAGTAATATGCGGTTATGTGATCCCGAAGCCATGCTAGTATAGTATTGTGATAGTAATTAGAAACACTGTTGAATTGCATGTTTTTAGTCATAGCAATCGTGATTTAGATGTAAGGAGTAGATCGAGATGCGAAGGGATTCTATGGGGTAGATGTTTACGTAAGTACAGTGTGAGATTTAAGTTAGGATGGGTTAGTATCGATAGTATGGTTGTAAGAGTTTGGAACATAGAAAATGAACGACTTAGTGCTGAAACTCGTTTTGTTTGATTTTACTCTTTAATTGACCTTACTGCCATTTTCCTTCTGTTTATTGCCTATGGATGAAAATTTTATGAGAGATAACCTTGGGAGTTAGTGTTCATTTGGCGTTGGTTTCATGCTTATATGATATACGGATTAGGAGTAATAAATATTTTAGTGAGTTGTGGTTAGGAAGTTTAATGCGGTGATGTTTTGACCAACGATTTTGTAAAAATCCTCATTTAAATTGTATTAATAATTTTCGCATAATTCCAACTCCATCGATCATAAAATTCGCATATGTTTTCAAATTGATAAGCCATGAAAAAAATTCTTGATGTCTCTATAGTAAACGGTAGGTTTTGCAAACTGACCCAAGTTTTGGACCAATTGCTGTCACATGTTTGTTTGGACCAACTGAGTTGTAAAGTTCTTTAAAAATGAAATTCTTGTGCTTTAGACCTAATTCCTTTTCCCCTGTGTTTTTAACTCTCCGTGTTTTATAAAAATAATATGAATCAAGTTTTAATCGAACGGTTATTTATTCGTGATCTTTGAAAGTTACAACGTGAAACATGACTTGTAAAATGTGTGTTTTAGGTTGAGTTTCATACAGTTGTTTGATTAATTCATGAATCTTAGTAATGTGAATTTATAATGCTTTATATGACGATAGTAGCACGCATGTTCAGTAGTTATATATCTTAGCAAGTGATAGAATTAAAACTTAGTTGATAACATTGCCGACATGATAGTATGAGTAAAATTGAATATCTTAAATTGATTCTTGATCAAGGGTGAAATATTTTATACGAGTTCAGTTGTTTGCATATTTTATATACGTTTGGCATGTTGTAATATATCTGGTGTGTTCATCATATTGGCATAGTGGTCGGATATATATATATAAAATATAAAACTATATTGTCATATCTTGGTAAAGTTGATGGCGTTAAATGATAATTTGATTCTTCTAATATACACGCATGAATAATTATAATAATTATGTCTAAATGTTTACACATGGATGGTAGTAATGAGTATGTCTAAATGTTCACACATGTAGGATGCCTCTGAGTTCTAATGTCTTTCATATGAGTTGTGTGCCCATCGTTATATTTATTACCGTCATCGCATTAAGTTATTTCAGTTGGACCTACACCTATAACATGATAATAAACGGTGTTGTTATTCCTTATTGAATATGTTCGTTATTACGATGTCATAAAATGCTAAAGTGATTCTTGCAATTGTATGGGTGTGATATAAAGGAAACTGTTTGATATAACACGACAATTGGCATATCTATATTCTCGAGTCGTTACTATCAATTATATTATAATAAGGATTGTTATGATAACTATGTTGACAATTATAATAGGATAACCCTTTGATGATTCACATGATATGCATTGGTTTAAATGATAGTCGTTATAGTTACATTTAATTGAGCCTACGAGTTGCCTAATTATTCAATCATGCAAATCAGAGAAATTGTTCAAGTTGCTAATCTTTTATCATAGCTAGTGTTCTACAAAGTATATGGTGGCAAATGTATATGTTTAAACTATTTATACAATATCTTTGTTTTGCTGAAAATGAATTATACTAAGTTGCTGGACACAATTGAATGATATGGTTGCTAAGATGTTAAACACATGAGGGATATGGAAGGAATGTTGTCGTTGTCATAAATCATATGTTGTTACTTTTATTGGGAAATATGCTTTCAGAATCGATATTGTGCAAACAATTTTGATAATTTAAAATATGAATGATGAGTATGTTGTTGATTGCTTAAAGTCATCGGCCTAATTCGTGACCTAAACCAGTGAGTGAGTAAATGGTTGTACGGACATGTCAATAAGATCATGTGATTGTGAGGGATAGCAGTGGTAGATCTGTTTCCTGTGATATGTTTACAAATGTGAGAAGTTTTTAAATTGTTTTGTTGATTTTGCTCTCGCTCGTTCATAGTCTATAATTGATCATCAAATTTGTTTAGTTGTGAAACCATGTAAACCTTGGTTCCTTTCTTGTTGTCCTTTTAGTTTGATGTAGCGTTTTTAAGTTAAGCTTGAGCTAAGTAATAAATGTTACTTGTCGACAATCAATTAATTCCATAATAAAACCTTGTTTCGACTTTAATGTTAATGCGCAATCTCGTATCATGTGTTCTTTCCTGTCACATGTGGTTGATAATGACTTTGTTGCATATGTATATGAAAGTTGAAAAGAGGTTACGAGGACGTAACCATATTTCTAGTCAGGTAGGATTGTAAAATCTTAATGCTTATATTGCACTTGTTTGTAGATTGTAGTTTTGATCACGTGATGTTTCGTTGTGGGGTACTTATGCAAATGAGTTATATATGTTTTGTTCCTATACATTAGTTGGTTGATGTGTAAAAGGAGAGTGTAGTTAAACTACGGGCATTGAGTTACGAGTTAACCTATGAGCCGAGTTATGTTACGAGAGTTATGATTACGGTCCAGTGTGACCATGGTGATTGAGTTATTTGAGTTTGAGATCGGAATTTAGATGGAAGATGACGGTGTTCTCAGGTGATTATTTAGTTGTTATACATTTGTGTTCTCAAGTAGTTATTAGTTATAGTTAGTTGGTTAAGTAATGACGAGTTAAACTTCGGGACGAAGTTTATTTTTAGGAGGGCGGAATGTAACATCTCGTGTCTATTATGTTTAATTGACGTGTCAAAAGGGTGTGTTAACCGTGTTAGAAATGCGTGACGTCCGTAAGCACGATATACAATACCCTTCTGAGGTTTGAGTATGGGAGCGAACTTCGGGACGAAGTTCATTTTAAGGGGGGAAGACTGTAATACCCCGTATTTTTTATATAACCAATTAAACGGATATTATTATATATTAATTATTATACATATTATATTACTAATTAAGTCGAGTTAATATTGAGTCGATAATTTCGTTAAGTTATTTTACTTAACCCGCGTTGTATCGATATAAGTTAATTGTGACGGGTTTATAAGAATTCGAATTATGAGCTAACCCATCTGAGTTGGCCCATTAACTGTTCAGCCCATTTAACCCTAAGCCCAACTAAACCCTAACCCTAAACCCTAACCCTAATAATACCCTAACCAACCCGCCTCCCTCATTCCTTACTCCCTCAACCCGCCTCCTTTCTTCACCAACACCAAACACCAGCTTTCACGCAAAACGAGAGAGAGAGAGAGAGTGAGTTTGGGGTGTTGGCGGCGCAGCAAGGAAGAGCTAGGGGCAATTGTCGACGACCGTGGGTTGCCATGGTGGCTGTGTGGTGGCGGAATAAGGTAAGAGTTCAACCTTCCCTCTGTTTTTGTCTTTCTATCGAGTTATTGGTTGTTGTTTCGTGTCTTATAGGGGCGTTTAGGGTGGTTGTTGACGGGGTATATGGGTAGGGTGGTTAGTGACGAGTGTAGTGGTGGTGGTCATGGTGGCTTTGGGTGGTTATAGTAACAGTAAAAGGCGGCAGCGACGGGGGAGTAGCAAACGAGTTTAAATGCAGTTTCAGGCGAGTTTAGATGGCTAGGTTGGGGTGGCGCCACCGTGGACTAGGGGGAGGTCGAGACGGTGGTGCCACTGTTTCTGGGTGCGTGGGCTGACGGCGAGCAGAGCCGTGGTGGTTTGACAGGGGTTGGGTGAGTGTTGCGGTGGTGGTGAGTCAAGGACAGTGGGCGGTTGGTGAGGCTTGGCGGTGAACCAGGCCAAATGCCAGCCCTGGTTCGACTCGCGGCGTGCAATCGACCAGCTGGTGGTGGTTGTTGGTGGTGGGGTCGAAGTGGGCAGCATGCCTGGTGGTTGTCACGGTGGAGAGGAGGCGCGTGGGAGCGTGGGGATGCGAGTGAAGGGACGGTGGTTGTGGACGGGTTGTGTTTGTTTTGAAACGGGTTTTTTTTATTAGTTTAATCGTTATAATTCGTTAATCGGTCGTATTATTAATTAATTAATTTAATTCCCGAGTTGATTAAAATAATTAAAGACGGGTTTTGAGTCGGGTGTTGAGTTGTTCAAATGTTGATTCGGGTTTTTCTTAAATCGCATAATTCGTTAATCCTTTAATTATCATTTTGGTTTTAGTTCCGAGTTATTTAAAATAAAATAATAATTAATAATAATTAATTAATTAGAGACGGGTTTGTTAAAATGAAAAAGCTACTATATCGGGAAAGTTTCCATTCTAAGAAATTCTACTTTAGTAACTTTCTATTTTGGGAAGTTGGGACAAATACTAATCGGGTTATTTTAGTTATCAGTTGGGCATAAGTTTGGTGTCGGGATTGTATTTCGGGAAAGCTTCTATTTTGGGAGATTTCTATATTTAGTAGTTAGTAATTATAAATATTATAATTGTTTTAGGTGACGGATTCGTGAAGGGTCGATAATCAGATTCGTTGCTTTATTTTCCTGGATTTCGCTTGAACTACTTAATTGGATTTGCTGGCACTTTGAGGTAGGGAAATACACTTGACTTATTATCGTTGTTGTTTAATTGTGTTGACTTGATTCGTGGTTGTTGATTTACGTTATGATTCATATACGGGAAGGTGTTTGACTGAATTGATCGTATTGAGTATGATATCACAACATCGAGTAACCGACATGATTTTATGATTTATCTGTTCAGTGATTTATATATATATATATATATATATATATATATATATATATATATTGTGTTGCATTAATTTATGTTGAGCATCTCATATGCATTAGAGTTGGAGGATGGTGTAGGAGTGACGATGTTGTGATAAGGCCCAGGCGGGTTCTGCAGGACTTGCCCTGGTGTCCTCAGCTGCGAGCTGGCAGATCGGCTACGGTCGATATATATAGTCTACCGGGGATCGGTATGGCTGGATTGTCCGGGTTATGAGATATGAGATATGAGTTGAGATGGAGATGGAGGTGACGAAGGAGCATGCATATCATATTTTATTGTTTCATTGTTTTCCCTACTCAGCTTCGCGGCTGACCCTGTGTATTCGTGTACGCCTGTGATGATCCAATTATTGGGGAGCAGATTGATGTATTTCGAGACCTGATGGGAGCTGGCCGGGAAGAGAGCTTGGATGACTGACTTAGTGCCTAGCCCACCTTAGTCTTATTAGTAGTTTTATCAGACTTTATCTTTTGGTCATATTTTTGGAGGCTTTGTTTTAATTCCAGTTGTAATCTCACTATAAACATTTTAATAAAGTACTGTGTTTCTTTCCTTTGTTATCTACTGCCTCGGGTTTCCGAGATGGTAACACCGTCATTTATCTGAGGAGTCCTAGTTCAGGCCCTTAAATAAATGGGGGTGTTACAATTAGTCCTTGTGACTCGTTGTGTTAAACAATTGTAATTGTTCATTAGTTCATGTGACTCAGTGTGTGAACCATTTGTCCTTGTTCATTAGTCCTTGTGACTCGTTGTGTTAAAACATTTCTACTTGTTCATTAGTCCATGTGACTCATTGTGTTAAACAGTTATACTTAATCATTAGT
Organism: Silene latifolia; assembly: GCF_048544455.1. Lineage (NCBI taxonomy): Eukaryota > Viridiplantae > Streptophyta > Magnoliopsida > Caryophyllales > Caryophyllaceae > Silene > Silene latifolia. The sequence goes on from NW_027413125.1 coordinate 756,839, forward strand.
CCAACTGACTCGTTGTGTGAACCATTGGTCCATGTTCATTAGTCCTTATGATTTATTGTGTAAACCATTTATCCTTGTTCATTAGTCCTTGTGACTCGTTGGGTTAAAACAATTGTACTTGTTCATTAGTCCATGTGACTCGTTGTGTGACCCATTTGTCCTTGTTCATTAGCCCTTGTGACTCGTTGTGCGAACCATTTGTCCTTGTTTATTAGTAAATGTGACTCGTTGTGTGAACCATTTGTCCTTATTTATTAGTGAATATGACTCGTTGTGTGAACCATTTATCCTTGTTCATTAGTCCTTGTGACTCGTTGTGTTAAACAATTGTATTTCTTCATTAGTGCATGTGACTCGTGGTGTGAGGCATTTGTCCTTGTTCATTAGCCCTTGCGACTCGTTGTGTTAAACAATTGTAATTGTTTATTTGTCCATGTGACTCGTTGTATTACAATTATACTTGTTCATTAGTCCAAGTGACTCGTTGTGTAAACCATTAGTCCATGTCAGTCGTTGTGTTAAAAAATTGTACTTGTTCATTATTCCATGTGACTCGTTGTGTGAACCATTTGTCCTTATTAATTAGCCCTTGTGACTCGTTGTGTGAACCATTTGTCCTTGTTTATTAGTAAATATGACTCGTCGTGTGAACCATTTGTCCTTAGTTAATTGCCTTTGTGACTCGTTGTGTTAAACAAATGTAATTGTTCATTAGTCCATGTGACTCGTTGTGTGAACCGTTTGTCCTTGTTCATTAGTACTTGTGACTCGTTGTGTTAAACCCGATTGTACTTTCTCATTAGTCCACGTGACTCCTTGTGTGAACCATTTGTCCTTGTTCGTTAGTCCTTGTGACTCGTTGTGTTAAACAATTGTACTTGTTCATTTGTCCATATGACTCGTTGTGTGAACCATTTGTCCTTGTTCATTAGTCCTTGTTGTGACTCGTTGTGTTAAACAAATGTAATTGTTCTTTAGTCCATGTGACTCGTTGTGTTGTGTGAACCATTTGTCCTTGTTCATTAGTCCTTGTGACTCCTTGTGTTAAATAATTATACTTGTTCATTAGTCCAAGTGATTCGTGTGAACCATTTGTCCATGTTCATTAGTCCTTGTGACTTGTTGTGTAAACCATTTTTCCTTGTTCATTAGTCCTTGTGACTCGTTGTGTTAAAAAATTATACTTGTTCACTTGTCCATTTGACTCGTTGGGTGAACCATTTGTCCTTGTTCATTAGCCTTTATGACTCACTATGTGAACCATTTGTCCTTATTTATTAGTAAATGTGACTCATTGTGTGAACCATTTGTCTTTGTTCATTAGTCCTTGTGACTCGCTGTGTTAAACAATTGTAATTGTTCATTAGTTCATGTGACTCGTTGTGTGAACCATTTTTTCATGTTCATTAGTCCTTTTGACTCGTTGTGTTAAAACATTTGTACTTGTTCATTAGTGCATGTGACTCATTGTGTTAAACAATTATGCTTGTTCATTAGTCCAAGTGACTCGTTGTGTGAATCATTTGTCCATGTTCATTAGTCCTTATGATTTGTTGTGTAAACCATTTATCCTTGTTCATTAGTCCTTGTGACTCATTGGGTTAAAACAATTGTCCTTGTTCATTAGTCCTTGTGACTCCTTGTGTTAAACAATTGTACTTGTTCATTAGTCCAAGTGACTCGTTGTTTGAACCATTTGTCCTTGTTCATTAGCACTTGTGACTCGTTGTGTAAACCATTTGTCCTTGTTTATTTGTAAATGTGACTCTTTGTGTGAACTATTTGTCCTTGTTCATTAGTCCTTGTGACTCATTATGTTAAACAATTGCACTTGTTCATTATTCCGTGTGACTCGTTGTGCGAACCATTTGTCCTTGTTTATTAGTCCCTGTGACTCATTGTGTTAAACAAGTGTACTTGTTCATTAGTCCAAGTGACTCGTTGTGTGAACCTTTGGTCCATGTTCATTAGTCCTTATGATTTGTTGTGTAAACCATTTATCCTTGTTCATTAGTCCTTGTGACTCGTTGGGTTAAAACAATTGTACTTGTTCATTAGTCCATGTGACTCGTTGTGTGACCCATTTGATGTTGGAGTAAGTGTCCCCGACAATAATGCGATCACAATTGTCGATCATATTGATCACATATTTAAATCTCATACCAAGAATACGAAAGGGATCATACATTACATATATAGTCAACTGGTCCACACATATCAGTAATGATTGGCTGGCTAGAGTTTGACATTATTGTCGTGCGACGGTGGTGATCAGTTGATCCCTTGAGTTCACACCTAAAGGACGATTCCCTTAATTGAAAAGGTTAATTAATTGTATGCCGATACAGATTAATTAATTCCTTAAAATTGAACAAATTATTATCATAAGAGAGAAAATGACATCTTATTATAATGTGATTAAATAAGATTTTATTTAGTAATTTAAGAAGTTATATTACTAAAATTAATCGGTGTTTGCGAAACACGCGAGATGAGAATGATAAGTTAGTTATAATTACAAGATGTTGTGAATTATACTAACTAGTAATTAAATGACCATTTTTATGTGAAAGTAATTTTGAATTACTAGTCAATTTGTTAAATTTGATTTATTTAATTTGTAAATGATATTTAATTTGTTAAATATGCATTTTAAATTAAAACATGACATAAGACATGTCACATGTCACATGACATACAATTCTACAATTGACAAAATAATATGAACTCCATATTACACTTCAAAAATCGAAAATGGATGGGCAATAAGAAGTTTTTGTCTTTTTCCATTTGTCTTATGCATTTGTCTAAAATGCTTGATAGTGACTTGACCATGAAAAGCCTTACACTATTTTGTCTTGTAAAGACAAAAAGCAAAAGCAAAATGGTCCCTATACCGCTAAGAGACCACCGGTTTTTGCATCATAAAAATGGAGAGATTTTCTCATTTTTTTCATTCATTCTCTTATGTTTAAACAAAACATAAACTTCTCTGTCTTGTTCATCATAAAATCAAGTTTTATGAATCTAATTTGTATAAATCAATAACTAATAATACTAGTGGTAGTATATGAATATTAGTAATCAATTTTAAGGTAAACCACATTACAAATATCTAGTACATGTTATTTTGTGGATTTTGGGATAGTCTTGGGTGATACTAATTGGAGGGCTTCTATTTTGAAGTCAAGAATGTTCATCCATTATTGGAAAGCTCAAGAACTAACAAGAAGGAGATCTTGTTGGTGCCCATATGATGACCGAAATTTTAGATGGTGAGAAATCGATTTTCTTATCTCTTCTTATTTTATGACTAAATTAATTAAAACATATATGAATATGTTGTATAATGAGATAATGATTTCTAACAAGCGGTATCAAGAGCCTTAGGTTGTTTGCATGCAAATCGGTTATAGTTTTTCCGAGTTATACGATTAACATATAAAACTTGTAAATTTGTGTTATTATGATATATCACGAAATCAATTTTGCATGTTAAAGTTTCTGATCCTAAAATTAATTTAGGATATTTTGGTTAATTTATGGATTTTCTGATCCTAAAATCAATTTTGCATGTTAAAGTTTCTGATCCTAAAATCAATTTTGCATGTCGAGTTATTGGTTGTTGTTTCGTGTCTTATAGGGGCGTTTAGGGTGGTTGTTGACGGGGTATATGGGTAGGGTGGTTAGTGACGAGTGTAGTGGTGGTGGTCATGGTGGTTTTGGGTGGTTTATAAGTAAAAGAAAAGGCGGCGGCGACGGGGAGTAGCAAACGAGTTTAAATGCGTTTCAAAGCGAGTTTAGATGGCTAGGTTGGGGTGGCGCCACCGTGGACTAGGGGAGGTCGAGACGGTGGTGCCACTTTGTTTCGGGTGCGTGGGCTGACGGCGAGCAGAGCCGTGGTGGTTTGACAGGGGTTTGGTGAGTGTTGCGGTGGTGGTGAGTCAAGGACAGTGGGCGGTTGGTGAGGCTTGGCGGTGAACCAGGCCAAATGCCAGCCCTGGTTCGACTCACGGCGGCAATCGACAGGCGGTGGTGGTTGTTGGTGGTGGGGTCGAAGTGGGCAGCATGCCTGGTGGTTGTCACGGTGGAGAGGTGGCGCGTGGGAGCGTGGGGATGCGAGTGAAGGGACGGTGGTTGTGGACGGGTTGTGTTTGTTTTGAAACGGGTTTTTTTATTAGTTTAATCGTTATAATTCGTTAATCGGTCGTATTATTAATTAATTAATTTAATTCCCGAGTTGATTAAAATAATTAAAGACGGGTTTTGAGTCGGGTGTTGAGTTGTTCAAATGTTGATTCGGGTTTTTCTTAAATCGCATAATTCGTTAATCCTTTAATTATCATTTTGGTTTTAGTTCCGAGTTATTTAAAATAAAATAATAATTAATAATAATTAATTAATTAGAGACGGGTTTGTTAAAAAAAAAAAGCTACTATATCGGGAAAGTTTCCATTCTAAGAAATTCTACTTTAGTAACTTTCTATTTTGGGAAGTTGGGGCAAATACTAATCGGGTTATTTTATTTATCAGTTGGGCATAAGTTTGGTGTCGGGATTGTATTTCGGGAAAGCTTCTATTTTGGGAGATTTCTATATTTAGTAGTTAGTAATTATAAATATTATAATTGTTTTAGGTGACGGATTCGTGAAGGATCGATAATCAGATTCGTTGCTTTATTTTCTGGACTGCTTGAACTACTTAATTGGATTTTCTGGCACTTTGAGGTAGGGAAATACACTTGACTTATTATCGTTGTTGTTTAATTGTGTTGACTTGATTCGTGGTTGTTGATTTACGTTATGATTCATATACGGGAAGGTGTTTGACTGAATTGATCGTATTGAGTATGATATCACAACATCGAGTAACCGACATGATTTTATGATTTATCTGTTCAGTGATTTATATATATATATATTGTGTTGCATTAATTTATGTTGAGCATCTCATATGCATTGGAGTTGGAGGATGGTGTAGGAGTGACGATGTTGTGATAAGGCCCAGGCGGGTTCTGCAGGACTTGCCCTGGTGTCCTCAGCTGCGAGCTGGCAGATCGGCTACGGTCGATATATATAGTCTACCGGGGATCGGTATGGCTGGATTGTCCGGGTTATGAGATATGAGATATGAGTTGAGATGGAGATGGAGGTGACGAAGGAGCATGCATATCATATTTTATTGTTTCATTGTTTTCCCTACTCGGCCTTCATGGTGACCCTCGTGTATTCGTGTACGCCGTGATGATCCAATTATTGGGGAGCAGATTGACGGGTATTTGAGACCGATGGGAGCTGGCCGGGAAGAGAGCTTGGATGACTGACTTAGTGCCTAGCCCACCTTAGTCTTATTAGTAGTTTTATCAGACTTTATCTTTTGGTCATATTTTTGGAGGCTTTGTTTTAATTCCAGTTGTAATCTCACTATAAACATTTTAATAAAGTGTTGTGTTTCTTTCCTTTGTTATCTCTTGCCTCGGGTTTCGAGATGGTAACACCGTCATTTATCTGAGGAGTCCTAGTTCAGGCCCTTAAATAAATGGGGGTGTTACAAAGTGGTATCAGAGCGAACGATCCTCAGGCCTAAACTAATGAGCCCAATGAACATAGGATGTGTCTAATTAAAATGAACCCCGGGATAGAACTGTTAGGAGCACACTAAGGTAAGGTATGAGTTAGGGGCCCCCTCACACCGAACCAGCGGCCCTCTCAGTTTGACCCGGAAACCCTGAGTGTATATGAGAGAAAGGGTAGCAAAGTTGCATGAGGTAGAGCATGAAATTCCTATATCGTTGCCTAAGTGTTAACTGATTGATACATTGATTATTGCATAATCGAGTTGATGTATACCTTGAGACCCATATATTCTAACCATTCTGCAGGAGAACGCTACGGTAAGTATTTTGTATGAATGATGACGTGAGCATATGATGTTGTGGAAATGAGAAATAAAATTTTCGAGTTCAGGTTAATAATCAATGAAGTGTTGTGGTAGCCGTGAGTATGAAAATAATTGCGAGTCGATGATAATTACCTAGTTGGATGTTGAATGATGTGTTGATAGTACTATTATGCCTAGTAATATGCGGTTATGTGATCCCGAAGCCATGCTAGTATAGTATTGTGATAGTAATTAGAAACATTGTTGAATTGCATGTTTTTAGTTATAGCAATCGTGATTTAGATGTAAGGAGTAGATCGAGATGCGAAGGGATTCTATGGGGTAGATGTTTACGTAAGTACAGTGTGAGATTTAAGTTAGGATGGGTTAGTATCGATAGTATGGTTGTAAGAGTTTGGAACATAGAAAATGAACGACTTAGTGCTGAAACTCGTTTTGTTTGATTTTACTCTTTAATTGACCTTACTGCCATTTTCCTTCTGTTTATTGCCTATGGATGAAAATTTTATGAGAGATAACCTTGGGAGTTAGAGTTCATTTGGCGTTGGTTTCATGCTTATATGATATACGGATTAGGAGTAATAAATATTTTAGTGAGTTGTGGTTAGGAAGTTTCTGTGCAGTGATGTTTTGACCAACGATTTTGTAAAAATCCTCATTTAAATTGTATTAATAATTTTCGCATAATTCCAACTCCATCGATCATAAAATTCGCATATGTTTTCAAATTGATAAGCCACGAAAAAAATTCTTGATGTCTCTATAGTAAACGGTAGGTTTTGCAAACTGACCCAAGTTTTGGACCAATTGCTGCCACATGTTTGTTTGGACCAACTGAGTTGTAAAGTTCTTTAAAAATGAAATTCTTGTGCTTTAGACCTAATTCCTTTTCCCCTATGTTTTTAACTCTCCGTGTTTTATAAAAATAATATGAATCAAGTTTTAATCGAACGGTTATTTATTCGTGATCTTTGAAAGTTACAACGTGAAACATGACTTGTAAAATGTGTGTTTTAGGTTGAGTTTCATACAGTTGTTTGATTAATTCATGAATCTTAGTAATGTGAATTTATAATGCTTTATATGACGATAGTAGCACGCATGTTCAGTAGTTATATATCTTAGCAAGTGATAGAATTAAAACTTAGTTGATAACATTGCCGACATGATAGTATGAGTAAAATTGAATATCTTAAATTGATTCTTGATCAAGGGTGAAATATTTTATACGAGTTCAGTTGTTTGCATATTTTATATACGTTTGGCATGTTGTAATATATCTGGTGTGTTCATCATATTGGCATAGTGGTCGGATATATATATATAAAATATAAAACTATATTGTCATATCTTGGTAAAGTTGATTGCGTTAAATGATAATTTGATTCTTCTAATATACACGCATGAATAATTATAATAATTATGTCTAAATGTTTACACATGGATGGTAGTAATGAGTATGTCTAAATGTTCACACATGTAGGATGCCCCGAGTTCTAATGTCTTTCATATGAGTTGTGTGCCCATCGTTATATTTATTACCGTCATCGCATTAAGTTATTTCAGTTGGACCTACACCTATAACATGATAATAAACGGTGTTGTTATTCCTTATTGAATATGTTCGTTATTACGATGTCATAAAATGCTAAAGTGATTCTTGCAATTGTATGGGTGTGATATAAAGGAAACTGTTTGATATAACACGACAATTGGCATATCTATATTCTCGAGTCGTTACTATCAATTATATTATAATAAGGATTGTTATGATAACTATGTTGACAATTATAATAGGATAACCCTTTGATGATTCACATGATATGCATTGGTTTAAATGATAGTCGTTATAGTTACATTTAATTGAGCCTACGAGTTGCCTAATTATTCAATCATGCAAATCAGAGAAATTGTTCAAGTTGCTAATATTTTATCATAGCTAGTGTTCTACAAAGTATATGGTGGCAAATGTATATGTTTAAACTATTTATACAATATCTTTGTTTTGCTGAAAATGAATTATACTAAGTTGCTGGACACAATTGAATGATATGGTTGCTAAGATGTTAAACACATGAGGGATATGGAAGGAATGTTGTCGTTGTCATAAATCATATGTTGTTACTTTTATTGGGAAATATGCTTTCAGAATCGATATTGTGCAAACAATTTTGATAATTTAAAATATGAATGATGAGTATGTTGTTGATTGCTTAAAGTCATCGGCCTAATTCGTGACCTAAACCAGTGAGTGAGTAAATGGTTGTACGGACATGTCAATAAGATCATGTGATTGTGAGGGATAGCAGTGGTAGATCTGTTTCCTGTGATATGTTTACAAATGTGAGAAGTTTTTAAATTGTTTTGTTGATTTTGCTCTCGCTCGTTCATAGTCTATAATTGATCATCAAATTTGTTTAGTTGTGAAACCGTGTAAACCTTGGTTCCTTTCTTGTTGTCCTTTTAGTTTGATGTAGCGTTTTTAAGTTAAGCTTGAGCTAAGTAATAAATGTTACTTGTCGACAATCAATTAATTCCATAATAAAACCTTGTTTCGACTTTAATGTTAATGCGCAATCTCGTATCATGTGTTCTTTCCTGTCACATGTGGTTGATAATGACTTTGTTGCATATGTATATGAAAGTTGAAAAGAGGTTACGAGGACGTAACCATATTTCTAGTCAGGTAGGATTGTAAAATCTTAATGCTTATATTGCACTTGTTTGTAGATTGTAGTTTTGATCAAGTGATGTTTCGTTGTGGGGTACCTATGCAAATGAGTTATATATGTTTTGTTCCTACTTCTGTTAGTTGGTTGATGTGTAAAAGGAGAGTGTAGTTAAACTACGGGCATTGAGTTACGAGTTAACCTATGAGCCGAGTTATGTTACGAGAGTTATGATTACGGTCCAGTGTGACCATGGTGATTGAGTTATTTGAGTTTGAGATCGGAATTTAGATGGAAGATGACGGTGTTCTCAGGTGATTATTTAGTTGTTATACATTTGTGTTCTCAAGTAGTTATTAGTTATAGTTAGTTGGTTAAGTAATGACGAGTTAAACTTCGGGACGAAGTTTATTTTTAGGAGGGCGGAATGTAACATCTCGTGTCTATTATGTTTAATTGACGTGTCAAAAGGGTGTGTTAACCGTGTTAGAAATGCGTGACGTCCGTAAGCACGATATACAATACCCTTCTGAGGTTTGAGTATGGGAGCGAACTTCGGGACGAAGTTCATTTTAAGGGGGGAAGACTGTAATACCCGTATTTTTATATAACCAATTAAACGGATATTATTATATATTAATTATTATACATATTATATTACTAATTAAGTCGAGTTAATATTGAGTCGATAATTTCGTTAAGTTATTTTACTTAACCCGCGTTGTATCGATATAAGTTAATTGTGACGGGTTTATAAGAATTCGAATTATGAGCTAACCCATCTGAGTTGGCCCATTAACTGTTCAGCCCATTTAACCCTAAGCCCAACTAAACCCTAACCCTAAACCCTAACCCTAATAATACCCTAACCAACCCGCCTCCCTCATTCCTTACTCCCTCAACCCGCCTCCTTTCTTCACCAATACCAAACACCAGCTTTCACGCAAAACGAGAGAGAGAGAGAGAGAGAGTGAGCTTGGGGTGTTGGCGGCGCAGCAAGGAAGAGCTAGGGGCAATTGTCGACGACCGTGGGTTGCCATGGTGGCTGTGTGGTGGCGGAATAAGGTAAGAGTTCAACCTTCCCTCTGTTTTTGTCTTTCTGTCGAGTTATTGGTTGTTGTTTCGTGTCTTATAGGGGCGTTTAGGGTGGTTGTTGACGGGGTATATGGGTAGGGTGGTTAGTGACGAGTGTAGTGGTGGTGGTCATGGTGGTTTTGGGTGGTTATAGTAACAGTAAAAGGCGGCAGCGACGGGGGAGTAGCAAACGAGTTTAAATGCGTTTCAAAGTAGTTTAGATGGCTAGGTTGGGGTGGCGCCACCGTGGACTAGGGGAGGTCGAGACGGTGGTGCCACTGTTTCGGGTGCGTGGGCCGACGGCGAGCGAGCCGTGGTGGTTTGTGGGGTTTGGTGAGTGTTGCGGTGGTGGTGAGTCAAGGACAGTGGGCGGTTGGTGAGGCTTGGCGGTGAACCGGGCCAAATGCCGCCCTGGTTCGACTCGCGTGGCGCAATCGACCAGTGGTGGTGGTTGTTGGTGGTGGGGTCGAAGTGGGCAGCATGCCTGGTGGTTGTCACGGTGGAGAGGAGGCGCGTGGGAGCGTGGGGATGCGAGTGAAGGGACGGTGGTTGTGGACGGGTTGTGTTTGTTTTGAAACGGGTTTTTTTTATTAGTTTAATCGTTATAATTCGTTAATCGGTCGTATTATTAATTAATTAATTTAATTCCCGAGTTGATTAAAATAATTAAAGACGGGTTTTGAGTCGGGTGTTGAGTTGTTCAAATGTTGATTCGGGTTTTTCTTAAATCGCATAATTCGTTAATCCTTTAATTATCATTTTGGTTTTAGTTCCGAGTTATTTAAAATAAAATAATAATTAATTAATTAGAGACGGGTTTGTTAAAATGAAAAAGCTACTATATCGGGAAAGTTTCCATTCTAAGAAATTCTACTTTAGTAACTTTCTATTTTGGGAAGTTGGGGCAAATACTAATCGGGTTATTTTAGTTATCAGTTGGGCATAAGTTTGGTGTCGGGATTGTATTTCGGGAAAGCTTCTATTTTGGGAGATTTCTATATTTAGTAGTTAGTAATTATAAATATTATAATTGTTTTAGGTGACGGATTCGTGAAGGGTCGATAATCAGATTCGTTGCTTTATTTTCTGGACTGCTTGAACTACTTAATTGGATTTGCTGGCACTTTGAGGTAGGGAAATACACTTGACTTATTATCGTTGTTGTTTAATTGTGTTGACTTGATTCGTGGTTGTTGATTTACGTTATGATTCATATACGGGAAGGTGTTTGACTGAATTGATCGTATTGAGTATGATATCACAACATCGAGTAACCGACATGATTTTATGATTTATCTGTTCAGTGATTTATATATATATATATATATTGTGTTGCATTAATTTATGTTGAGCATCTCATATGCATTAGAGTTGGAGGATGGTGTAGGAGTGACGATGTTGTGATAAGGCCCTGGGCGGGTTCTGCAGACTTGCCTGGTGTCCTCAACAAGGTGGCATATCGGCTACGGTCGATATATATAGTCTAAGGGATCGGTATGGCTGGATTGTCCGGTTATGAGATATGAGATATGAGTTGAGATGGAGATGGAGGTGACGAAGGAGCATGCATATCATATTTTATTGTTTCATTGTTTTCCCTACTCGGCCTTCGCGGTGACCACCGTGTATTCGTGTACGCCCTTTGTGATGATCCAATTATTGGGAGATTTGGTATTTGAGACCGATGGGAGCTGGCGGGAAGAGAGCTTGGATGACCGACTTAGTGCCTAGCCCACCTTAGTCTTATTAGTAGTTTTATCAGACTTTATCTTTTGGTCATATTTTTGGAGGCTTTGTTTTAATTCCAGTTGTAATCTCACTATAAACATTTTAATAAAGTACTGTGTTTCTTTCCTTTGTTATCTCTTTGCCTCGGGTTTCGAGATGGTAACACCGTCATTTATCTGAGGAGTCCTAGTTCAGGCCCTTAAATAAATGGGGGTGTTACAATTAGTCCTTGTGACTCGTTGTGTTAAACAATTGTAATTGTTCATTAGTTCATGTGACTCAGTGTGTGAACCATTTGTCCTTGTTCATTAGTCCTTGTGACTCGTTGTGTTAAAACATTTCTACTTGTTCATTAGTCCATGTGACTCATTGTGTTAAACAGTTATACTTAATCATTAGTCCAACTGACTCGTTGTGTGAACCATTGGTCCATGTTCATTAGTCCTTATGATTTATTGTGTAAACCATTTATCCTTGTTCATTAGTCCTTGTGACTCGTTGGGTTAAAACAATTGTACTTGTTCATTAGTCCATGTGACTCGTTGGGTGACCCATTTGTCCTTGTTCATTAGCCCTTGTGACTCGTTGTGTTAAACAATTGTATTTCTTCATTAGTGCATGTGACTCGTGGTGTGAGGCATTTGTCCTTGTTCATTAGCCCTTGCGACTCGTTGTGTTAAACAATTGTAATTGTTCATTTGTCCATGTGACTCGTTGTATTACAATTATACTTGTTCATTAGTCCAAGTGACTCGTTGTGTGAACCATTAGTCCATGTCAGTCGTTGTGTTAAAAAATTGTACTTGTTCATTATTCCATGTGACTCGTTGTGTGAACCATTTGTCCTTATTAATTAGCCCTTGTGACTCGTTGTGTGAACCATTTGTCCTTGTTTATTAGTAAATATGACTCGTCGTGTGAACCATTTGTCCTTAGTTAATTGCCTTTGTGACTCGTTGTGTTAAACAAATGTAATTGTTCATTAGTCCATGTGACTCGTTGTGTGAACCGTTTGTCCTTGTTCATTAGTACTTGTGACTCGTTGTGTTAAACCCGATTGTACTTTCTCATTAGTCCACGTGACTCCTTGTGTGAACCATTTGTCCTTGTTCGTTAGTCCTTGTGACTCGTTGTGTTAAACAATTGTACTTGTTCATTTGTCCATATGACTCGTTGTGTGAACCATTTGTCCTTGTTCATTAGTCCTTGTTGTGACTCGTTGTGTTAAACAAATGTAATTGTTCTTTAGTCCATGTGACTCGTTGTGTTGTGTGAACCATTTGTCCTTGTTCATTAGTCCTTGTGACTCCTTGTGTTAAATAATTATACTTGTTCATTAGTCCAAGTGATTCGTGTGAACCATTTGTCCATGTTCATTAGTCCTTGTGACTTGTTGTGTAAACCATTTTTCCTTGTTCATTAGTCCTTGTGACTCGTTGTGTTAAAAAATTATACTTGTTCACTTGTCCATTTGACTCGTTGGGTGAACCATTTGTCCTTGTTCATTAGCCTTTATGACTCACTATGTGAACCATTTGTCCTTATTTATTAGTAAATGTGACTCATTATGTGAACCATTTGTCTTTGTTCATTAGTCCTTGTGACTCGTTGTGTTAAACAATTGTAATTGTTCATTAGTTCATGTGACTCGTTGTGTGAACCATTTTTTCATGTTCATTAGTCCTTTTGACTCGTTGTGTTAAAACATTTGTACTTGTTCATTAGTCCATGTGACTCATTGTGTTAAACAATTATGCTTGTTCATTAGTCCAAGTGACTCGTTGTGTGAATCATTTGTCCATGTTCATTAGTCCTTATGATTTGTTGTGTAAACCATTTATCCTTGTTCATTAGTCCTTGTGACTCATTGGGTTAAAACAATTGTCCTTGTTCATTAGTCCTTGTGACTCCTTGTGTTAAACAATTGTACTTGTTCATTAGTCCAAGTGACTCGTTGTTTGAACCATTTGTCCTTGTTCATTAGCACTTGTGACTCGTTGTGTAAACCATTTGTCCTTGTTTATTTGTAAATGTGACTCTTTGTGTGAACTATTTGTCCTTGTTCATTAGTCCTTGTGACTCATTATGTTAAACAATTGCACTTGTTCATTATTCCGTGTGACTCGTTGTGCGAACCATTTGTCCTTGTTTATTAGTCCCTGTGACTCATTGTGTTAAACAAGTGTACTTGTTCATTAGTCCAAGTGACTCGTTGTGTGAACCTTTGGTCCATGTTCATTAGTCCTTATGATTTGTTGTGTAAACCATTTATCCTTGTTCATTAGTCCTTGTGACTCGTTGGGTTAAAACAATTGTACTTGTTCATTAGTCCATGTGACTCGTTGTGTGACCCATTTGATGTTGGAGTAAGTGTCCCCGACAATAATGCGATCACAATTGTCGATCATATTGATCACATATTTAAATCTCATACCAAGAATACGAAAGGGATCATACATTACATATATACTCAACTGGTCCACACATATCAGTAATGATTGGCTGGCTAGAGTTTGACATTATTGTCGTGCGACGGTGGTGATCAGTTGATCCCTTGAGTTCACACCTAAAGGACGATTCCCTTAATTGAAAAGGTTAATTAATTGTATGCCGATACAGATTAATTAATTCCTTAAAATTGAACAAATTATTATCATAAGAGAGAAAATGACATCTTATTATAATGTGATTAAATAAGATTTTATTTAGTAATTTAAGAAGTTATATTACTAAAATTAATCGGTGTTTGCGAAACACGCGAGATGAGAATGATAAGTTAGTTATAATTACAAGATGTTGTGAATTATACTAACTAGTAATTAAATGACCATTTTTATGTGAAAGTAATTTTGAATTACTAGTCAATTTGTTAAATTTGATTTATTTAATTTGTAAATGATATTTAATTTGTTAAATATGCATTTTAAATTAAAACATGACATAAGACATGTCACATGTCACATGACATACAATTCTACAATTGACAAAATAATATGAACTCCATATTACACTTCAAAAATCGAAAATGGATGGGCAATAAGAAGTTTTTGTCTTTTTCCATTTGTCTTATGCATTTGTCTAAAATGCTTGATAGTGACTTGACCATGAAAAGCCTTACACTATTTTGTCTTGTAAAGACAAAAAGCAAAAGCAAAATGGTCCCTATACCACTAAGAGACCACCGGTTTTTGCATCATAAAAATGGAGAGATTTTCTCATTTTTTTCATTCATTCTCTTATGTTTAAACAAAACATAAACTTCTCTGTCTTGTTCATCATAAAATCAAGTTTTATGAATCTAATTTGTATAAATCAATAACTAATAATACTAGTGGTAGTATATGAATATTAGTAATCAATTTTAAGGTAAACCACATTACAAATATCTAGTACATGTTATTTTGTGGATTTTGGGATAGTCTTGGGTGATACTAATTGGAGGGCTTCTATTTTGAAGTCAAGAATGTTCATCCATTATTGGAAAGCTCAAGAACTAACAAGAAGGAGATCTTGTTGGTGCCCATATGATGACCGAAATTTTAGATGGTGAGAAATCGATTTTCTTATCTCTTCTTATTTTATGACTAAATTAATTAAAACATATATGAATATGTTGTATAATGAGATAATGATTTCTAACAAGCGGTATCAAGAGCCTTAGGTTGTTTGCATGCAAATCGGTTATAGTTTTTCCGAGTTATACGATTAACATATAAAACTTGTAAATTTGTGTTATTATGATATATCACGAAATCAATTTTGCATGTTAAAGTTTCTGATCCTAAAATTAATTTAGGATATTTTGGTTAATTTATGGATTTTTATTGTTCATTTTATATTATAATGGCATTAAAAATGTGATTTTATGATAAAAATGTCATTTTCGGACTAAAATTAGCTAAACTTCGAATTTTTCAGTGGTTTTTGGATATGTTTTCACATATATTATTTTTAGATGACCTGTAAATTTTCATAATTTGTGGAGTTTTTATGCTCGAAATATGGATATTTCATCATAAAAATCGAATTTAAATGAAAAATGGGTTAATATGAGATAAATTTCGAATATGGTCATAGAAATTTAGTATGTTATCACATGCAATTTTACAAGATGTGTGTAAAATAATAGGCTATAATGAAGTCTTTATGCATGATTTATGAGTTTTTGGTGAAAAATAGCATAAATAGTGACTTTAATTAGTGAATAATTGCTAAAACATACTTCATGACTAAGGAAAAACGTCACATGTTGCATTTTATTACCTATTTCAGATCGAAAATTGATAAATATAATTTTTCTCATGTTTTTTATGATTATATTTGATAAATCCGATAAACCGCAACAATGTTTTTCCCGATAAATTTTCGGAATTTTAACCTAAGTTTTTGAACATTATGAGTGTCATGGTATTTTTTCAGAATGTTCATGAGTTTAAATTTCAAATTTCAAATTTATTTGAAATTTTTATGATTTATTTGGAGTTTATAGCATTTTATTGTAATTTTGAGTCCATTAATGAACAATTTTAAGAAATATAAGTTAATTATTGTAATAAGTTAGTGGAGACTAATTTTGAGTCCTAAGTTGGTTAGGGTAATTAACTTGTGCATAAATATGATTTTATGTAATTTATTGTGATTTTAAAAGGTTGAATCACGCAAATCTGTAAAAACCGATTAATATACGATATTGGCTCCTTGAAGGCGATTTAGCATAAAATTGGGCATGTTCATACATATTATAATGCTGCATTTTATTTATGATTGTCATAATTTTATTTTATGTAATTTTTGAATTATGTAATTTTTACTTAGTATGGCCTTAGTTTTTAATTGGTATTACCCGAAATTTATGGGAATATCGATTCGGTTGTAATTTATTGTGATCTCGTATCACCGTTTTGTATTTTAATAGATTTATTTTATTTTAATTACAAATGTATAATAGTAAATTATGTAATTTGTTATGTAATTTATTTATTTCGGAGTTCCTTGAAGACGGTGTCACTCAAGGAAGACGATACATAAAGACGGTGTTACCTCGAGATGCGTGCCAAAACCTAAGTTCAAGGGACCAATGGAGTTGGTTTCCGAATATGTAATAGTTAATTAGATTTTCTATTTTAGGAAGGCCATACTAGGATTTAATTTATGCTTTGCA
This sequence comes from Silene latifolia, assembly GCF_048544455.1. Taxonomy (NCBI): domain Eukaryota; kingdom Viridiplantae; phylum Streptophyta; class Magnoliopsida; order Caryophyllales; family Caryophyllaceae; genus Silene; species Silene latifolia. Next base: position 773,372 of record NW_027413125.1, read on the forward strand.
TTTTTATTTATATGTCGCATGCATCGCTAAATCGCCATAACTAAAACATGCATCATCTTTTAATCGAGTTTATCGACCGTGTCAATTAGAATTATCGTAGTTCACCGCTTTAGTTCACTTAAAACGTGATAGATAATAAATTGACATGACCTCTCGCTAAAAATAAACAATTGAGACATAGCCTTGCCAAAAAGTAGAAACCATGAAAACCTATTTCGCGAGGGAGTGCACTCGGCCCTACCGGGGTACAAACCTTGTTACGTAGCGGAAGTGGGTGATAGATGTCTATCCACTGAATTTATGTTGATGAAGGGTATTTCGGCTCACCGTGCCCTAAGTTGATATGGATTTGGATCATGGACACATTTATTCGAAATTTCGGTTGAACTCAACGAAAGTATTCACGACGATTTCCGGATGTGTTTCGAGCTAGAGATAAATATTAATGTAATTTTATCGACCAAGATTTCTAAAAGTAGAATCGATTAAAGAGTTAATCCACCGAGTTATATTCATAAAGGGTATTTCGGCACACCGTGCCCCAAGTTAATATGAATTTGGATCTTGGAATCATTTATCATAGTTGGGTAGAGGTCACTATGTAAATGCTTTACTTGTTATTTACAAGTATTATTATAACGATGAATGTTTTGTTTTCATTATTCCGTTATCATATTGTTCTATTTCTTTACCACAATTCATATACGATATCATTTCGATTTTTGATTCAAATCTCCATTAAAACATCGTAACTAAAGACAAATATGAATTTGCTTCTAAAACCTCAAATGCACCATTGCTAAGGATCTCTTGTTAAAAGTATAGATTAAAGTTATTCATTATCAAACAGGTTTTTGATTCTTGACTAAACACATCTACTTACAATGGATTGTTTTTCACATGCTTAATTGAGTTAAGTACCTTGAAATGATAAATTGTTTTGGTAATTAGATTTGTTAGAAATCGTAATTGACCAAAATACCGCAACCACTTCAATGAAAGTTTTAAGACTAAACAAACGAATGAAGAGTAGTCTTCATGAAATTCAATTTTGCTTCTCTAAGCAAAGATTCATTGTAATAAGTGGGAGCATTCTCTTAAACCGTTAAGAAAGGGATGAGATTCAAAGAAGTAAAATTAGAATGGAATTGATACAAGGTAATGTTAAAAGTAAAGTTATTGAGAATAACGAAACTAAACCTATCAATCCCGACCGATAAAGTTTCCACTGTCTTAAATGTTGGACACTAGAAAGGAAACTACCCCAAATTATTGAAGAATCAACAATTTAGTTGTGCGACATCTAATGGGACCTTCTTCTTTAAATGTTTATTTGATTAACATAAATTTTGCTAGTATTACTTCGCCAATATTAGAAACCGATGGTGGTTTTCATCACTGTATGCGATACATAGGATGATTAGAATATGACGACTAGCATCAAATAATATCGAGAGATAGAGTCATTGTGTAATCAGTCTAATTTTGGGTTTATAGTTGTACTTAATTATGACTATGAAGTACATAAACTCTAAATAAGAATATATACTTGTTAAGATACAAAAGAGGTTTCACTTTTGTGACCCTATACACCACGATTTGATGTATGGCTAGGCCATTATCAAGGTGAGTATATTCTAAACCAAACTAGAATGATATATCATGTAGATGATGCAAGACTCAAATTGGTAACCCAAGATTAAACCTTAGATTCTCGAATGATGAACGCAAAGAGTTATTGATTACTCTTGAAACCATTAGATTGTTAATGGTATATGCGTATCTTGTATTCAAAGCAAGATGTCTCGTGCCTTTTGGTTAAAAGGAGATCGAGGTTGTAAATCATTGATCCATAATAGGTTGATCATTTTCTTTTACCAACGATTTAAGTTGATGCTAATGTGTTCACTTAATAAGGTAAATAGAGAAATCTTTGAAGAAGTTCAAAGAGTTCAAGGAATCACGATTTAGTCGTGATGGGATTATCAAAGTGAAAGCTTTGATATAAGCCAAAGGAAATGTGATATAGTTGTTAGGTTCATATACCTATTATTAGATTCCTCTAATAGTGAACTAATTAACTTGTTAATTATTTGTTCTTTAGATCTAGTGCATGCATAACAAAATGAAAGATTTATAAGAAAACAATGTCCCTTACATTGTTAATTTCGGTTTTATGGGCACAAGTAAGGTCACCTTCCTTCACTTGTTCTTGAGCTATGATGAGTAATAGGATGATCCTCCAAAGACTTCAAGTATAGAAGTCACTCCTCTTGATTGCACCCAAGATTATCCCTTATCCCCACTAAATAATATTTGCTAGATATTTGTTTAGTAGTTTACCTTAAAATTGATTACTAATACTCATATATTACACTAATAATATTAGTAATCTTTATGAACAAATTGAATCAAACTTCTCAAGTTTTTAGAGGAAAAACTATGAACAAGAGAGAGGTTTTTTGCATGTTGCATAAGCATCTATTTTTAAGAGAATTAGAGAGAAAAATAATAACAACCAAAGTGTTGTATGTTTGTAATGTGGACCGGCGGCCACTTTGCTCTCTTTATGAGCATTTTTCTCTTCTCAATTTGTCTTATGCATATAGTGTAGGTAGTAGGCTTTAGTAAAGTGTTGTCATAAGTTGTTGGAGCATCTTTCCAACAACTAAATGACAAAAACAAAAAACTCCACCATCTTATGTGTTGAACGGTACATATGTACCTATATGGGTCCATTTTTGTCTTATAATATTTGTCCCACAAATGCTTATAAGTCTTATGTTTAATTATCTTACATAATTAAATATTAATTTGATCATACAACAATTATGACACAAATTAATAAACATATATTCACTCAACTTATTGAGTAATATTTTATCATTATATCAACATATAATAGGTCCCATAATAGCTAGTTAGTTAAATTTACAACCTCTTGTAAATGTAAATAACTAATTACCTCTACCTCAAAACATTTATAAAACCTCAACATAATTTAGTGAATTAACATATTAATCCACTAAATATGATCTTATTTAATCACATTATAATAAGATACATATTTCCTCTCATAAATATAAATTGTTCATATTTAAGGAATTAATCAACTTGTATCAACATACAATTAATTAACTTTATAGATAAGGGCATCATCCTTTAGTTGTGACCTTAAAGGGATCAACTGACCACCACCGTCCCACGACAGTAACGTCAAACTCTAGCAAGCCAATCGTTACCGATTAATGTTGATCAGTTGACTATATAATTGAATCATCCCTTACGTATTCTTTATACGAGATTTAATAATGATATTTAAATCATGTGATCGCACTATTGTTGAGGACACATTTCCCAACAATCTCCCACTTGTCCTCGACAAGTGTGCGTCACCAATTCTCTTGTCCTATTACAATCTCCCACTCGATGCAAGGTGTCTTGCAGGTCGTACTTACATTTGATCATATCTTGAGTGGTTTTCTCGATCCGGAGATTAAGCGTCGACCGGAATTATCTATCAAAGATACCTTCCGAGCGTGGCCACGCATTTCCAGTTAACTACTCCTCGAGTGGCCTTGAGATTTCAAACAACCCTGACAAGGGGTGGACAATTCCTATCGCCCTATTCCCTTCGTTCAGCCACAGTCCATCATAACCCAAAATATACCCAGTTTGACCTCATTTACGAAATCGTAGAGTGTAAATCAAAGCTAATCAGAAGCTGTGCCAACTTGGGCGAATAGTCTCTAGTCAAAAGAATCGACTCATAAGAATACTATAGTAGCTCTTGCCACGACCAGGCTTTATGAATTACTAGAACTCTATAAGCGGTCACCGCCCGATGATTGTCCCATACAGTACCGCCTATGTGATCGACTAGTCATCCCATATGACTCTATGGCATTTGAACTTGCCATCAATCGCATCACACTCTAGTCACTTCGAGACGTCACCTCATATAAGTAACTAGGGGCGAATACCATGTCAATCCAGTTCACTTTAATGGGGTTCAATTTGTCTCTACAACCCATTCGGATACGACAAGGTAGCGGGTGAGTTTAATAAAACTCAAACGATAAATGTGATTATCACATATGAACAGCCAATACACTATTACTACTTCATATTCTATAATCTTTAGTGTATTATAACACTAGTTAAAATGCAATACAAGCTTGGCAAGTGGATATACCCGATATCCATATATTCCAACTTTATTAATTCCTATTTCCTTCCATTCAATGTCATCTCTAATGACATGAATTCATTTCTAAGTATTTGTCAAGACTTATAGCTAGACTTGGGCTCTTTAACTTGAAAGATGCTCCCACTGTTATCGCATAACTTGTAATAAAGTCATTTATAGAGGGATTCACCCTTAATCCCTACGTTGACTATTTTATCGCAACTTACTTAGATTCCTTTTGAAGATATTTGCAATGCGCGAAACTAAAACACCTTTCTTAGTCTCTTACTCCTTAGTCAACAAGTCACCCTAGGATTTCAACAAATCCCTTATAGTTTGGAAACTAAAGTTTGTGCAACCCTTCAACACTTAATTTAGTTTATCATCCAAACATGTGAATGAATCCTTAACTCTTCTCAAGAATTTCAAGGATGTTCTTTAAGGATCTCACAAGCCATATCATGGGAATTATCTTGTTATTGACTTATAATGCCCTAGGCATATTTTTCATCACAGTACGTGCGTCTGTTGGCATACGTAATCGTTCTAATGGCGGAAACATTAGCAATCGATTTCATAACAATTTAATGGGTTCAGTGAACGACTATGATTCTATCATAGTAATTCCACTTTCATCATCATGAATAAGCCATTCAAGTTTGTTGTTGTACAACAGATATGAAATATCTTATCCTCATAAGATTCTCAACTCTATACCAATATTCTCTCACATAGATTCAAAATCTAGAATACTTTGCATCCCTTTCCATGTCTCCCAATTACTCTTACCAGAAGAGATCATTGGTATATTATTCTCAATAAGTAATATGTTATCAACATATATGACATGGAGAAACAATTCTAGCTCCCACTTAACTTCATGTATATCATGATTCTTCAATCATGTGAATGAAACAATTCACTATAATCACATGAACGAAAAGTATAATCCTTTAATGCTAGCTTAAGACCATCTTGTGATCACTTAAGATAGATACGCATAATATGTTAGGATTCTTAGATCTTCATCTAAGGTTTTGTGTTTCAAATACTTCCTTCTCTAAATTCCCATTTTAGAAAAGCGAATTCTATTTGCCATTCATCATTAAAATGAAATGCGGCAATTCCTAACACAATTTATCTTGATCAACATCTTTATGTAAATCATATGCATTTGTGTACTCTGGAGCTCTTTTTACTTTTGAGGAGACCCGCGCCTTAAAGTAAATCTACTCTTGAGTAACAATTTTCGGATTGTAATGCTTCGGCCCGTATGTAACAAGGTCATGATACTATCACTTTCACAAAGTAATTTTTGAACAATAAGACATGTGCGATAAACTCCCACGAAACTATGCTCTCATACTATCTTCATAGATAATAGTTCAATACCAACTCCCACTCTATTAATTCAATTACTTTCACAAAGTAACATTTCAACTATGAGAGGTGTTTGTGACGATACAATCTTCTCCCACTCTATCTCTCAGAAATACATCTATCTTCTTGAGAGATAGTTTTGTGAGACACAAACATATATATTTTAACGGAGTTTAGCTTTCAAAAGGTCATCCTAACATGGCAGCTTGATAATATATGAGTCTTATCCATGTCATCTGATTGATAGACTCTCTATTCTAGGTATCTCATGGTTGACCATCCAATTAGAATTACTTGTCCGTTTTGGATTGCAATTTCCCAAAATTGAGTTCATCAACTCAAATCAACTCATATTAGTTTGATCTTATGGGTAGTGACGCTAGGTCATAATCCATCTTTAATAAATCAAATTTATTACTTAGATCTTTGCCACTACGATTGGGTCGTAATGCTTAGAACTTTATTCAATTGGTTCTCTACATCATTTTAGAAATTTCTCAAATCTCTCAAATGCTTCACCTTTTATTTGATTAAGTAAATATACCCTTATCTACTTGAATCATTGGTAAAAGTGACAAAGTAGTCATAAATTCCCCTTGCGGTGATGCTAATTAGAACACATACATCGGCATGTATTAGTCTCAACAAATCACTTGCTTGTGTCCCTTTACCACTAAAGGAAGTACAAATTATATTGCAAAGGAGACAAGATTCGCATATTCCATATGATTGAAAATCAAATGGTCCAATAATTCTAGTCAACACTAGCGTTTAATGCGTTTCCTATTTACGTAACCTAATTGAAAAATCAAATGTACAAATCATTTGGATTATCCATTTATGAGTCTTTTGGTGCGTATTATGTAGATATCTTCATATGAGTTGGAACTGTCTAAAACTTGTGTATCATAAAGATAAGTGACATGGTTCACATCCATGTCTATTTTCAATAAAATACAACAATTGTCTCTGATGACAAAATATTGATCCTTTCATGTCTCACATGGAAATAATGTTTTAGACTAAGTGAGAACATAATAACAATTATGTAAATCATAACTCAAAGCTATTAGCAAAAACAAGTATATAAATTTCTCTTGAAGTGGCGGCTACCTGAGCTCCATTTCATTGTCGGAGATTCATATCACTCTTGTTTTCCACATTTCCAAGTCCCACTTGGAGTAACAAGCCCAACTTTGATATCTTCTAAATACTTGGGACAATTTCGCTTCCAATGGCCAATGACATTACAATAATGACATTCCTCATAGGATTTGGCACCCTTCTTGGTCTTGGTCTTGGTAGTCCCACTATCCATTTCCAATTTATAATCAGGTTTGGGTTTCTCGCCCATTTTTGCCTTCCCTTTATTAATACCAAAACTCCTTTCATTTGCAAGGACACTCTTGCTAGAACTCCCACTCAATTTGATATTCCTCATTATTTCTTCAAACAAGGATTCCTTAGGCTTTGTAAGATTTTTTTCACAAAAATTTCTTTTCAAGGTGGTGGGTAATAATATTGGAGTGGGTGGAGTGGAGGTGGTAAAGAAGCAAAAATTTCCATCCTGACCAATGCCAATGCGTAATTCTCTAATCGTTTCATTGTCATAAACGGAGCATTTGTCATCGTATGATTGGAGCCATGTTTCAACGGTGATTGGTGTAGGAGTATAAGATGAAATCATTGCGAATAATTAACTACAAAAACGGAAATGAAGGAAATAATTATCATCTATCGTTTTAATAATACTCGTAAATTTAACTACAAGCATTGAATTTATATAGTGACCTCCACCCAACTACATAAATGATTCCGAGATCCAAGTTCATATCAACTCGGGCACGGTGAGCCGATTCATCCCTTACTAATATAACTCGGTGGATTAACTTTTTAATCGATTCTACTTTTAGAACTCTCGGTCGATAAAAATTACTCTAATTCTCATCTTTAGCCCGGAACACATGCGACTACGGTCAACAATACTTCCGTTGAGCTCAATCCAAATTTCGATGTAATAACATTTTATTACCCCACTTCGCCAACGTAACAAGGTTTGTATTACGGTGAAGCCGGATTAACTCCCTCATGAAATTGGTACTTCATGGGTTTCTACTATTTGGTAAGGCTTTATCTCAATTATTATATGTGAGAGGTCTTGTCAATTTATTATCTATCACGTTTTAAGTGAACTAAAGCGGTGAACTACGATAATTATAATTGACACGGTCGATGACTCGATTAGATATGCATGTGTTGTTATGGCGATTTGGCAATGCATGCAACATATTAAAAGAAATACAAAGCAATAAATAAAATTCCTAGTATGGCCTTCCTAAAATAGAAAATCAAATAATCTATTACATATTCGGAAACCAACTCCATTGGTCCCTTGAATCTTCAAATGGCACGCTTCCCAAGACACTGTCTTCGTCGGATCACCTTTCCGAATGACACCGTCTTTGAAGATGCTCCATAATTACAAATAATAGTAAAAATACAAAGCTATTCCTATTATACATTTGTAAAATGGAAAAACTAATGAAATAAAAATAAAAATAAAAGTGATGCGAGATCACATTAAATTACAACCGAATCAATATTCCCTTTCATTACGGGTAATATTAATTAAAACTAAGGCCATACTAAGATAAAATTACATAATTCAAAATTATATAAATAAAAGACATTCAACAATTGAAATATGCAGCATTATAATATGTACCTATCATGCAAAATCATGTGCCAAATCGCCCTATTTAACTTATGTTGTACATATAACCCGGTTTCATGGAAATGCGTGATAATAACCTTTTAAAATCACTAATTAACACTTAAATCACATCTAAGCTCAAGTTAATTATCCTAACACATTTTAGGATTCAAAAATCAGTCATCACTTAATTTTTGACAATAATTCAACTTGATTTAATTTTATGCTCATTTTTGACCTCAAAAACACAATATTTATGAAATAAATCCAAATTAAATCATAAAAGTTTCAAAATTTGAATTTTAAATTTTTGAACATTCTGGAATAAATCCATGACACTCATAATGTCAAAAATCATGGTTAAAACTTTTGAATTAATTTTGAGAAAATATAGTTGCATTTTTATCGTTTTTATCTCATAAAATGTATAAAGTATACGAAAATTAAACCAATAATTTTTACAACTTTAGATCTGATTAGTGGGATATTAATGCAACTTAAAATAATTTTCTCAAGCCATGCAATACGTTTTAGCTAATTTTTGCTAAAATAGTCACTATTTATGCCATTTTTACTCAAAAATCCATAAATCATGCTAAAGAAGATATTTAAATTTAGAAATTTACATACTCTCTGTACATCTTGCATGTGACATCATATTAAAAGATCATGGCTTAATTCGAAATTTAACTAATTTTAACCATTTTACCTCTTTTAATCCATCTTTATCTCATAAAAATCATAAATCATGCAAAATTAATCAAATTAACTCGTCCTTTTACACACAACTTGTAAAATATGCATGTGAGGTCATATAAATTTTCCAAGGTCATAAACGAAATTTAACTATTTTTAGCATTTTAATTCCCATTTTAGTCATAAAAATGTAATAAAATGACCAAAAATCCTTAAAATGAGCAATAAATTTCCATGAATCATAAAAATGACCTAAAAACATTTTAGGACCAGAATATATAACATGCATGGTGATTTCGTGGCTTATACTAATAAATCACAAATTTTTAGTTTTATATGTTAACCTTTTAACTCGGAAAAACAATAACCGATTATGCATGCAACATCCTTATGCTCTGATACCACTTGTTAGGTTCATATACCTATTATTAGACTCCTCTAATAGTGAATTAATTAACTTGTTAATTATTTGTTCTTTAGATCTAGTGCATGCATAACAAAATGAAAGATTTATAAGAAAACAATGTCTCTTACATTGTTAATTTCGGTTTTATGGGCACAAGTAAGGTCACCTTCCTTCACTTGTTCTTGAGCTATGATGAGTAATAGGATGATCCTCCAAAGACTTCAAGTATAGAAGTCACTCCTCTTGATTGCACCCAAGATTATCCCTTATCCCCACTAAATAATATTTGCTAGATATTTGTTTAGTAGTTTACCTTAAAATTGATTACTAATACTCATATATTACACTAATAATATTAGTAATCTTTATGAACAAATTGAATCAAACTTCTCAAGTTTTTAGAGGAAAAACTATGAACAAGAGAGAGGTTTTTTGCATGTTGCATAAGCATCTATTTTTAAGAGAATTAGAGAGAAAAATAATAACAACCAAAGTGTTGTATGTTTGTAATGTGGACTGGCCACTTTGCTCTCTTTATGAGCATTTTTCTCTTCTCAATTTGTCTTATGCATATAGTGTAGGTAGTAGGCTTTAGTAAAGTGTTGTCATAAGTTGTTGGAGCATCTTTCCAACAACTAAATGACAAAAACAAAAAACTCCACCATCTTATGTGTTGAACGGTACATATGTACCTATATGGGTCCATTTTTGTCTTATAATATTTGTCCCACAAATGCTTATAAGTCTTATGTTTAATTATCTTACATAATTAAATATTAATTTGATCATACAACAATTATGACACAAATTAATAAACATATATTCACTCAACTTATTGAGTAATATTTTATCATTATATCAACATATAATGGGTCCCATAATAGCTAGTTAGTTAAATTTACAACCTCTTGTAAATGTAAATAACTAATTACCTCTACCTCAAAACATTTATAAAACCTCAACATAATTTAGTGAATTAACATATTAATCCACTAAATATGATCTTATTTAATCACATTATAATAAGATACATATTTCCTCTCATAAATATAAATTGTTCATATTTAAGGAATTAATCAACTTGTATCAACATACAATTAATTAACTTTATAGATAAGGGCATCATCCTTTAGGTGTGACCTTAAGGGATCAACTGACCACCACCGTCCCACGACAGTAACGTCAAACTCTAGCAAGCCAATCGTTACCGATTAATGTTGATCAATTGACTATATAATTGAATCATCCCTTACGTATTCTTTAAACGAGATTTAATAATGATATTTAAATCATGTGATCGCACTATTGTTGAGGACACATTTCCCAACAATAGTATCACAAGTTAATCTCTCTTAACACACATTATGGGATAATGTGTGGATAGATAAGAAATCAAACGCTATTCGATATGGTTTGAACTTCAATCAAGTTACTTTGAGTTACTTGATCCTTTTGGGGATTTTATCATTTTGTCTAGATTATTTTTTCACTAAATCTAAAACGATTCATATGAGATATGAAATAGTAGGGTACCATGTTTGTAAGTTTTTCAAAAGAAACAAATGCTCATTTTTCCTTATTATAATCACGAGTACAACGGGTTTGTGGCTCGTGAAGCTGTCTTTCTAAAATACAAGTTTATTTCTAGTAGACAGAGTGGGAGAAATTAATCAAGAGCCACAAAGAATGTTATGTCGCAAGAAACTGGTCTTTCTTGGCAAGAAACTGGTCTTTCTTGGCTACATGAGACGTTTTTTTTTTGTTTTTGTAAGACGTTGTTTCTTCAAAACCTAGGAGGTTAAAGTCATCACTTGTTGAAGATGATGAGTTAGTGTTACTTTTAAGAAAGTAAAGAGCTTACAACTTACAAAGAAATTGTTTGATTCAAGTTGATTACTTCTGGAAAGTAATGAACATATGACTTACATGAGAGTGTTTAAGTCACAACTCAATACAAGGCTTAGAACCATGAAAATCCGAAATAAAAGGCTTGATTAGTGACAAAGGGTTATTGCACTAATAAAGAGAGATTTCAAAGCTTGATTGGTGGCAAAGGGTTTTGCACTAGTTGAAATGCTTAAGTCTATTTGGATCTTCTTAGGGATTGTGTTTATTGGATCTTCTTAGGGATTGTGTTTCATTATGATGATATACATATAGCAAGTGAATCTAAAACCCACTTCTTCCATTAGAAGGAATGTATTCAATACATGTCTTGAGTTTTTGTAGATGCTTGCAATCCTAAGATAATGTGAAACTTAAGATAGAATCTTAAGTAGGACATCAATGAGTTGGAATCAATGTTTTGATCATGTTATAAAACTTTTATCGATAAGTCGAGAAGTTGTGTTTATACATGAAGTTTAGTGGGAGTTACGAAAATTTTAATTAGTCTTATATATGGATGACATATTGATCATTGGGAATGATTTAAGACTTATGGAGTATTATAATTCATCTATAATATCTGGATTTATGAAGATAAATCTACATGATATTAGCGTCAAATAAGAAGTCTTATGTTGATAAGATTCATGACTAGTTCAATCAAGTTGAACATATTTGATTGATTCCATTTGCTTCCGCTGCCGAATCAATTAAATAGGAAATGATGTATAACACTTCATATACTTTGAGTATGATGAATTATTTCAAATCGAATTGAAGGGAAAGTAGATCTATATACTCAACATATTCATATATGTTTTAGGTTAATTTGTAATAAAATTAATTGGTGATCTTATACATGCAAACATTAAACAATTTAAAAGAAGAATCTTTATCTTACATTGGATTTTTCGGTTTATTAGGGCACAAGAGAGATCTCCTTCTCTCTTGTTCTTGTGCTTTCCTCTATGGATGAACAAAGACCCAAGTGTAGGATCTCTCCCAAAGCTTAATACCCAAAGCACACTCTTAATAAAATTAATATTATGAATACTAGACAATATTAATTTTGTAAGAAAAAGTGACCCAAAAATATTTGGTTTTACTCCCAAAACCGGTTGAGAGAGGAAGAAAAGGAAGGAGAAATCTTTTTATCTCTCTAAAATATTTGATGAATCAATAATTTGAATGAATGAATAACAATAATATGTATTGTTTTATCAAAAATAAGGCAAAAACCCCTTTGTTTTTCCTTGAGAAAAACCGGACAAGAGGAAGGGAGGGGAGCCAATGCATGCTCTTATTTGTCTTCACAATGTAAACTAGGTTGCAAGGCTAGTCTATTAGGGAAATGATTGTGTTTTCCATTAACATAATCAATCACAATATTAGCCTAATCCTCCTCTTAATTTCGGCACTTTCATAAAATGGAATCCATTTTATTTTTGTCAATTTGTCAATATGTCACATGTCATATGTCACATAAAATTGTTATGTATTTTTAACATATTAAAAATCAACGTATTAATAAAAATACGTCATATACAAAAATCGACTTAGTAATTCGCAATTACTATTACCAAAATATTTTACCAATTATAAATCACAATGAATTGCATTTATAATAATTCATTCAAATTCAATTGTTTCCTTAAACAATAATTTCATCTGAGTAATGATACAATTCGATTACTCAGACCGTATCTCATTTAATCAAATTTCAATGAGATACGTAAATAATACTTCCAAAATCTTCCGTCAATTTTAAATAATTTAATTGACTCGTAACGTTATACGATCAACTAAATGATCAATTAAGAGTGTTGCCCTATAGGTATGACCTAGGGGATCAACTGATCACCACCGTCGCACGACAGTAATGTCAAACTCTAGTCAGCCAATCATTACCGATATGTGTGGACCAGTTGACAGTAAAATATTACTTCCCAATTGTATTCTTTATAATGAGACTTAAACATGTGATCATCATGATCAACAGTTGTGATCGCATTATTGTCGGAGGACACATATTCCAACACGAATTTGAGTAATAGTTACCATGTAAGCCATAAAAATTACCCTTAAGTGTTTGCAGAAGCATTAAGGATGTAATGCAAAGTGTTTTTGATGCAATTTTGTGTAAGGGTGTTACACAAGTGACAATTGACAATTGAGATTGCGCATGGTTTCCGACAAAACCATAATCAAAACACATTAGGATGATTTAGATACCATTGTGGCTATGTTATTTAAGAAATAGATTTTCTAGAATCGTTCTAGGCAATAAAGAACAATGAGAAATATTTACAACGGAAATTGAGTACACTTGCGATCATGGGATGTGCAAGAAGGATGAGTCCCGCACACTGTGAAAACAGTGGAGCTATTCTAAGGCTAGAGGGCCTATGTCTTGATTGGATCTCGACACGTACTCAGAAAGTTTTGTAATGCAAATGTATACATTACAAAGGAAAACGAGTATGTAGTAAGGTTGAGTAAGGTACAAGAAGTTGATAAAACCTACTAACCAAAGCCTTCTTATAGGCTTAACATGATGAGTCATGTCATTTCAATTGGATTGAGATTAATAACTACATAAAAGATCAAATTAGATTATACAATATGAAATAGTAATCAGGTATTGACTATTCATATGTGATAATCACATTTGTCGTTCGAGTTTTTAAGCTGAAAAAACTCCTTTTTATACTTTGTTACATCCAAACGGGTTGTAGAGACAACATTGAACCCCGTTAAAGTGAACCCGGATTAACATGGTATTCGCCCATAGTCACTTGTATGAGGTGACGTCTCGAAGTAACTAGAGTGTGATGCGATTGATGGCAAGTTCAAGTGTCATAGAGTCATGTGAGATGACTAGTCGATCACATAGGCAGACTGTTAGGAACACTTTGTCGGACAGTGACCGCTTATAGAGTTCTGGCAAATTTATATATCCTGGTCGTGGCGAGAGATACTATAATATTCTAATGAGTCGATTCTTTTGACTAAAGACCAACACCTAAGGTGGCACAGTTTCAGATTAACTTTGATTTGTGTTACTACGACCTTCGTAAATGGGGTCAAATGGGCATATTTTGGGTTATGATGGTCGTGGCTAGTCGAAGGGAATGAGTGCGATACGAATTGTCCACCCCCTTGTCAGGGTTAAAACAATATCTCAGGGCCACTCGAGGAGTAATGAACTGGAAATGCGTGGCCACGCTCGGAAGGTATCTATGGTAGATAATTCTGGTCAATCGGTTATTCTCCAGATCGAGGAAACCACTTTCGATATGATCACTTGCAAGTACGACCCAAAAGACACCTTGCATTGAGTGGGAGATAATAATAGGACAAGAGAATTGGTGACGCACACTTGACGAGGGCAAGTGGGAGATTGTTGGAGTAAGTGTCCCCGACAATAATGTGATCACAATTGTCGATCATATTGATCACATATTTAAATCTCATACCAAGAATACGAAAGGGGTGATACATTACATATATAGTCAACTGGTCCACACATATCAGTAATGATTGTCTGGCTAGAGTTTGACATTACTGTCGTGCGACGGTGGTGATCAGTTGATCCCTTGAGGTCACACCTAAAGGACGATTCCCTTAATTGAAAAGGTTAATTAATTGTATGCCGTCTGATTAATTAATTCCTTAAAATTGAACAAATTATTATCATAAGAGAGAAAATGACATCTTATTATAATGTGATTAAATAAGATTTTATTTAGTAATTTAAGAAGTTATATTACTAAAATTAATCGGTGTTTGCGAAACACGCGAGATGAGAATGATAAGTTAGTTATAATTACAAGATGTTGTGAATTATACTAACTAGTAATTAAATGGCAATTTTTATGTGAAAGTAAGTTTGAATTACTAGTCAATTTGTTAAATGTGATTTATTTAATTTGTAAATGATATTTAATTTGTTAAATATGCATTTTAAATTAAAACATGACATAAGACATGTCACATGTCACATGACATACAATTATACAATTGACAAAATAATATGAACTCCATATTACACTTCAAAAACCGAAAATGGATGGGTAATAAGAAGTTTTTGTCTTTTTCCATTTGTCTTATGCATTTGTCTAAAATGTTTGATAGTGACTTGACCATGAAAAGCCTTACACTAGTTTGTCTTGTGAAGACAAAAAGCAAAAGCAAAATGGTCCCTATACCACTAAGAGACCACCGGTTTTTGCATCATAAAAATGGAGAGATTTTCTCATTTTTTTCATTCATTCTCTTATGTTTAAACAAAACATAAACTTCTCTCTCTTGTTCATCATAAAATCAAGTTTTATGAATCTAATTTGTATAAATCAATAACTAATAATACTAGTAGTAGTATATGAATATTAGTAATCAATTTTAAGGCAAACCACATTACAAATATCTAGTACATGTTAGTTTGTGGATTTTGGGATAGTCTTGGGTGCTACTAATTGCAGGGCTTCTATTTCGAAGTCATGAATGTTCATCCATTATTGGAAAGCTCAAGAACTAACAAGAAGGAGATCTTGTTGGTGCCCATATGATGACCGAAATTTTAGATGGTGAGAAATCGATTTTCTTATCTCTTCTTATTTAGTTCGCATGCATAAGATTTGTAATTAATTTTATGACTAAATTAATTAAAACATATATGAATATGTTGTATAATGGGGTAATGATTTCTAACATTTGACTCGTTGGGTGAACCATTTATCCTCGTTCATTAGTCCTTGTGACTCGTTGTGTAAACCATTTGTATTTGTTCATTAGTCCTTGTGACTCGTTGTGTTAAAACAATTGTACTTGTTCACTAGTCCATGTGATTCGTTGTGTGAACATTTGTCCTTGTTCATTAGCTTTTATGACTCGTTGTGTGATCCATTTGTCCTTGTTTATTAGTAATGTGACTCGTTGTGTGAACCATTTGTCCTTGTTCATTAGTCCGTGTGACTCCTTGTGTTAAACAATTGTACTTGTTTATTAGTCGATGTGACTCGTTGTGTGAACCATTTGTCCTTGTTCATTAGCCCTTGTGACTCGTTGTGTGAACCATTTGTCCTTGTTTATTAGTAAATATGACTCGTTCTGTGAACTATTTGTCCTTGTTCATTAGCCTTCGTGACTCGTTATGTTAAACAATTGTAATTATTCATTAGTCCATGTGACTCGTTGTGTGAACCATTTTTCCTTGTTCATTTGTCCTTGTGACTCCTTGTGTTAAACAATTGTACTTGTTCGTTAGTCCACGTGACTCGTTGTGTGAATCATTTGTCCTTATTCATTAGTCCTTGTGACTCATTGTGTAAACCATTTATCCTTGTTGATTAGATCTTCCGAGTCATTGTGTTAAACAATCTTACTTTTTCATTAGTCCATGTGACTCGTTGTGTGAACCATTTGTCCTTGTTTATTAGCCCTTGTGACTCGTTGTGTGAACCATTTGTCCTTGTTTATTAGTAAATGTGACTCGTTGTTTGAACCATTTGTCCTTGTTCATTAGTCCTTGTGACTCATTGTGTTAAACAATTGTACTTGTTCATTAGTCCAAGTGACTCGTTGTGTGAACCATTGGTCCATGTTCATTAGTCCTTATGATTTGTTGTGTAAACCATTTATCCTTGTTCATTAGCCATTGTGACTTGTTGGGTTAAAACAATTGTACTTGTTCATTAGTCCATGTGACTCATTGTGTGACCCATTTGTCCTTGTTCATTAGCCCTTGTGACTCGTTGTGCGAACCATTTGTCCTTGTTTATTAGTAAATGTGACTCGTTGTGTGAACCATTTGTCCTTGTTTATTAGTGAATGTGACTCGTTGTGTGAACCATTTATCCTTGTTCATTAGTCCTTGTGACTCGTTGTGTTAAACAATTGTATTTGTTCATTAGTGCATGTGACTCGTGGTGTGAGCCATTTGTCCTTGTTCATTAGCCCTTGTGACTCGTTGTGTTAAACAATTGTAATTGTTGATTAGTCCATGTGACTCGTTGTGTGAACCATTTGTCTTTGTTCATTAGTCCTTGCGACTCGTTGTGTTAAACAATTGTACTTGTCCATTAGTCCTTGTGACTCGTTGTGTGAACTATTTGTCCTTGTTCATTACTCCTTGTGACTCGTTGTGTTAAACAATTATACTTGTTCATTAGTCCAAGTGACTCGTTGTATGAACCATTTGTCTATGTTCATTAGTCCTTGTGACTTGTTGTGTAAACCATTTATCCTTGTTCATTAGTCCTTGTGAGTCGTTGTGTTAAACAATTGTAATTGTTTATTAGTCCAATTGACTCGTTGTGTGAACCATTTGTCTTTGTTTATTTGTCCTTGTGACTCCTTGTGTTAAATAATTGTACTTGTTCATTAGTCCATGTGACTCGTTGTGTGAACCATTTGTCCTTGTTCATTAGCCCTTGTGACTCGTTGTGTGAACCATTTGTCCTTGTTCATTAGTAAATGTGACTCGTTGTGTGAACTATATGTCCTTGTTCATTAGTCCTTGTGACTCATTGTGATAAACAATTGTACTTGTTCGTTAGTCCATGTGACTCGTTATGCGAACCATTTGTCCTTGTTCATTAGTCCTTGTGCCTCATTGTGTTAAACAATTGTACTTGTTCATTACTCCATGTGACTCATTGTGTGATCCATTTGTCCTTGTTCATTAGGCCTTGTCACTCGTTGTGTTAAACAATTATACTTGTTCATTAGTCCAAGTGACTCGTTGTGTGAACTATTTGTCCTTGTTCATTAGTCCTTGTGACTCGTTGTGTTAAACAATTGTACTTGTTCATTAGTCAATGTGACTCGTTGTGTGAACCATTTGTCCTTGTTCATTAGTCCTTGTGACTCATTGTGTAAACCATTTACCCTTGTTCATTAGTCCTTGTGAGTGGTTGTGTTAAACAATTGTACTTGTTCATTACTCCATGTGACTCGTTGTGTCAACCATTTGTCCTTGTTCATTAGCCCTTGTGACTCGTTGTGTAAACCATTTGTCCTTGTTTATTAGTAAAAGTGACTCGTTGTGTGAACCATTTGTCCTTGTTCAATAGTCTTTGTAACTAGTTGTGTGAACCATATGTCCTTGTTTATTAGTAAGTGTGACTCGTTGTGTAAACCATTTCTATTTGTTCGTTAGTCCTTGTGACTCGTTGTGTTAAAACAATTGTACTTGTTAATTAGTCCATGTGATTCGTTGTGTGAACATTTGTCTTTGTTCACTAGCTTTTATGACTCGTTGTGTGATCCATTTGTCCTTGTTTATTAGTAAATGTGACTCGTTGTGTGAACCATTTGTCCTTGTTTATTAGTAAATATGACTCGTTCTGTGAACTATTTGTCCTTGTTCATTAGCCTTCGTGACTCGTTATGTTAAACAATTGTAATTATTCATTAGTCCATGTGACTCGTTGTGTGAACCATTTTTCCTTGTTCATTTGTCCTTGTGACTCCTTGTGTTAAACAATTGTACTTGTTCGTTAGTCCACGTGACTCGTTGTGTGAATCATTTGTCCTTATTCCTTGTGACTCATTGTGTAAACCATTTATCCTTGTTGATTAGATCTTCCGAGTCATTGTGTTAAACAATCTTACTTTTTCATTAGTCCATGTGACTCGTTGTGTGAACCATTTGTCCTTGTTTATTAGCCCTTGTGACTCGTTGTGTGAACCATTTGTCCTTGTTTATTAGTAAATGTGACTCGTTGTTTGAACCATTTGTCCTTGTTCATTAGTCCTTGTGACTCATTGTGTTAAACAATTATACTTGTTCATTAGTCCAAGTGACTCGTTGTGTGAACCATTGGTCCATGTTCATTAGTCCTTATGATTTGTTGTGTAAACCATTTATCCTTGTTCATTAGCCATTGTGACTTGTTGGGTTAAAACAATTGTACTTGTTCATTAGTCCATGTGACTCATTGTGTGACCCATTTGTCCTTGTTCATTAGCCCTTGTGACTCGTTGTGCGAACCATTTGTCCTTGTTTATTAGTAAATGTGACTCGTTGTGTGAACCATTTGTCCTTGTTTATTAGTGAATGTGACTCGTTGTGTGAACCATTTATCCTTGTTAATTAGTCCTTGTGACTCGTTGTGTTAAACAATTGTATTTGTTCATTAGTGCATGTGACTCGTGGTGTGAGCCATTTGTCCTTGTTCATTAGCCCTTGTGAGTGGTTGTGTTAAACAATTGTACTTGTTCATTACTCCATGTGACTCGTTGTGTCAACCATTTGTCCTTGTTCATTAGCCCTTGTGACTCGTTGTGTAAACCATTTGTCCTTGTTTATTAGTAAAAGTGACTCGTTGTGTGAACCATTTGTCCTTGTTCAATAGTCTTTGTAACTAGTTGTGTGAACCATATGTCCTTGTTTATTAGTAAGTGTGACTCGTTGTGTAAACCATTTCTATTTGTTCATTAGTCCTTGTGACTCGTTGTGTTAAAACAATTGTACTTGTTAATTAGTCCATGTGATTCGTTGTGTGAACATTTGTCTTTGTTCACTAGCTTTTATGACTCGTTGTGTGATCCATTTGTCCTTGTTTATTAGTAATTGTGACTCGTTGTGTGAACCATTTGTCCTTGTTCATTAGTCCTTGTGACTCCATGTGTTAAACAATTGTACTTGTTTGTTAGTCGATGTGACTTGTTGTGTGAACCATTTGTCCTTGTTCATTAGCCCTTGTGACTCGTTGTGTGAACCATTTGTCCTTGTTTATTAGTAAATGTGACTCGTTGTGTGAACTATTTGTCCTTGTTCATTAGCCTTCGTGACTCGTTATGTTAAACAATTGTAATTGTTCATTAGTCCATGTGACTCGTTGTGTGAACCATTTGTCCTTGTTCATTAGTCCTTGTGACTCCTTGTGTTAAAAAATTATACTTGTTCATTAGTCCATGTGACTCGTTGTGTGAATCATTTGTCCTTATTCATTAGTCCTTGTGACTCATTGTGTAAACCATTTATCCTTGTTCATTAGACCTTCTGAGTCATTGTGTTAAACAATCTTACTTTTTCATTAGTCCATGCTACTCGTTGTGTGAACCATTTGTCCTTGTTTATTAGTTAGTGTGACTAGTTGTGTGAACCATTTGTCCTTGTTTATTAGTAAGTGTGACACGTTGTGTAAACCATTTGTATTTGTTCATTAGTTCTTGTGACTCGTTGAGTTAAAACAATTGTACTTGTTCATTAGTCCATGTGATTCGTTGTGTGAACATTTGTCCTTGTTCATTAGCTTTTATGACTCGTTGTGTGATCCATTTGTCCTTGTTTATTAGTAAATGTGACTCGTTGTGTGAACCATTTGTCCTTGTTCATTAGTCGTTGTGACTCCTTGTGTTAAACAATTGTACTTGTTTATTAGTCGATGTGACTCGTTGTGTGAACCATTTGTCCTTGTTCATTAGCCCTTGTGACTCGTTGTGTGAACTATTTGTCCTTGTTTATTAGTAAGTGTGACTCGTTGTGTGAACCGTTTGTCCTTGTTCAATAGTCTTTGTGACAAGTTGTGTGAACCATTTGTCCTTGTTTATTAATAAGTGTGACTCGTTGTGTAAACCATTTGTATTTGTTCATTAGTCCTTGTGACTCCTTGTGTAAAAAAATTGTACTTGTTCATTAGTCCATGTGACTCATTGTGTGAATCATTTGTCCTTATTCATTAGTCCTTGTGACTCATTGTGTAAACCATTTATCCTTGTTCATTAGACCTTCTGAGTCATTGTGTTAAACAATATTACTTTTTCATCAGTCCATGTTACTCGTTGTGTGAACCATTTGTCCTTGTTTATTAGCCCTTGTGACTCGTTGTGTGAACCATTTGTCCTTGTTTATGAGTAAAAGTGACTCGTTGTGTGAACTATTTGTCCTTGTTCATTACTCCTTGTGACTCGTTATGTTTAACAATTGTACTTGTTCATTAGACAATGTGACTCGTTGTGTGAACCATTTGTCCTTGTTCATTAGTCCTTGTGACTCGTTGTATAAACCATTTACCCTTGTTCATTAGTCCTTGTGAGTGGTTGTGTTAAACAATTGTACTTGTTCATTACTCCTTGTGACTCGTTGTGTCAACCATTTGTCCTTGTTCATTAGCCCTTGTGACTAGTTGTGTGAACCATTTGTCCTTCTTTATTAGTAAGTGTGACTCGCTGTGTGAACCATTTGTCCTTGTTCAATAGTCTTTGTGACTAGTTGTGTGAACCATTTGTCCTTGTTTATTAGTAAGTGTGACTCGTTGTGTAAACCATTTGTATTTGTTCATTAGTCCTTGTGACTCGTTGTGTTAAAAGAATTGTACTTGTTCATTAGTCCATGTGATTCGTTGTGTGAACATTTGTCCTTGTTCATTAGCTTTTATGATTCGTTGTGTGATCCATTTGTCCTTATTTATTAGTAAATGTGACTCGTTGTGTGAACCATTTGTCCTTGTTCATTAGTCCTTGTGACTCCTTGTGTTAAACAATTGTACTTGTTTATTAGTCGATGTGACTCGTTGTGTGAACCATTTGTCCATGTTCATTAGCCCTTGTGACTCGTTGTGTGAACCATTTGTCCTTGTTTATTAGTAAGTGTGACTCGTTGTGTGAACTATTTGTCCTTGTTCAATAGTCTTTGTATCTAGTTGTGTGAACCATTGGTACTTGTTTATTAGTAAGTGTGACTCGTTGTGTAAACCATTTGTATTTGTTCATTAGTCCTTGTGACTCGTTGTGTTAAAACAATTGTACTTGTTCATTAGTCCATGTGATTCATTGTGTGAACATTTGTCTTTGTTCATTAGCTTTTATGACTCGTTGTGTGATCCATTTGTCCTTGTTTATTAGTAAATGTGACTCGTTGTGTGAACCATTTGTCCTTGTTCATTAGTCTTTGTGGCTCATTGTGTTAAACAATTGTACTTGTTCATTAGTCCAAGTGACTCGTTGTGTGAACCATTGGTCCATGTTCATTAGTCCTTATGATTTGTTGTGAAAACCATTTATCCTTGTTCATTAGCCCTTGTGACTTGTTGGGTTAAAACAATTGTACTTGTTCATTAGTCCATGTGACTCATTGTGTGACCCATTTGTCCTTGTTCATTAGCCCTTGTGACTCGTTGTGCGAACCATTTGTCCTTGTTTATTAGTAAATGTGACTCGTTGTGTGAACCATTTGTCCTTGTTTATTAGTGAATGTGACTCGTTGTGTGAACCATTTATCCTTGTTCATTAGTCCTTGTGACTCGTTGTGTTAAACAATTGTATTTGTTCATTAGTGCATGTGACTCGTGGTGTGAGCCATTTGTCCTTGTTCATTAGCCCTTGTGACTCGTTGTGTTAAACAATTGTAATTGTTCATTAGTCCATGTGACTCGTTGTGTGAACCATTTGTCTTTGTTCATTAGTCCTTGCGACTCGTTGTGTTAAACAATTGTACTTGTCCATTAGTCCTTGTGACTCGTTGTGTGAACTATTTGTCCTTGTTCATTAGTCCTTGTGACTCGTTGTGTTAAACAATTATACTTGTTCATTAGTCCAAGTGACTCGTTGTATGAACCATTTGTCTATGTTCATTAGTCCTTGTGACTTCTTGTGTAAAACATTTATCCCTGTTTATTAGTCCTTGTGAGTCGTTGTGTTAAACAATTGTAATTGTTTATTAGTCCAATTGACTCGTTGTGTGAACCATTTGTCTTTGTTCATTTGTCATTTTGACTCCTTGTGTTAAACAATTGTAGTTGTTCATTAGTCCTTGTGACTCGTTGTGTGAACTATTTGTCCTTGTTCATTAGTCCTTGTGACTCGTTGTGTTAAACAATTATACTTGTTCATTAGTCCAAGTGACTCGTTGTATGAACCATTTGTCTATGTTCATTAGTCCTTGTGACTTGTTGTGTAAAGCATTTATCCCTGTTCATTAGTCCTTGTGAGTCGTTGTGTTAAACAATTGTAATTGTTTATTAGTCCAATTGACTCGTTGTGTGAACCATTTGTCTTTGTTCATTTGTCTTTTTGACTCCTTCTGTTAAACAATTGTAGTTGTTCATTAGTCCATGTGACTCGTTGTGTGAACCATTTGTCCTTGTTCATTAGCCCTTGTGACTCATTGTGTGAACCATTTGTCCTTGTTTATTAGTAAATGTGACTCGTTGTGTGAACTATATGTCCTTGTTCATTAGTCCTTGTGACTCATTGTGTTAAACAATTGTACTTGTTCGTTAGTCTATGTGACTCGTTGTGCGAACCATTTGTCGTTGTTCATTAGTCCTTGTGACTCATTGTGTTAAAAAATTGTACTTGTTCATTACTCCATGTGACTCATTGTGTGATCCATTTGTCCTTGTTCATTAGGCCTTGTCACACGTTGTGTTAAACAACTATACTTGTTCATTAGTCCAAGTGACTCGTTGTGTGAACTATTTGTCCTTGTTCTTTAGTCCTTGTGACTCGTTGTGTTAAACAATTGTACTCTTTCATTAGTCAATGTGACTCGTTGTGTGAACCATTTGTCCTTGTTCATTAGTCCTTGTGACTCGTTGTGTAAACCATTTACCCTTGTTCATTAGTCCTTGTGAGTGGTTGTGTTAAATAATTGTACTTGTTCATTATTCCATGTGACTCGTTGTGTCACCCATTTGTCCTTGTTCATTAGCTCTTGTGACTCATTGTGTAAACCACTTATCCTTGTTCATTAGACCTTCTGAGTCATTGTGTTAAACAATCTTACTTTTTCATTAATCCATGTGACTCGTTGTGTGAACCATTTGTCCTTGTTTATTAGCCCTTGTGACTCGTTGTGTAAACCATTTGTCCTTGTTTATTAGTAAAAGTGACTCGTTGTGTAAACCAATTGTATTTGTTCATTAGTCCTTGTGACTCGTTGTGTTAAAACAATTGTACTTGTTCATTAGTCCATGTGATTCGTTGTGTGAACATTTGTCTTTGGTCACTAGCTTTTATGAGTCTTTGTGACTCATTGTGTTAAACAATTGTACTTGTTCATTAGTCCAAGTGACTCGTTGTGCGAACCATTGGTCCATGTTCATTAGTCCTTATGATTTGTTGTGTAAACCATTTATCCTTATTCATTAGCTCTTGTGACTTGTTGGGTTAAAACAATTGTACTTGTTCATTAGTCCATGTGACTCATTGTGTGACCCATTTGTCCTTGTTCATTAGCCCTTGTGACTCGTTGTGCGAACCATTTGTCCTTGTTTATTAGTAAATGTGACTCGTTGTGTGAACCATTTGTCCTTGTTTATTAGTGAATGTGACTCGTTGTGTGAACCATTTATCCTTGTTCATTAGTCCTTGTGACTCGTTGTGTTAAACAATTGTATTTGTTCATTAGTGCATGTGACTCGTGGTGTGAGCCATTTGTCCTTTTTCATTAGCCCTTGTGACTCGTTGTGTTAAACAATTGTAATTGTTCATTAGTCCATGTGACTCGTTGTGTGAACCATTTGTCTTTGTTCATTAGTCCTTGCGACTCGTTGTGTTAAACAATTGTACTTGTCCATTAGTCCTTGTGACTCGTTGTGTGAACTATTTGTCCTTGTTCATTAGTCCTTGTGACTCGTTGTGTTAAACAATTATACTTGTTCATTAGTCCAAATGACTCGTTGTATGAACCATTTGTCTATGTTCATAAATCCTTGTGACTTGTTGTGTAAACCATTTATCCTTGTTCATTAGTCCTTGTGAGTCGCTGTGTTAAACAATTATAATTATTTATTAGTCCAATTGACTCGTTGTGTGAACCATTTGTCTTTGTTCATTTGTCCTTGTGACTCCTTGTGTTAAACAATTGTACTTGTTCATTAGTCCATGTGACTCGTTGTGTGAACCATTTGTCCTTGTTCATTACCCCTTGTGACTTGTTGTGTGAACTATTTATCCTTGTTTATTAGTAAATGTGACTCGTTGTGTGAACTATTTGTCCTTGTCCAATAGCCCTTGTAACTCGTTGTGTTAAACAATTGTACTTGTTCATTAGTCCATGTGACTCGTTGTGCGAACCATTTGTCCTTGTTCATTAGTCCTTGTGACTCATTGTGTTAAACAATTGTACTTGTTCATTACTCCATGTGACTCGTTGTGTGATCCATTTGTCCTTGTTGATTAGGCCTTGTCACTCGTTGTGTTAAACAATTATACTTGTTCATGAGTCCAAGTGACTCGTTGTTTGAACAATTTGTCCTTGTTCATTAGTCCTTGTGACTCATTGTGTTAAACAATTGTACTTGTTCATTAGCCCTTGTGACTCGTTGTGCGAACCATTTGTCCTTGTTTATTAGTAAATGTGACTCGTTGTGTGAACCATTTGTCCTCGTTTATTAGTGAATGTGACTCGTTGTGTGAACCATTTATCCTTGTTCATTAGTCCATGTGACTCGTTGTTTATTAGTGAATGTGACTCGTTGTTCATTAGTCCATGTGACTCGTTGTGTGAATCATTTGTCATTATTCATTAGTCCTTGTGACTCATTGTGTAAACCACTTATCCTTGTTCATTAGACCTTTTGAGTCATTGTGTTAAACAATCTTACTTTTTCATTAGTCCATGTGACTCGTTGTGTGAACCATTTGTCCTTGTTTATTAGCCCTTGTGACTCGTTGTGTAAACCATTTGTCCTTGTTTATTAGTAAAAGTGACTCGTTGTGTGAACCATTTGTCCTTGTTCAATAGTCTTTATAACTAGTTATGTGAACCATTTGTCCTTGTTTATTAGTAAGTGTGACTCGTTGTGTAAAACATTTGTATTTGTTCATTAGTCCTTGTGACTCGTTGTGTTAAAACAATTGTACTTGTTCATTAGTCCATGTGATTCGTTGTGTGAACATTTGTCTTTGTTCACTAGCTTTTATGACTCGTTGTGTGATCCATTTGTCCTTGTTTATTAGTAAATGTGACTCGTTGTGTGAACCATTTGTCCTTGTTCATTAGTCCTTGTGACTCCATGTGTTAAACAATTGTACTTGTTTATTAGTCGATGTGACTCGTTATGTGAACCATTTGTCCTTGTTCATTAGCCCTTGTGACTCGTTGTGTGAACCATTTGTCCTTGTTTATTAGTAAATGTGACTCGTTGTGTGAACTATTTGTCCTTGTTCATTAGCCTTCGTGACTCGTTATGTTAAACAATTGTAATTGTTCATTAGTCCATGTGACTCGTTGTGTGAACCATTTGTCCTTGTTCATTAGCCTTGTGACTCATTGTGTTAAACAATTGTACTTGTTCATTAGTCCAAGTGACTCGTTGTGTGAACCATTGGTCCATGTTCATTAGTCCTTATGATTTGTTGTGTAAACCATTTATCCTTGTTCATTTGCTCTTGTGACTTGTTGGGTTAAAACCATTGTACTTGTTCATTAGTCCATGTGACTCATTGTCTGACCCATTTGTCCTTGTTCATTAGCCCTTGTGACTCGTTGTGCGAACCATTTGTCCTTGTTTATTAGTAAATGTGACTCGTTGTGTGAACCATTTGTCCTTTTTTATTAGTTAATGTGACTCGTTGTGTGAACCATTAATCCTTGTTCATTAGTCCTTGTGACTCGTTGTGTTAAACAATTGTATTTTTCATTAGTGCATGTGACTCGTGGTGTGAGCCATTTGTCCTTTTTCATTAGCCCTTGTGACTCGTTGTGTTAAACAATTGTAATTGTTAATTAGTCCATGTGACTCGTTGTGTGAACCATTTGTCTTTGTTCATTAGTCCTTGCGAATCGTTGTGTTAAACAATTGTACTTGTCCATTAGTCCTTGTGACTCGTTGTGTGAACTATTTGTCCTTGTTCATTAGTCCTTGTGACTCGTTGTGTTAAACAATTATACTTGTTCATTAGTCCAAGTGACTCGTTGTATGAACCATTTGTCTATGTTCATTAATCCTTGTGACTTGTTGTGTAAACCATTTATCCTTGTTCATTAGTCCTTGTGAGTCGCTGTGTTAAATAATTGTAATTGTTTATTAGTCCAATTGACTCGTTGTGTGAACCATTTGTCTTTGTTCATTTGTCCTTGTGACTCCTTATGTTAAACAATTGTACTTGTTCATTAGTCCATGTGACTCGTTGTGTGAACCATTTGTCCTTGTTCGTTACCCCTTGTGACTTGTTGTGTGAACTATTTATCCTTGTTTATTAGTAAATGTGACTCGTTGTGTGAACTATTTGTCCTTGTTCATTAGTCCTTGTGACTCATTGTGTTAAACAATTGTACTTGTTCATTAGTCCATGTGACTCGTTGTGCGAACCATTTGTCCTTGTTCATTAGTCCTTGTGACTCATTGTGTTAAACAATTGTACTTGTTCATTACTCCATGTGACTCGTTGTGTGATCCATTTGTCCTTGTTGATTAGGCCTTGTCACTCGTTGTGTTAAACAATTATACTTGTTCATTAGTCCAAGTGACTCGTTGTGTGAACTATTTGTCCTTGTTCATTAGTCCTTGTGACTCATTGTGTTAAACAATTGTACTTGTTCATTAGCCCTTGTGACTCGTTGTGCGAACCATTTGTCCTTGTTTATTAGTAAATGTGACTCGTTGTGTGAACCATTTGTCCTTGTTTATTAGTGAATGTGACTCGTTGTGTGAACCATTTATCCTTGTTCATTAGTCCATGTGACTCGTTTTTTATTAGTGAATGTGACTCGTTGTTCATTAGTCCATGTGACTCGTTGTGTGAATCATTTGTCCTTATTCATTAGTCCTTGTGACTCATTGTGTAAACCACTTATCCTTGTTCATTAGACCATCTGAGTCATTGTGTTAAACAATCTTACTTTTTCATTAGTCCATGTGACTCGTTGTGTGAACCATTTGTCCTTGTTTATTAGCCCTTGTGACTCGTTGTGTAAACCATTTGTCCTTATTTATTAGTAAAAGTGACTCGTTGTGTGAACCATTTGTCCTTGTTCAATAGTCTTTGTAACTAGTTTTTTGAACCATTTGTCCTTGTTTATTAGTAAGTGTGACTCGTTGTGTAAACCATTTGTATTTGTTCTTTAGTCCTTGTGACTCGTTGTGTTAAAACAATTGTACTTGTTCATTAGTCCATGTGATTCGTTGTGTGAACATTTGTCTTTGTTCACTAGCTTTTATGACTCGTTGTGTGATCCATTTGTCCTTGTTTATTAGTAAATGTGACTCGTTGTGTGAACCATTTGTCCTTGTTCATTAGTCCTTGTGACTCCATGTGTTAAACAATTGTACTTGTTTATTAGTCGATGTGACTCGTTGTGTGAACCATTTGTCCTTGTTCATTAGCCCTTGTGACTCGTTGTGTGAACCATTTGTCCTTGTTTATTAGTAAATGTGACTCGTTGTGTGAACTATTTGTCCTTGTTCATTGGCCTTCGTGACTCGTTATGTTAAACAATTTTAATTGTTCATTAGTCCATGTGACTCGTTGTGTGAACCATTTGTCCTTGTTCATTAGTCCTTGTGACTCCTTGTGTTAAAAAATTGTACTTGTTCATTAGTCCATGTGACTCGTTGTGTGAATCATTTGTCCTTATTCATTAGTCCTTGTGACTCATTGTGTAAACCATTTATCCTTGGTCATTAGACCTTCTGAGTCATTGTGTTAAACAATCTTACTTTTTCACTAGTCCATGTGACTCGTTGTGTGAACCATTTGTCCTTGTTTATTAGCCCTTGTGACTAGTTGTGTGAACCATTTGTCCTTGTTTATTAGTAAGTGTGACTCGTTGTGTGAACCATTTGTCCTTGTTCAATAGTCTTTGTGACTAGTTGTGTGGACCATTTTTCCTTGTTTATTAGTAAGTGTGACTCGTTGTGTAAACCATTTGTATTTGTTCATTAGTCCTTGTGACTCGTTGAGTTTAAACAATTGTACTTGTTCATTAGTCCATGTGATTCGTTGTGTGAACATTTGTCCTTGTTCATTAGCTTTTATGACTCGTTGTGTGATCCATTTGTCCTTGTTTATTAGTAAATGTGACTCGTTGTGTGAACCATTTGTCCTTGTTCATTAGTCCTTGTGACTCCTTGTGTTAAACAATTGTACTTGTTTATTAGTCGATGTGACTCGTTGTGTGAACCATTTGTCCTTGTTCATTAGCCCTTGTGACTCGTTGTGTAACATTTCGTGTTTATGTAGTCTAGTTGTGTGTTTGACTGTGTTAGTTATACGGGATGTCTTTATATTCGGATGACATGTTTGGTATGGGAGCGACCTTTGGGACGAAGTTCATTTTAAGGGGGGAAGACTGTAATACCCCGAATTTTATTATCGATTGAGCGAGATATTATTATTTAATAGTAATGTAAAAGTAATTAAATCATGTTAGTGTGGTAATGGTAAAAGCGTAAAGGTAATTAATTGATTCATATTGTAAGATGAGTCGGGTTTCTATTTCGGGAAGGTTACTATTTTTAGTAACCTGCTATTTTTAGTAAGTTGCTATTTTGGAAACTTCCCATTTTAGGAAACTTTCTATTTTGGGTAACTTATATTTTTAGTAACTTCTAATTTGGGAAAGTTTCTACTTATAGTGACTCTTGAGTATGGGAACGGGAATAGTTAAGTGAATTAATTATTTTATGTATATGTTTAGCTTATTACCGCTATTTGAGGTAGGGGAATACACTGGACTTGATATAGTACTATGTGACTGGATTGACTGAATCGGTGATTTACATGTTATAATATGATTGTCTGATTTAATTCCGTTAAGTATTATCGTTGAACTGTTTTAATATATTATTGCATCGGAGTTGGTGGAGGTGGAGGTGAGTATGGTGTGGTGATAAGGCCCAGGCGGGTTCTGCAGGACTTGCCCTGGTGTCCTCAGCTGCGTGCTAGCAGATCAGCTACGGTCGATGTATAGTCTACCGGGGATCGGTATGGCTGGGTTGTCCGGGTTATGAGTTGTGATGGCGGTGGTGGTGATGGAGGAGCATGTGCATTATGTTGCTATTTTATTGTATTACCTACTCAACCTGGTGGTGACCCGTGTATTCGTGTACGCTGTGATGATCCAATTATTGGTGAGCAGTTGGTGTTTTTGATCGATGGGAGCTGGCCGGGAAGAGAGCTTGGATGACTGACTTAGTGCCTAGCCCACCTTAGTCTTATTAGTAGTTTTATCAGACTTTATCTTTTGGTCGTATTTTGAGACTTTGTTTTAATTCCAGATGAAATCTCATTATAAACATTTTAATAAAAATCGTGTTTCTTCCTTTGTTATCTCTCGCCTCGGGTTTCGAGATGGTAACACCGTCATTTATCCGAGGAGTCCTAGTTCAGGCCCTTAAATAAATGGGGGTGTTACAAAGTGGTATCGAGAGAGAGAACGATCCTCGGGCCTAAACCAATGAATCTAATGAATTTAGGAAGAGTCAAATAAAATGAACCCGGGATAGAAGCGTTAGGAGCACACTAAAGGTAAGGGATGAGTTAGGGGCCCCCTCACACCGAACCATTGGCCCTCTCTGTTTGACCCGGGTACCTTGAGATCATATGAGAGAAAAAGGGTAGAGTAGGAAAGTTGTATGATATTGAACATGAAAGACTATTCTATGATATGAGAAATTAGGCAAGGTAATATCTTTGTTAGTATGAGTACACATGTGTTTATTTGTGATTCGGAGGTAAGAATTGGCATGATAATGAAGTAAGATATATATATATATATATATATATATATATATATATATATATATATATATATATATATATATATATATATATATATATATATATATATATATATGATGCTTAAGATTTTAAGATGGATGTTATGTCTAGTGATATGCGGTTATGTGATCCCTGAACCATGTTAGCTAGATATGTAGGGTAGGAGATGATTAGAATTGACTAGAGTAGCCGATGTAATTCTAGTGTTGCAGGGAACATCACTAACTCTCCTAAATTTTTATAGACACGCCTCCGAAAAGGGATACCACTTTGCTAATGACACCCAAGCGGAGTTGAATAGGCTCGAGTGAGAATGAGGCCCTAAAGGCCAAACGAGTGGATCCGGGAAAGATGAGCACCATTGTGGCAAGGCATAACCCCACAATATTCACTGGAGAGGGGAACCTCAATTCTTTGGGGAATGGTGTAGAGAATTCACCAATCTGTTTGAACCGATAGCATGTCCGGAAGAGCTGCGGGTGGATCAAGCCGCCCACTATCTTAAGGCCACAGCCGGTGGTAGTGGACCGGGAATAAGGTGGAGATACGACAGTTGCTAGGGATCTTGAGACGGGACATGTGTCTTGGTTGGAATCCCAAGAGTTTTCGAAGAATGAGTTCATGCTCGAGTTCCAAAAAAGCCAAACTACGGGAGGAGTTTGACACTTTCAAGATGACAGAAGACATGACAGTGGAGGCTTATCATCGGAAATTTGCAGATTATCCTCATACATTGATGACTTTGGGCGAGAATGAGGTTATGCTGGCTATGAGGTTTGAGCGGGGACTCACTATGGACATCAAGAAGAGGCTCACAGCAGCTCCACCCACCACGATTCGGGACATTTACTTGAGGGGTGGTGTGCCGAGAGGCTCTCGGGCAGATCAAGGCGATAAGAAAGGCAAGGCGAGAAAAGGAAGCGGAGACCACGAGCGATAATCTTTGGGGCAAAGAAGCGAGTTCGGGCAGATATGGTGGGTACTCCACTAACAATGCCCCAGGGGGCATGAGAGCTCAGAGTGGAGGCGGCCGGGGGCACCGGGGGGAGGTAGCTGCGGGGATTACTTGTTTTTTTTGCGGAAAGACCGGACACAAGAGGTTTGAATGCCGATCATCCTGGGGTGAATCGATCCCCGGTGGATACAGGGGGCACCTATGTGCGGGTTCGGTGGCTCTCGTTCGTGGGGAGTGCAGGTATAACGGTTATCGCACACCTATGTCCCGGCTATGGGGGAGGTGCGAGGTCCGGAGCTAATGTGATTACCGGGAAGCTACAACAACTACCGGAACCGTAACCAGCAGAGTCAGCAGAGTGGGAGTACCAACTTTCGAGGAGGACGCAAATGAGGGGAACAAACAACTGGAGCGACTTCTTCAAGTCGAGTGGGGCTAAGTCCGGTGGCAAGCTCTTTGCCATGGGCAAGGAGGCGACTAAGAATGACGACGATGTGGTGATCGGTACATTTCTGTGAACTCTAAACCCACCTTTGTGTTGTTTGATTCCGGAGCTACACATTCCTTTATATCTGCGGAACATGCCAGAGTCTTAAACCTTAAGTCATATGATAGAATTGTTGATTCGGTAGTTGTACCTTCGGGGGAGTCGGTGTCTTGTGATAGAGTCTACACTGGGGTACCAATCCAGATCGGGGAAGTTGTGTTTCACTGTGACCTTATAGAGTTTCCATTGGGGGATTTTGAGGTGATTAGGGATGGGTGATTAGGGAAATACAAAGCTTTTATCGATTGCTATCAGAAGAAAATCTCATTGAGGGGACCTAAGGGAGCTAGGGTGTCTTATAAGGGGTATGTGGTCAAGCCAAGAGTCAAATTTATATCTGTTAACACCCTAAAGTCGAGTCTGAGGAAAGAGGATCAGTTGATCTTGTGTCAGATGTGGGATAGTGAGTCGGAGACCCCTGAGGTGTCTGAGATTCCAGTGGTGAGGGAGTTCGAGGGAGTATTTCTGGAGGACATTCTAGGGTTACCACCGAAAAGAGAAGTGGACTTTTCCATTGATCTGAAGCCGGGCACAGGGCCGATTTCTAAACCACCTTACCGTATGGGACCAAAGGAGATGGAGGAATTGAAGAAGCAGTTGGATGAGCTAGCAGAGAAAGGTTACATACGGCCTAGTGTTTCACCTTGGGGAGCACCAGTGTTGTTTGTCAAGAAGAAAGATGGAAGCTTGAGACTTTGCGTGGATTACCGTGAGTTGAATAATGTGACCATCAAGAACCGTTATCCTTTGCCAAGGATCGATGATTTGTTCGATCAATTAAGTGGAACCGGAGTTTTCTCTAAGATCGATCTGAGGTCGGGTTATCACCAGTTGAGGATTAAGAACGAAGATATACCTAAGACCGCTTTCAGAACCAGGTATGGGCACTATGAGTTCGTGGTCATGCCATTCGGGTTGACTAATGCGCCAGCGGTGTTCATGGACTTGATGAATCGAGTGTTCAGTTCTTACCTGGACAAGTTTGTGGTTGTGTTCATCGATGATATCCTGGTGTACTCCAAGAACGAGGAAGAACATGAGGAACATTTGAGGTTAGTATTGAAAACCTTGGAGGAGAACCAGCTATATGCCAAGCTGAGCAAGTGCGAGTTCTGGTTGAAGAAAGTTGCTTTTCTGGGGCATGTGATTTCCAAGGAAGGGGTGTCGGTTGATCCTAGTAAGATTGAGGCAGTGACAAGATGGCAGAGTCCTAAGAATGTGGGTGAGATCCGAAGCTTCTTGGGGCTAGCAGGTTATTATCGAAGATTTGTCAAGGACTTCTCAAAGATCGCAAAGCCATTGACGTCATTGATGCGGAAGGAGAACAGGTTTGTTTGGGATGAGAGTTGTGAGGAGGCGTTTCTAACCCTCAAAGAACGTCTCACTACAGCTCCTATCCTCGCACTACCAAATGGGAATGATCATTTCGAGGTGTATACTGATGCTTCCAAGAAGGGTCTGGGGTGCGTATTGATGCAGAACGGGAAGGTAATCGCTTACGCTTCTCGACAGTTGAAGACCTACGAGGAGAATTACCCCACTCATGATCTAGAGTTGGGGGCAGTGGTGTTTGCGCTTAAACTATGGCGACATTATCTTTATGGAGCTACCTTCAAAGTGTTTTCCGATCACAAGAGCTTAAAATACATTTATACACAAAAGGAGTTGAACATGAGACAGAGGAGATGGATCGAATTGATCGGCGATTATGACATGGAGATACTTTATCATGAGGGGAAGGCGAATGTCGTAGCTGATGCTTTGAGTAGGAAATCCATCCATGCTTTGAACAGTGCCAGATCTAGGGTGAGGATGCATAATGAGCTGCGGGAGATGGGAATCCACATGATCCGGAAAGGAGAGACTCTTGGGGACTTGACCGTTGAGCCGGAGTTATATGAGGAGATCCGAGAGTTACAGGAAGCCGATGCTAGAATTCGAAGTGGCGCAAAGACACGGTAGAAACAGCAGAAGTGGGGTTGATTCCGAGTTTGTTATCCATGCGATGGTAGTCGAGGTTTGGAGGACGGTGGTGTGTTCCGGTTAATGAGGAGTCAAGAGGAAGATTCTTCCGAGGCACATGCTACACCATACTCGTTCATTCTGGGGAGATAAGTGTACAAGGACCTCAAGAAGACTTTTTGGTGGCCGAATATGAAGAGGGAAGTTGCTAAGTTCGTAGCTCGATGCTTGACGTGCGGAGAGTGAAGGGTGAACATAAGAGACCGCAAGGGAAGGTTCAACCATTAGATGTGCCAGAGTGGAAGTGGGAGAGCATTTCCATGGATTTCATTGTTGGGTTGCCTCGAACTTAGAGAGGTAACAATATGATTTGGGTGATCGTGGATAGGCTAACCAAGTCGGCTCACTTTATCCCCATGAAGGATACTTGGAGTAAAGCTGAGTTGGCCAAGGCTTATGTTCGTATGTTGTGAAGCCGCATGGTGTGCCCAAGGACATCATTTCCGATAGAGACTCCAGGTTTCTATCCAAATTCTGGCGCAGGAGTTGCGGTCATTAATGGGTACTCGTTAAAGATGAGCACCGCTTTTCATCCAGCTACGAGATGGTCGACAGAAAGGACTATTCAGACACTCGAGGACATGTTGAGGGCTTGTGTTTTGGAGTTCGGTGGGTCTTGGGAGGATAGACTGGGGTTGATTGAGTTTTTATACAACAACAGTTACCACGCTAGTATTGGGATGGCTCCATTTGAGGCTCTATATGGCAGGAAGTGTAGGAGTCCTGTGTGTTGGGATGATCGAGCTGATGCGGTAGTTTTGGGACCAGAGATGATTCGGGAGATGGTTGAGCGGTGCGGATCATTCGACGAGAAGATGAGGGCTGCCCAGGACCGGCAGAAGAGCTATGCTGACGCTAGGAGAAGCGACATTTCTTTCAAGGTGGGAGAGAAAGTACTTCTTAGAGTGTCCCCGATGAAGGGAGTGATGAGATTCGGGAAGCGGGGGAAATTGAGCCAGAAGTTTATTAGGCCATATGAGATCTTGGATAGAGTTGGAGAGGTGGCATATCGGCTAGCCCTACCACCAGCTTTAGCCAGGGTACATAATGTCTTCCATGTTTCTCAGTTGCGGAGGTATTTGAGTGACCCTTCGCATATTTTGAGCCATGATGTGGTCGAGGTGGACGAGCAGTTGACCTACATCGAGACACCTAAGGAGATTTTGGACAAGAAAGTTAGAAAGACCAGGCACGGAGAGACTGCATTAGTGAAGGTGTTGTGGACTAATCATAAGGCAGAGGAGGCTACCTGGGAAACCGAGGCCGCAATGAGAGAGAGTTATCCACATCTGTTCACTTGAGGTAAGTTACGGGACGTAACTTTCTTTTTAGGAGGGTAGAATGTAACATTTCGTGTTTATGTAGTCTAGTTGTGTGTTTGACTGTGTTAGTTATACGGGATGTCTTTATATTCGGATGACATGTTTGGTATGGGAGCGAACTTCGGGACGAAGTTCATTTTAAGGGGGGAAGACTGTAATACCCCGAATTTTATTATCGATTGAGCGAGATATTATTATTTAATAGTAACGTAAAAGTAATTAAATCATGTTAGTGTGGTAATGGTAAAAGCGTAAAGGTAATTAATTGATTCATATTGTAAGATGAGTCGGGTTTATAGTTTTAGGTGGCATTTTGGGTCAAGGTGTTATAACCCATTTACCCACTTACCCATTTACCTTTTTACCTCATCAAGACCCTAAAACAAAACCCTAATTCAACCTTAAAACCCAATCCCCCTTCCTACCGTCATTTTGCACATCATCATCATCAACCCCTTTTTCTTCCACGCCACAAGCCTCTTTTACAGCCAACGAGCGCACGCCGGTGAGTGTGGAGGGAGTAGGGTCTGCCGTGAGTCTAGGGAAGTCGTTTCTTTGGTGGACGAGGGTGGTTGTACTTAGGAATAGCACGATCGATCGGGTTTGTCGTAGGTAAGGTTCCCTATTTTTCATTTCTGTCACGCTAATTTGATCTGGGTTGTACGTCGTCTAGGGGCTGTTATAGCGGTCGTCGGGGTGTGGGATGTGTTGCTGGTGGTGAGTCGAGTCGTGTGGTGGTAGGTTGAGTGGTTGTCGTCGCTGTTGGTGGTTGCAGTGGTGGTGATTAGGTGTCGGGGTTGTTATGGGTGGTTTTTGTTTCATTTCAGACATGGGGTAATGGGGTGGCACCACCGTGGACTCGGGGGAGGTCGAATCGGTGGTGCCACATGTGTCAGAGTCGCCGTTCGACGGTGGTGTCAAGGGTGCTGGTTAGGTGAGGTGGCAGGGATGTGTCGTGGTGGCGGCGAGTCCGAAATGGGCTGTTGTGGCGCGAGTTGCGGACGGGGGTGTTGGTGGTGGTGGTTCGACCACCGGCGTGGGTCGACCACGTTGGTGGTGGTTGGAGGTGACCAGGCCAGGACACAGTGTCGAGGCCCGGTGGTCGGCGGTGAGGGCTGGTGGTTGTTGGAGGGAGTTGTGTCGGGTTGAAGGGGGTGTGTTTGTGTGTCGGATTGAGTTTATTGTTTTGGGTAATTTTGTTACGGGTTCTATTTTTAGTAGGTCGGAAAATATGTACATTTCTATTATTTCTATTATTAGTTTTAGTTATTAAGTCGATATTAAGTAGCAATGACGGAATCATATATTTAGGCTTTGAGTCGGGATTCTATTTCGGGAAGGTTACTATTTTTAGTAACCTGCTATTTTTAGTAAGTTGCTATTTTGGAAACTTCCCATGTTAGGAAACTTTCTATTTTGGGTAACTTATATTTTTAGTAACTTCTAATTTGGGAAAGTTTCTACTTATAGTGACTCTTGAGTATGGGAACGGGAATAGTTAAGTGAATTAATTATGTTATGTATATGTTTAGGTGGCGAGTTTCGGGTGGAGTACTTCGATCTGCAGATTAGTTAGCTTATTACCGCTATTTGAGGTAGGGGAATACACTGGACTTGATATAGTACTATGTGACTGGATTGACTGAATCGGTGATTTACATGTTATAATATGATTGTCTGATTTAATTCCGTTAAATATTATCGTTGAACTGTTTTAATATATTATTGCATCGGAGTTGGTGGAGGTGGAGGTGAGTATGGTGTGGTGATAAGGCCCAGGCGGGTTCTGCAGGAGTTGCCCTGGTGTCCTCGGTGCGTCTTTGCGCAGATCGGCTACGGTCGATGTATAGTTTAAGGGATCGGTATGGTGGGTTGTCCAGGTTATGAGTTGTGATGGCGGTGGTGGTGATGGAGGAGCATGTGCATTATGTTTCTTTGTTATATTGTATTACCTACTCGCCCGCATGGTGACCCGTGTATTCGTGTACGCCTGTGATGATCCAATTATTGGTGAGCAGATTGACAGGTATTTCAGAGAATGATGGGAGCTGGCCGGGAAGAGAGCTTGGATGACTGACTTAGTGCCTAGCCCACCTTAGTCTTATTAGTAGTTTTATCAGACTTTATCTTTTGGTCGTATTTTGAGACTTTGTTTTAATTCCAGTTGAAATCTCATTATAAACATTTTAATAAAGTACTGTGTTTCTTCCCTTTGTTATCTACTGCCTCGGGTTTCCGAGATGGTAACACCGTCATTTATCTGAGGAGTCCTAGTTCAGGCCCTTAAATAAATGGGGGTGTTACACGTTGTGTGAACCATTTGTCCTTGTTTATTAGTAAGTGTGACTCGTTGTGTGAACCATTTGTCCTTGTTCAATAGACTTTGTGACAAGTTGTGTGAACCATTTGTCCTTGTTTATTAGTAAGTGTGAATCGTTGTGTAAACCATTTGTACTTGTTCATTAGTCCTTGTGTTAAAAAATTGTACTTGTTCATTAGTCCATGTGACTCGTTGTGTGAATCATTTGTCCTTATTCATTAGTCCTTGTGACTCATTGTGTAAACCATTTATCCTTGTTTATTAGACCTTCTGAGTCATTGTGTTAAACAATATTACTTTTTCATTAGTCCATGTGACTCGTTATGTGAACCATTTGTCCTTGTTTATTAGCCCTTGTGACTCGTTGTGTGAACCATTTGTCCTTGTTTATTAGTAAAAGTGACTCGTTATGTGAACTATTTGTCCTTGTTCATTAGTCCTTGTGACTCGTTGTGTTAAACAATTATACTTGTTCATTAGTCAATGTGACTCGTTGTGTGAACCATTTGTCCTTGTTCATTAGTCATTGTGACTCGTTGTGTAAACCATTTACCCTTGTTCATTAGTCCTTGTGAGTGGTTGTGTTAAACAATTATACTTGTTCATTACTCCATGTGACTCGTTGTGTCAACCATTTGTC
Source organism: Silene latifolia (assembly GCF_048544455.1). NCBI lineage: Eukaryota > Viridiplantae > Streptophyta > Magnoliopsida > Caryophyllales > Caryophyllaceae > Silene > Silene latifolia. The sequence goes on from NW_027413125.1 coordinate 812,123, forward strand.
CTTGTTCATTAGCCCTTGTGACTAGTTGTGTGAACCATTTGTCCTTATTTATTAGTAAGTGTGACTCGTTGTGTGAACCATTTGTCCTTGTTCAATAGTCTTTGTGACTAGTTGTGTGAACCATTTATCCTTGTTTATTAGTAAGTGTGACTCATTGTGTAAACCATTTGTATTTGTTCATTAGTCCTTGTGACTCGTTGTGTTAAAATAATTGTACTTGTTCATTAGTCCATGTGATTCGTTGTGTGAACATTTGTCCTTGTTCATTAGCTTTTATGACTCGTTGTGTGATCCATTTGTCCTTGTTTATTAGTAAATGTGACTCGTTGTGTGAACCATTTGTCCTTGTTCATTAGTCCTTGTGACTCCTTGTGTTAAACAATTGTACTTGTTTATTAGTCGATGTGACTCGTTGTGTGAACCATTTGTCCATGTTCATTAGCCCTTGTGACTCGTTGTCTGAACCATTTGTCCTTGTTTATTAGTAAGTGTGACTCGTTGTGTGAACTATTTGTCCTTGTTCAATAGTCTTTGTAACTAGTTGTGTGAACCATTTGTCCTTGTTTATTAGTAAGTGTGACTCGTTGTGTAAACCATTTGTATTTTTTCATTAGTCCTTATGACTCGTTGTGTTAAAACAATTGTACTTGTTCATTAGTCCATGTGATTCATTGTGTGAACATTTGTCTTTGTTCATTAGATTTTATGACTTGTTGTGTAATCCATTTGTCCTTGTTTATTAGTAAATGTGACTCGTTGTGTGAACCATTTGTCCTTGTTCATTAGTCTTTGTGACTCATTGTGTTAAACAATTGTACTTGTTCATTAGTCCAAGTGACTCGTTGTGTGAACCATTGGTCCATGTTCATTAGTCCTTATGATTTGTTGTGTAAACCATTTATCCTTGTTCATTAGCCCTTGTGACTTGTTGGGTTAAAACAATTGTACTTGTTCATTAGTTCATGTGACTCATTGTGTGACCCATTTGTCCTTGTTCATTAGCCCTTATGACTCGTTGTGCGAACCATTTGTCCTTGTTTATTAGTAAATGTGACTCGTTGTGTGAACCATTTGTCCTTGTTTATTAGTGAATGTGACTCGTTGTGTGAACCATTTATCCTTGTTCATTAGTCCTTGTGACTCGTTGTGTTAAACAATTGTATTTGTTCATTAGTGGATGTGACTCGTGGTGTGAGCCATTTGTCCTTGTTCATTAGCCCTTGTGACTCGTTGTGTTAAACAATTGTAATTGTTCATTAGTCCATGTGACTCGTTGTGTGAACCATTTGTCTTTGTTCATTATTCCTTGCGACTCGTTGTGTTAAACAATTGTACTTGTCCATTAGTCCTTGTGACTCGTTGCGTGAACTATTTGTCCTTGTTCATTAGTCCTTGTGACTCGTTGTGTTAAACAATTATACTTGTTCATTAGTCCAAGTGACTCGTTGTATGAACCATTTGTCTATGTTCATTAGTCCAATTGACTCGTTGTGTGAACCATTTGTCCTTGTGACTCCTTGTGTTAAACAATTGTACTTGTTTATTAGTCGATGTGACTCGTTGTGTGAACCATTTGTCCTTGTTCATTAGCCCTTGTGACTCGTTGTGTGAACAATTTGTCCTTGTTTTCTAGTAAGTGTGACTCGTTGTGTGAACCATTTGTCTTTGTTCAATAGTCTTTGTGACTAGTTGTGTGAACCATTTGTCCTTGTTTATTAGTAAGTGTGACTCGTTGTGTAAACCATTTGTATTTGTTCATTAGTCCTTGTGACTCGTTGTGTTAAAACAATTGTACTTGTTCATTAGTCCATGTGATTCGTTGTGTGAACATTTGTCTTTGTTCATTAGCTTTTATGACTCGTTGTGTGATCCATTTGTCCTTGTTTATTAGTAAATGTGACTCGTTGTGTGAACCATTTGTCCTTGTTTATTAGTAAGTGTGACTCGTTGTGTAAACCATTTGTATTTGTTCATTAGTCCTTGTGACTCGTTGTGTTAAAACAATTGTACTTGTTCATTAGTTCATGTGACTCATTGTGTGACCCATTTGTCCTTGTTCATTAGCCCTTGTGACTCGTTGTGCGAACCATTTGTCCTTGTTTATTAGTAAATGAGACTCGTTGTGTGAACCATTTGTCCTTGTTTATTAGTGAATGTGACTCGTTGTGTGAACCATTTATCCTTGTTCATTAGTCCTTGTGACTCGTTGTGTTAAACAATCGTATTTGTTCATTAGTGGATGTGACTCGTGGTGTGAGCCATTTGTCCTTGTTCATTATCCCATGTGACTCGTTGTGTTAAACAATTGTAATTGTTCATTAGTCTAGGTGACTCGTTGTGTGAACCATTTGTCTTTGTTCATTATTCCTTGCGACTCGTTGTGTTAAACAATTGTACTTGTCCATTAGTCCTTGTGACTCGTTGTGTGAACTATTTGTCCTTGTTCATTAGTCCTTGTGACTCGTTGTGTTAAACAATTATACTTGTTCATTAGTCCAAGTGACTCGTTGTATGAACCATTTGTCTATGTTCATTAGTCCAATTGACTCGTTGTGTGAACCATTTGTCCTTGTTCAGTAGTCCTTGTGACTCCTTGTGTTAAGCAATTGTACTTGTTTATTAGTCGATGTGACTCGTTGTGTGAACCATTTGTCCTTGTTCATTAGCCCTTGTGACTCGTTGTGTGAACCATTTGTCCTTGTTTATTAGTAAGTGTGACTCGTTGTGTGAACCATTTGTCCTTGTTCAATAGTCTTTGTGACAAGTTGTGTGAACCATTTGTCCTTGTTTATTAGTAAGTGTGACTCGTTGTGTAAACCATTTGTATTTGTTCATTAGTCCTTGTGACTCCTTGTGTTAAAAAATTGTACTTGTTCATTAGTCCATGTGACTCGTTGTGTGAATCATTTGTCCTTATTCATTAGTCCTTGTCACTCATTGTGTAAACCATTTATCCTTGTTCATTAGACCTTCTGAGTCATTGTGTTAAACAATATTACTTTTTCAATAGTCCATGTGACTCGTTGTGTGAACCATTTGTCCTTGTTTATTAGCCCTTGTGACTCGTTGTATGAACCATTTGTCCTTGTTTATTAGTAAAAGTGACTCGTTGTGTGAACTATTTGTCCTTGTTCATTAGTCCTTGTGACTCGTTGTGTTAAACAATTGTACTTGTTCATTAGTCAATGTGACTCGTTGTGTGAACCATTTGTCCTTGAGTATTAGTCCTTGTGACTCGTTGTGTAAACCATTTACCCTTGTTCATTAGTCCTTGTGAGTGGTTGTATTAAACAATTGTACTTGTTCATTACTGCATGTGACTCGTTGTGTCAACCATTTGTCCTTGTTCATTAGCCCTTATGACTAGTTGTGTGAACCATTTGTCCTTGTTTATTAGTAAGTGTGACTCGTTGTGTGAACCATTTGTCCTCGTTTATTAGTGAATGTGACTCGTTGTGTGAACCATTTATCCTTGTTCATTAGTCCATGTGACTCGTTGTTTATTAGTGAATGTGACTCGTTGTTCATTAGTCCATGTGACTCGTTATGTGAATCATTTGTCCTTATTCATTAGTCCTTGTGACTCATTATGTAAACCACTTATCCTTGTTCATTAGACCTTCTGAGTCATTGTGTTAAACAATCTTACTTTTTCATTAGTCCATGTGACTCGTTGTGTGAACCATTTGTCCTTTATTATTAGCCTTTGTGACTCGTTGTGTAAACCATTTGTCCTTGTTTATTAGTAAAAGTGACTCGTTGTGTGAACCATTTGTCCTTGTTTATTAGTAAGTGTGACTCGTTGTGTAAACCATTTGTATTTGTTCATTAGTCCTTGTGACTCGTTGTGTTAAAAGAATTGTACTTATTCATTAGTCCATGTGATTCGTTGTGTGAACATTTGTCCTTGTTCATTAGCTTTTATGACTTGTTGTGTGATCCATTTGTCCTTGTTTATTAGTAAATGTGACTCGTTGTGTGAACCATTTGTCCTTGTTTATTAGTCCTTGTGACTCCTTGTGTTAAACAATTTTACTTGTTTATTAGTCGATGTGACTCGTTGTGTGAACCATTTGTCCATGTTCATTAGCCTTTGTGACTCATTGTGTGAACCATTTGTCCTTGTTTATTAGTAAGTGTGACTCGTTGTGTGAACAATTTGTCGTTGTTCAATAGTCTTTGTAACTAGTTGTGTGTACCATTTGTCCTTGTTTATTAGTAAGTGTGACTCGTTGTGTAAACCATTCGATTTGTTCATTAGTCCTTGTGACTCATTGTGTTAAAAGAATTGTACTTATTCATTAGTCCATGTGATTCGTTGTGTGAACATTTGTCCTTGTTCATTAGCTTTTATGACTCGTTGTGTGATCCATTTGTCCTTGTTTATTAGTAAATGTGACTCGTTGTGTGAGCCATTTGTCCTGGTTCATTAGTCCTTGTGACTCCTTGTGTTAAACAATTGTACTTGTTTATTAGTCGATGTGACTCGTTGTGTGAACCATTTGTCCATGTTCATTAGCCCTTGTGACTCGTTGTGTGAACCATTTGTCCTTGTTTATTAGTAAATCTGACTCGTTGTGTGAACCATTTGTCCTTGTTTATTAGTAAGTGTGACTCGTTGTGTAACCATTTGTATTTGTTCATTAGTCCTTGTGACTCGTTGTGTTAAAACAATTGTACTTGTTCATTAGTTCATGTGACTCATTGTGTGACCCATTTGTCCTTGTTCATTAGCCCTTGTGACTCGTTGTGCGAACCATTTGTCCTTGTTTATTAGTAAATGTGACTCGTTGTGTGAACCATTTGTCCTTGTTTATTAGTGAATGTGACTCGTTGTGTGAACCATTTATCCTTGTTCATTAGTCCTTGTGACTCGTTGTGTTAAACAATTGTATTTGTTCATTAGTGGATGTGACTCGTGGTGTGAGCCATTTGTCCTTGTTCATTAGCCCTTGTGACTCGTTGTGTTAAACAATTGTAATTGTTCATTAGTCCATGTGACTCGTTGTGTGAACCATTTGTCTTTGTTCATTATTCCTTGCGACTCGTTGTGTTAAACAATTGTACTTGTCCATTAGTCCTCGTGACTCGTTGTGTGAACTATTTGTCCTTGTTCATTAGTCCTTGTGACTCGTTGTGTTAAACAATTATACTTGTTCATTAGTCCAAGTGACTCGTTGTATGAACCATTTGTCTATGTTCATTAGTCCAATTGACTCGTTGTGTGAACCATTTGTCCTTGTTCAGTAGTCCTTCTGACTCCTTGTGTTAAGCAATTGTACTTGTTTTTTAGTCGATGTGACTCGTTGTGTGAACCATTTGTCCTTGTTCATTAGCCCTTGTGACTCGTTGTGTGAACCATTTGTCCTTGTTTATTAGTAAGTGTGACTCGTTGTGTGAACCATTTGTCCTTGTTCAATAGTCTTTGTGACAAGTTGTGTGAACCATTTGTCCTTGTTTATTAGTAAGTGTGACTCGTTGTGTAAACCATTTGTATTTGATCATTAGTCCTTGTGACTCATTGTGTTAAAAAATTGTACTTGTTCATTAGTCCATGTGACTCGTTGTGTGAATCATTTGTCCTTATTCATTAGTCCTTGTGACTCATTGTGTAAACCATTTATCCTTGTTCATTAGACCTTCTGAGTCATTGTGTTAAACAATATTACTTTTTCAATAGTCCATGTGACTCGTTGTGTGAACCATTTGTCCTTGTTTATTAGCCCTTGTGACTCGTTGTGTGAACCATTTGTCCTTGTTTATTAGTAAAAGTGACTCGTTGTGTGAACTATTTGTCCTTGTTCATTAGTCCTTGTGACTCGTTGTGTTAAACAATTGTACTTGTTCATTAGTCAATGTGACTCGTTGTGTGAACCATTTGTCCTTGAGCATTAGTCCTTGTGACTCGTTGTGTAAACCATTTACCCTTGTTCATTAGTCCTTGTGAGTGGTTGTGTTAAACAATTGTACTTGTTCATTACTCCATGTGACTCGTTGTGTCAACCATTTGTCCTTGTTCATTAGCCCTTATGACTAGTTGTGTGAACCATTTGTCCTTGTTTATTAGTAAGTGTGACTCGTTGTGTGAACCATTTGTCCTTGTTCAATATTCTTTGTGAATAGTTGTGTGAACCATTTGTCTTTGTTTATTAGTAAGTGTGACTCGTTGTGTAAACCATTTGTATTTGTTCATTAGTCCTTGTGACTCGTTGTGTTAAAAGAATTGTACTTATTCATTAGTCCATGTGATTCGTTGTGTGAACATTTGTCCTTGTTCATTAGCTTTTATGACTCGTTGTGTGATCCATTTGTCCTTGTTTATTAGTAAATGTGACTCGTTGTGTGAACCATTTGTCCTTGTTCATTAGTCCTTGTGACTCCTTGTGTTAAACAATTGTACTTGTTTATTAGTCGATGTGACTCGTTGTGTGAACCATTTGTCCATGTTCATTAGCCCTTGTGACTCGTTGTGTGAACCATTTGTCCTTGTTTATTAGTAAGTGTGACTCGTTGTGTGAACTATTTGTCCTTGTTCAATAGTCTTTGTAACTAGTTGTGTGTACCATTTGTCCTTGTTTATTAGTAAGTGTGACTCGTTGTATAAACCATTTGTATTTGTTCATTAGTCCTTGTGACTCGTTGTGTTAAAACAATTGTACTTGTTCCTTAGTCCATGTGATTCATTGTGTGAACATTTGTCTTTGTTCATTAGCTTTTATGACTCGTTGTGTGATCCATTTGTCCTTGTTTATTAGTAAATGTGACTCGTTGTGTGAACCATTTGTCCATGTTCATTAGTCTTTGTGACTCATTGTAACACCCCGATTTATGAAGGAGCCTTTAGCAAGACATTCCCTAATAAACCGGACTGTTACCATCTCGGTTTCCCGAGGTAGTGACTAACAAATTAAACTCCAAGGCAAAATATATAATTACTTTACTTAATTGTTACAAAACCTCTTTTACATCAAATTACAAAGAACTAACATAAATAAAAGTGAAAGTCTTCTAAATGATGATCTAGCTACTAAGTCTTCTGATCCAGTGTCTCACGCCCATCAAGCTCCCATCCTATCTCATAAACCTGTCAAGTCTGCTCCCCAATATTTGGATCGTCACAGGTGTTCACGAATACACAGGGTCAACCACGAGGTTGAGTAGGGAATACAATGAAACAACAAAATATGATATGGATGCTCCTCCGTCACCTCCATCTCCATCTCAACTCATATCTCATAACCCGGAACACCCAGCCATACCGATCCCCGGTAGACTATATATCGACCGTAGCCGATCGCCGGCTCCTTGTTGAGGACACCAGGGCAAGTCCTGCAGAACCCGCCTGGGCCTTATCACAACATCATCTTCACCACACCACATCACCACAACATCCTCCATCTCCAATGCATATGAATGCTCAAAAGAAATTAATGCAACACAATATATATATCATTGAACTGATCAATCATAAAATCATGTCGGTTACCAAATGTTGTGATAACATACTCAATACGATCAATTCAGTCAATCACCTTCCAGTATATGAATCATAACGTAAATCAACAACCACGAATCAAGTCAACGTTCACAGTTTGGTCATATGAAACACAAACAAGTCAACACAATTCAACATCAACGATAATAAGTCAAGTGTATTTCCCTACCTTTTCGCAATCCAAGCACACAAGCAATCAATTATGATCCTTCACATATCCATCACCTACATAACATAATTATGTATAATTACCACCTACTCAATCAAATAATCATGCACATAACCTAGACTGGACAAACACGATTTTTCCTGATTTTTCAGCACATGACAGACTCGGAATAAAATACATAACTAATTCCAGAAAAATCAAATTGATACAAGGCCAATTGGATTGGAACCCCATGAGTCTTAGCTACAAATTATATCTAACGTGTTTTTCTCAAATTACAAACTTATCAAGGGTTTTCAGACTGATTTCCAAAAACTGACAGAAACCGTCGCATAAAAAGTATTGATTCATAAAACGAGTTTAAAACATCATTTTGTAGTAATTCCAAATCCTATTATCATCTAGACTATACAAAGATGATGTATTAAGAAGCCTCATAACTGAATCGACATAAAAATTAGGGTTTCAAATCACTTTCCACAACCAAATCAGATTCGCGGACTTTTCAGCGACATGTTCATAAATAAATCACCTAGGACAAACCATAAAGAATTTGACTATGAGATTTTATATGCATAAACTAGACATCAAATAAGAGAACTCTCTTTTCAAACTTTTTGAAGACGAACACTTTAAAACAGTATAAACAATGGAATGAAATCGACTTACAAACAGGGAGATCGAATTAGGTTGGAATCAATGAGAAATCTTCAATCAAATGAAAGGCTCGATAATTCTTCTTCCTCTCCCTCTCTCTAGGTTTAGAAATGGTTTTATGAATGATAAAATGAAATTAGAAATGACTCAACTGTTAAAAGAGGGGAGAGGGAGAGCGGCTCTTAGATTAGGTTTAGGGTAAAAGATGGTTACATGTTCCGGGTAAGGCAAATGGTTTAAACGGGTATGGTAATTGGGTAAATGTAGATGGGTAGATGGGTGATACGATTCTTGACCCAAAAGACAAAATGTGATGTAGCCCGACTCAACATATACGATATAAACCCGACTTAATAACATTCACGATATTACGATGCAACCAATATGAAATGTATAATAACTAATATATAATAATATCCGTTTAATCGATTATATAAGATACGGGGTATTACAATCTTCCCCCCTTAAGATGAACTTCGTCCCGAAGTTCGCTCCCGTACTCAAACATCAAAAGGGGTATTGTCTATCGTACATACGGACATCACGCATTTCTAACACAGTTAACACACACTTTTGACACATCAATTAAATATAACAGACACGAAATGTTACATTCTACCCTCCTAAAAATAAACTTCGTCCCGAAGTTTAACTCATCTTCACATAACCCAACTAATCAGAAGTAAGAACAAAACATAGAGAACTCGTTTGCATAGGTACCGCACAACGGAACATCAACTTGATCAAAACCACAATCTACAAACAGTGCAACATAAACATTAAGATTTTACAATCCTACCCAACTAAAAACATGGTTACGTCCTCGTAACCTATTTTAAACTTTCATATTTCTATGCAACAAAATCACTGTCAACAACATGTAACAGAAAAGAACACATGATAAGAGATTGCGCAGTAACATTAAAGTCGAAAACAAGGTTTTATTATGGAATTAACTGATTGTCAACAAGTACACTTATTACTTAGCTCATGCTTAACTTAAAAACACAACATCAAACTAAAAGAACAACAAGAAGGAGCCAAAGGTTTACACGGTTTCATAACAGACCGATCATGGTGTTACTAGCTCTGACCTAACAGTCCCTAGGTCGCGCTTACTCTGATTCTGGTGACTTCTATGTCATTCCCTTCCTAGTTCACCTCTTCCCCAAAGTCTGGTTTGGGTGGTTCAGTCGTACTTTCGGCATCAGGTACATTAGCATAACATTCGTATCTCAGTCGCTTTGATATAAAGTCAAAGGTATGCTCGGGCGAGTAAAACTCTAAGCTACTCACCCACGAGTCAGGTCAAGGATTAGACAATTTAACTACAATACGAACCAAAAATCAATATATGAGAATCCGAATGAAATAAGGCTCAACTCAAGGCCAAAGTCCACACGGTATATCGTAGTATAACTTAAGCTCCATATTATGAGAATCAATAGCACAACACAATCTTAATTAATACGTAGTACCTCCATTATCTCTTAGCAACCAAACGAAAAGCCATTACTGCCAACCATTACCAAATCTAATTGTTTCCTTTACAAACTTATAGATTTCCAATCCTTGTGCTCAACCAATCATATATGTCATTCAAATCTACCCAAACCCATCTCACCAAAATCCCCCTCTTGACAATAAGATATATAATACGTACTTATATAATTGCAAACCGAAATAGTGATAATCATCAGAAATTCACAATTACCATGTATAAATTGATATCATAAAACGATGACAAATAATGACACATACACATACAACCCCGAACAATAATAAAAGTATTAGGGACGGTAATATCGTGTTACCTCGATAAAGAAAATAAAACTCAACCACGTCCTCGCATATGACGAAAATAGCTCACTAACTAATGGTCTTCATAGTCAAAGTTGGTGTTGGGATAGAGTAGGCACGAGGGCAATGGACATGTATGTAATTAAGCAAATTTGATGATCAATTATAGACCATGAACGAGCGAGAGTAAAATAACAAAACAATTTAAGAAACTTCTCACATTTGTAAACATATCACAGAAAATAGATCTACCACTACTATCCATCACAATCACAGGATCTTATTGACTTGTCCATAAGCCATTTACTCACTCACTGATTTAGGTCACGAATTAGACCGATGAATTTAAACAATCAAGAACATACTCATAATTCATATTTTAAATTATCAAAATTGTTTGCACGATATAAATTCTGAAAATATATTTCCCAATAAAAGTAACAACATATGATCCATGACAACAACAACAACATTACTTCCATATCACACATGTGTTTAACATTTTAGCAACCATATCATTCAATTGTGTCCAGCAACTTAGTATAACTCATTTTCAGCAAAACAAAAGATCTCGCATAAACAACTTAAACATGTACGTATACCATCATATAACTTGTAAAACATTATCTATGACAAAAGATTAGCAAGGTGAACAAGTTCTCTGGTTTGCACGGTTTGAACAACTAGGCAACTCGCGGCTCAATTAAACGTAACTATAACGACTATCATTTAAACATACGCATAACATGTGAATCATCAAAGGGTTATCTCATTATAATTGGCCAACATAGCTGACACAAAACAAAAAAAAAATAAAAAAATAAAATAAAAAAATTCCGTCAAAATAATCACCTTAGCATTTCATAACAATACAACTATGAACATATCCCATAAGGAACAACAACACTATTTCATTATCATATCATAAGTTTAGGTTCAACTGAAATAAATTAATGCAATGAAAGTAATAAGTATAACTATAGGCACACAGACTCACATAGAAGACATTAGAACTCATATGACATCCTACATGTGTGAACATTTAGACATACTCATTACTACCATCCATGTGTAAACATTTAAACATAATTATTATAAATATTCATGCGAGTATATTAGAACAATCAAGTTGACATTTAACGCCACCGACTTTACCAAGATATGACAATATAGTTTTATATTTATATATATTCGACCACTATACAAATATGATGAACACACCAGAGATATTACAACATGCCAAACATATATAAAATATGCAACAACTGGACTCGTATAAAATATTTCACCCTCGATTAAGGATCAGATTAAGCTATTCAATTTCACACATACTATCATGCCAACAACGTTATAAACTAAACTTTAATTAATTTTTTTTTATCACTTGTTAAGATACATAACCAATGAATATGTGTGCTACTATCATCATATAAGGACACTATAATTTCACATTAATAAGGCTCATGAAATAATCGAACAACTGTATGAAAACTCAACATAGAATTCAAATTTTAAAAGTTATGATTCACGTTGTAACTTCCAAAAATCACGAATAAATAACCGTTCAACGAAAACTTGAGTTATATTACTTTTTATAACATACAGAGAGTTAATAATTCGTGAGAAAAAGAATGAGGTCCAAAGCTCAAGAATTCAATTTTTAAAGGATTTTGCAACTCAGTTGGTCCAAACAAGTATGTGACAGGAATTGGTCCGAAACTTGGGTCAGTTTGCAAAACTTACCATTTAATATAGAAACATCAAGAATTTTCGTGGCTTATCAATTTGAAAACATATGCGAATCTTCTGATCGATGGAGTTGGAATTATGCAAAAATTATTAATACAATTTAAATGAGGATTTTTACAAAATCGTTGGTCAAAACATCACTGCACAGGAACTTCCTGACCATAGCCCACTAAAATATTTATTACTCCTAATCCGTATATCCTATAAGCATGAAATCAACGCCAAATAAACACCAACTCATGAGGCTATCTCTCATAAAATTTTCATCCATAGGCAATAAACAGAAAAGAAATGGCAGTAAGGTCAATTAAAGAGTAAAATCAAACAAAACGAGTTTCAGCACTAGGTCATTCATTACTATGTGACAAGCTCTTATGAACATACTATGTATACTAACCCATCCCAACTTAAATCTCACACTTTGTACTTACGTAAACATCTATCCCATAGAATCCCTTCGCATCTCGACCTACTCCTTACATCTAAATCACGATTGCTATGACTAGAAACATGCAATTCAATAGTGTGACTCATTATTATCACAATACTATACTAGCAGGGCCTCGGGATCACATAACCGCATATTACTAGACATAATAGTACTATCATCACATCATTCAACATCCATCCAGATAAATATCATCAATTCGCAATTATTTTCACGCTCACGATTACCACAATCCAACACTTCATTGATTATCAACCAGAACACGAAAATTTTATTTCTCATCTCCACAACATCATATGATCACGCCATCATTCATACAAAATACTTACCGCAACGTTATCCTGCAGCATGGTTAGAATATATGGGTCTCAAGGTGTACATCCCCTCGATTATATCCAAGGTTTTCCTTCTAACTACCCCATTCACTCAATTTCTCTCGGTTTTACTGGTTCAAAAGCGAGAGGGCAAAAAAAGAGCACGCATTAAGGGCGCCTTCTTAACCGCACTGTGAGCTCCTAACAGTTTATTCCCAGGGGTTCATTTTATTTAGACACATCCTACGTTCATTGGGTTCATTGGTTTAGGCCTGAGGATCGTTCGCTCTGATACCACTTTGTAACACCCCGATTTATGAAGGAGCCTTTAGCAAGACATTCCCTAATAAACCGGACTGTTACCATCTCGGTTTCCCGAGGTAGTGACTAACAAATTAAACTCCAAGGCAAAATATATAATTACTTTACTTAATTGTTACAAAACCTCTTTTACATCAAATTACAAAGAACTAACATAAATAAAAGTGAAAGTCTTCTAAATGATGATCTAGCTACTAAGTCTTCTGATCCAGTGTCTCACGCCCATCAAGCTCCCATCCTATCTCATAAACCTGTCAAGTCTGCTCCCCAATATTTGGATCGTCACAGGTGTTCACGAATACACAGGGTCAACCACGAGGTTGAGTAGGGAATACAATGAAACAACAAAATATGATATGCATGCTCCTCCGTCACCTCCATCTCCATCTCAACTCATATCTCATAACCGAACACCCAGACCATACCGATCCCCGGTAGACTATATATCGACCGTAGCCGATCTGCGCATTTCCTTGTTGAGGACACCGAGGGCAAGTCTGCAGAACCCGTCTGGGCCTTATCACAACATCATCTTCACCACACCACATCACCACAAAATCCTCCATCTCCAATGCATATGAATGCTCAAAAGAAATTAATGCAACACAATATATATATATCATTGAACTGATCAATCATAAAATCATGTCGGTTACCAAATGTTGTGATAACATACTCAATACGATCAATTCAGTCAATCACCTTCCAGTATATGAATCATAACGTAAATCAACAACCACGAATCAAGTCAACGTTCACAGTTTGGTCATATGAAACACAAACAAGTCAACACAATTCAACATCAACGATAATAAGTCAAGTGTATTTCCCTACCTTTTCGCAATCCAAGCACACAAGCAATCAATTATGATCCTTCACATATCCATCACCTACATAACATAATTATGTATAATTACCACCTACTCAATCAAATAATCATGCACATAACCTAGACTCATCATAACTTAATAGGAATATCAACTTAAAGGACAAACACGATTTTTCCTGATTTTTCAGCACATGACAGACTCGGAATAAAATACATAACTAATTCCAGAAAAATCAAATTGATACAAGGCCAATTGGATTGGAACCCCATGAGTCTTAGCTACAAATTATATCTAACGTGTTTTTCTCAAATTCCAAACTTATCAAGGGTTTTCAGACTGATTTCCAAAAACTGACAGAAACCGTCGCATAAAAAGTATTGATTCATAAAACGAGTTTAAAACATCATTTTGCAGTAATTCCAAATCCTATTATCATATAGACTATACAAAGATGATGTATGAAGAAGCCTCATAACTGAATCGACATAAAAATTAGGGTTTCAAATCACTTTCCACAACCAAATCAGATTCGCGGACTTTTCAGCGACATGTTCATAAATAAATCACCTAGGACAAACCATAAAGAATTTGACTATGAGATTTTATATGCATAAACTAGACATCAAATAAACAGAACTCTCTTTTCAAACTTTATGAAGACGAACAATTCAAAACAGTATAAACAATGGAATGAAATCGACTTACAAACAGGGAGATCGAATTAGGTTGGAATCGATGAGAAATCTTCAATCAAATGAAAGGCTCGACAATTCTTCTTCCTCTCCCTCTCTCTAGGTTTAGAAATGGTTTTATGAATGATAAAATGAAATTAGAAATGACTCAACTGTTAAAAGAGGGGAGAGGGAGAGCGGCTCTTAGATTAGGTTTAGGGTAAAAGATGGTTACATGTTCCGGGTAAGGCAAATGGTTTAAACGGGTATGGTAATTGGGTAAATGTAGATGGGTAGATGGGTGATACGATTCTTGACCCAAAAGACAAAATGTGATGTAGCCCGACTCAACATATACGATATAAACCCGACTTAATAACATTCACGATATTACGATGCAACCAATATGAAATGTATAATAACTAATATATAATAATATCCGTTTAATCGATTATATAAGATACGGGGTATTACACTCATTGTGTTAAACAATTGTACTTGTTCATTAGTCCAAGTGACTCGTTGTGTGAACCATTGGTCCATGTTCATTAGTCCTTATGATTTGTTGTGTAAACCATTTATCCTTGTTCATTAGCTTATGTGACTTGTTGGGTTAAAACAATTGTACTTTTTCATTAGTCCATGTGACTCATTGTGTGACCCATTTGTCCTTGTTCATTAGCTCTTGTGACTCGTTGTGCAAACCATTTGTCCTTGTTTATTAGTAAATGTGACTCGTTGTGTGAACCATTTGTCCTTGTTTATTAGTGAATGTGACTCGTTGTGTGAACCATTTATCCTTGTTCATTAGTCCTTGTGACTCGTTGTGTTAAACAATTGTATTTGTTCATTAGTAGATGTGACTCGTGGTGTGAGCCATTTGTCCTTATTCATTAGCCCTTGTGACTCGTTGTGTTAAACAATTGTAATTGTTCATTAGTCCATGTGACTCGTTGTGTGAACCATTTGTCTTTGTTCATTAGTCCTTGCGACTCATTGTGTTAAACAATTGTACTTGTCCATTAGTCCTTGTGACTCGTTGTGTGAACTATTTGTCCTTGTTCATTAGTCCTTGTGACTCGTTGTGTTAAACAATTGTACTTGTTCATTACTCCATGTGACTCGTTGTGTCAACCATATGTCCTTGTTCATTAGCCCTTATGACTAGTTGTGTGAACCATTTGTCCTTGTTTATTAGTAAGTGTGACTCGTTGTGTGAACCATTTGTCCTTGTTCAATATTCTTTGTGAATAGTTGTGTGAACCATTTGTCCTTGTTTATTAGTAAGTGTGACTCGTTGTGTAAACCATTTGTATTTGTTCATTAGTCCTTGTGACTCGTTGTGTTAAAACAATTGTACTTGTTCATTAGTCCATGTGATTCGTTGTGTGAACATTTGTCTTTGTTCATTAGCTTTTATGACTCGTTGTGTGATCCATTTGTCCTTGTTTATTAGTAAATGTGACTCGTTGTGTGAACCATTTGTCCTTGTTTATTATTAAGTGTGACTCGTTGTGTAAACCATTTGTATTTGTTCATTAGTCATTGTGACTCGTTGTGTTAAAACAATTGTACTTGTTCATTAGTTCATGTGACTCATTGTGTGACCCATTTGTCCTTGTTCATTAGCCCTTGTGCCTCGTTGTGCGAACCATTTGTCCTTGTTTATTAGTAAATGAGACTCGTTGTGTGAACCATTTGTCCTTGTTTATTAGTGAATGTGACTCGTTGTGTGAACCATTTATCCTTGTTCATTAGTCCTTGTGACTCGTTGTGTTAAACAATTGTATTTGTTCATTAGTGGATGTGACTCGTGGTGTGAGCCATTTGTTCTTGTTCATTAGCCCTTGTGACTCGTTGTGTTAAACAATTGTAATTGTTCATTAGTCCATGTGACTCGTTGTGTGAACCATTTGTCTTTGTTCATTATTCCTTGCGACTCGTTGTGTTAAACAATTGTACTTGTCCATTAGTCCTTGTGACTCGTTGTGTGAACTATTTGTCCTTGTTCATTAGTCCTTGTGACTCGTTGTGTTAAACAATTATACTTGTTCATTAGTCCAAGTGACTCGTTGTATGAACCATTTGTCTATGTTCATTTGTCCAATTGACTCGTTGTGTGAACCATTTGTCCTTGTTAGTAGTCCTTGTGACTCCTTGTGTTAAGCAATTGTACTTGTTTATTAGTCGATGTGACTCGTTGTGTGAACCATTTGTCCTTGTTCATTAGCCCTTGTGACTCGTTGTGTGAACCATTTGTCCTAGTTTATTAGTAAGTGTGACTCGTTGTGTGAACCATTTGTCCTTGTTCAATAGTCTTTGTGACAAGTTGTGTGAACCATTTGTCCTTGTTTATTAGTAAGTGTGACTCGTTGTGTAAACCATTTGTATTTGTTCATTAGTCCTTGTGACTCCTTGTGTTAAAAAATTGTACTTGTTCATTAGTCCATGTGACTCGTTGTGTGAATCATTTGTCCTTATTCATTAGTCCTTGTGACTCATTGTGTAAACCATTTATCCTTGTTCATTAGACCTTCTGAGTCATTGTGTTAAACAATATTACTTTTTCAATAGTCCATGTGACTCGTTGTGTGAACCATTTGTCCTTGTTTATTAGCCCTTGTGACTCGTTGTGTGAACCATTTGTCCTTGTTTATTAGTAAAAGTGACTCGTTGTGTGAACTATTTGTCCTTGTTCATTAGTCCTTGTGACTCGTTGTGTTAAACAATTGTACTTGTTCATTAGTCAATGTGACTCGTTGTGTGAACCATTTGTCCTTGAGCATTAGTCCTTGTGACTCGTTGTGTAAACCATTTACCCTTGTTCATTAGTCCTTGTGAGTGGTTGTATTAAACAATTGTACTTGTTCATTACTCCATGTGACTCGTTGTGTCAACCATTTGTCCTTGTTCATTAGCCCTTATGACTAGTTGTGTGAACCATTTGTCCTTGTTTATTAGTAAGTGTGACTCGTTGTGTGAACCATTTGTCCTTGTTCAATATTCTTTGTGACTAGTTGTGTGAACCATTTGTCCTTGTTTATTAGTAAGTGTGACTCGTTGTGTAAACCATTTGTATTTGTTCATTAGTCCTTGTGACTCGTTGTGTTAAAAGAATTGTACTTATTCATTAGTCCATGTGATTCGTTGTGTGAACATTTGTCCTTGTTCATTAGCTTTTATGACTTGTTGTGTGATCCATTTTTCCTTGTTTATTAGTAAATGTGACTCGTTGTGTGAACCATTTGTCCTTGTTCATTAGTCCTTGTGACTCCTTGTGTTAAACAATTGTACTTGTTTATTAGTCGATGTGACTCGTTGTGTGAACCATTTATCCATGTTCATTAGCCTTTGTGACTCATTGTGTGAACCATTTGTCCTTGTTTATTAGTAAGTGTGACTCGTTGTGTGAACTATTTGTCCTTGTTCAATAGTCTTTGTAACTAGTTGTGTGTACCATTTGTCCTTGTTTATTAGTAAGTGTGACTCGTTGTGTAAACCATTTGTATTTGTTCATTAGTCCTTGTGACTCGTTGTGTTAAAAGAATTGTACTTATTCATTAGTCCATGTGATTCGTTGTGTGAACATTTGTCCTTGTTCATTAGCTTTTATGACTCGTTGTGTGATCCATTTGTCCTTGTTTATTAGTAAATGTGACTCGTTGTGTGAACCATTTGTCCTTGTTCATTAGTCCTTGTGACTCCTTGTGTTAAACAATTGTACTTGTTTATTAGTCGATGTGACTCGTTGTGTGAACCATTTGTCCATGTTCATTAGCCCTTGTGACTCGTTGTGTGAACCATTTGTCCTTGTTTATTAGTAAATGTGACTCGTTGTGTGAACCATTTGTCCTTGTTTATTAGTAAATGTGACTCGTTGTGTAACCATTTGTATTTGTTCATTAGTCCTTGTGACTCGTTGTGTTAAAACAATTGTAGTTGTTCATTAGTTCATGTGACTCATTGTGTGACCCATTTGTCCTTGTTCATTAGCCCTTGTGACTCGTTGTGCGAACCATTTGTCCTTGTTTATTAGTAAATGTGACTCGTTGTGTGAACCATTTGTCCTTGTTTATTAGTAAGTGTGACTCGTTGTGTAAACCATTTGTATTTGTTCATTAGTCCTTGTGACTCCTTGTGTTAAAAAATTGTACTTGTTCATTAGTCCATGTGACTCGTTGTGTGAATCATTTGTCCTTATTCATTAGTCCTTGTGACTCATTGTGTAAACCATTTATCCTTGTTCATTAGACCTTCTGAGTCATTGTGTTAAACAATATTACTTTTTCAATAGTCCATGTGACTCGTTGTGTGAACCATTTGTCCTTGTTTATTAACCCTTGTGACTCGTTGTGTGAACCATTTGTCCTTGTTTATTAGTAAAAGTGACTCGTTGTGTGAACTATTTGTCCTTGTTCATTAGTCCTTATGACTCGTTGTGTTAAACAATTGTACTTGTTCATTAGTCAATGTGACTCGTTGTGTGAACCATTTGTCCTTGAGCATTAGTCCTTGTGACTCGTTGTGTAAACCATTTACCCTTGTTCATTAGTCCTTGTGAGTGGTTGTGTTAAACAATTGTACTTGTTCATTACTCCATGTGACTCGTTGTGTCAACCATTTGTCCTTGTTCATTAGCCCTTATGACTAGTTGTGTGAACCATTTGTCCTTGTTTATTAGTAAGTGTGACTCGTTGTGTGAACCATTTGTCCTTGTTCAATATTCTTTGTGACTAGTTGTGTGAACCATTTGTCCTTGTTTATTAGTAAGTGTGACTCGTTGTGTAAACCATTTGTATTTGTTCATTAGTCCTTGTGACTCGTTGTGTTAAAAGAACTGTACTTATTTATTAGTCCATGTGATTCGTTGTGTGAACATTTTGTTGGAATATGTGTCCTCCGACAATAATGCGATCACGACTGTTGATCATGATGATCACATGTTTAAGTCTCATTAAAATGAATACAATTGGGAAATAATTTTTTATTCAATCAATTTGGTCAATATATATCGGTAATGATTGGTGACTAGAGTTTGACATTATCGTCGTGTGACGGTGGTGATCAGTTGACCCCTAGGTCATACCTAAAGGGCAATACTCTTAATTGATTATTTAATTAATCGTATAATGTTACGAGTTAATTAAATTACTTGAAAATTGACGGACGATTTTGGAAGTAAAATTTACGTATCATATTGAAATGTGATTAAATAAGGTACGGTCTGAGTAATTGAATTGTATCATTACTCGGATGAAATAATTGTTTAATGTAGCAATTAAATTGAATGAATTGTTATAAATGCAATCAGTTGTGATTTATAATTGGTAAAATATTTTGGTACTAGTAATTATGATATTACTAAAGTCGATTTTGTATGTGACGTATTTTTATTAATACGTTGATTTTTAATAAGTTAAAAATTACATAACAAATATATGTGACATGTGACATGTAACATATAGACAATTGACAAAAATAATATGGACACCATATTATGTAAAGGGTAGAAAAATTAGAAGGTGTTTAGCTAATTATAAGTTGTTTGTGATTAGTGGAAAACACAATGATTAAAAAGCAACCTAGCCATGCAAGCCTATTGTTCCTTGTGAAGAACAATTTCTCCATGCATTGGCTCACCCTAAAGCTCCTCTTACACGGTTTTGGGAAGCAAAATGTGATCATTGTTTTTCTTATAATTTTACCTAATAACACTAAAATGTATTAGTGGGTATTCATTCTAATTCACTCATCCAAAAATTAGAGTTTTAGAGAAAAATAAAATCCTCCCTTTTATCTCTCTAAAAACCGAAATAATATAAGAGTTTATAAATATTTTGGTTCCATTTTTCTACCTTGATTAATATTATAACTAGTATTTGTAATATTAATTTAATTAAGAGAAGCCTTGGGTATAAAGCATAGGGAGAGATCTTACACTTAGATCTTTGTTCTTCCATTGGAATAGCTCAAGAACAAGAAGAGATAGGTGATCTCTCTTGTGCCCTAATAGCCGAAATCCATTTTGTAAGAACATGATTTCTCCTCTATTTATATCATTGTTTGCATGCATAAGATCCGTTTTAATTTTATGACAAATTATTTAGACATATAAGAGTATGTTAACATGTATATGAATCTACATTTCCTTCAATTGGTATCAGAGCGCCACGGTTGTTTGCATGCAAATTGGTTAAAAGTTTTTCCGAGTTATATGAATAACAAAATAAAACTTGTAAAATTTGTGTTATTATGATATATCACGAAATTATTACATGCATATTAATATTTCTGGTCCTAAAATGTTTTAGGATTTTTTGGTTAATTTTTCGGATTTTTATTGTTCATATTTTACAATAATGGCATTTAAATGTGATTTTATGAGTAAAAATGTCATTTTTGGTCCAAAAATAGCTATACTTCGAATTTTCACTTGGTTTTTGGATATGTTGTTACATATATTATTTTGAGATAACCTGTAATTTTTCATAATTTTTGCACTTGTTATGCTCGAAAAATGAATTTTTCATTATTAAATTCGGTTTTAAGAGAAAAATAGGTTAATATGAGTTAAATTTCGAATCTGGTCATAGAAAATTAATATGTTGTCACATGCAATTTTACAAAATGTGTGTAAAATAATTGGCTATAAAGAAGTCTTTTAGCATGATTTATGAATTTTTGAAGAAAAATGACATAAATAGTGACATTATTAGTGAAAATTAATAAAACGTAATCTATGACTTAGGAAAAACGTCTAATGTTGCATTTTATTGTATTTTTCAGATCTAAAATTGAAAAGTTAATGAAAATAATTTTTCCATGTTTTTATGATTATTTTATTAAATATCGATAAACCGCAACATTGTTTTTCCGGAAATTTTTCGAAATTTTTAACCTAAGATTTTGAACATTATGAGTGTCATGGATTTTTTCCAGAATGTTCATGAATTTAAATTTTGAATTTTGAATTTATTTGAAATTTTTGGTTTTATTTGAAGTTTAATAGCTTATTTTTGTAAATTTTGGTCCATTTATGAACAATTTTGTAAATAAAAGTTAATTATGGTCAAAATTATTGGTGAAGACTATATTTTGAGTCCTAAGAGGTTAGGGTAATTAACTTTTGCATAAATATGAGTTTATGTATTTTTGTGATTATAAAATGTTGAAATCACGCAAATCCGTAAAAACCGAGTAATATACGATATTGGCTAATTAAAAGGCGATTTAGCATAAAATTGAGCATGTTCATACATATTATAATGCTGCTTTTTCTTTATGATTGTCATAATTTTAATTTATGTAATTTTGAATTATGTAATTTTACTTAGTATGGCCTTAGATTTTAATTGGTATTTCCCGAAATGTATGGGAATATCGATTCGGTTGTAATTTTTATTGTGATCTCGTATCACCGTTTTGTAATTTAATAGATTTATTTTATTTTAGTTACAAATGTATAATAGGAAATTATGTAATTTATTATGTAATTTTATTCATTAGGAGTTCCAAAAGACGGATTACTTCAAGAATGGCGATACATAAAGACGGTGTTACCTCGAGATGCGTGCCACAACCGAAGTTCAAGGGACCAATGGAGTTGGTTTCCGAATATGTAATAGATTAATAGTTTTTCTATTTTAGGAAAGGCCATACTAGGATTTATTTATCTTTATGCTTGCATTTTATTTTATGTTACATGCATCGCTAAATCGCCATAACTAAACATGCATTGTCTTATTTTATCGAGTTTATCGACCGTGTCAAATATAATTATCGTAGTTCACCGCTTTAGTTCACTTAAAACGTGATAGATAATAATTTGACATGACCTCTCGCTAAAACTATCAATTGAGACATAGCCTTACCAAATAGTAGAAACCATGAAAACCTATTTCGCGAGGGAGTGCGCTCGGCCCCACCGGGTACAAACCTTGTTACGTAGGGGAAGTGGGTGATGAATGTTAATCCACCGAATTCATGTTGATGAGGGATGTATCGGCCCCACCGTGCCCAAGTTAATGTGGGTTTGGATCATGGACACATTTATTCGAAATTTGGATTGAACTCAACAAAAGTATTTGATAAGGGATGTATCGGCCCCACCGTGCCCTTGTCGATGTGTTTTGGGCTATAGATAATAGTTAATGTAATATTATCGACCAAGAGTTCTAAAAGTAGAATCGATTAAACGTTAATCCACCGAGTTATATTGATAAAGGATGTATCGGCCCCACCGTGCCTAAATCGATATGAATTTGGGTCTTGGAATCATTTATCTAGTTGGGTAGAGGTCACTAGAAAAATGCTTATAACTTGTTTAAATCATACATTTTTACGAGTATTATTAAAACGACAATTGTTTTACTCCTCATATTTTGTTTTGTAGACCACTTCTTATTCATAACAATGGCAACACCAACTCCTAATGCTACACCACTCGCTACTTCATCATGGCTCCGATCCTTTATGGATCGATGTAAACTTGAAAAGAATGGGTCAAATTTCTCCGAGTGGGATGCCCAACTCAAATTAGCCGCCGAAGGTGACGACAAGCTTCGTTACCTTACCGAGGCCTCTCCACCCGAACCCTCCACTAGGTCCACCGCGGCCACTAGGGAAGCCTATGAGGCTTACCAAAAGGAGTCCGCCGCAATGAAAAATGTCTTAATATTTGCGATGGAGGCGGAACTCCAAAGGAGAGCCTTCAAAATGGGCAATGCTAATGAGATTTACTCCAAACTTGTGACCATGTTTTCACAAACCCCGCGGATCGTCCAATATGAGGCGGCCGCGGCATTCTTTGATCTCGACTTCAAAGAGGGCCAAAAGGTTAGCCCTCATGTGCTCAAACTCATGGAGCTTGTCGAGACCTTGAAGATTCAAAAAGTTGAAATCCCCAAAGAACTCATCGTAGATAGGATTCTACACTCCTTGTCTAAAGTTAAGGCATATGTGCAATTCCGGGTGAATTTCAACATGCAAGACAAGGATGTGTCTCTTGAGGAGTTGCACAAGTTACTTGTGCAAGCCGAGAGGGACATGGGGTTAAATGTGAACCCTCCCAAGGATGTGCTTAACATAAGCACAAAGAGTAAGGGGAAGTTCAAGAAGAATGGGAGAAAGGGCAAGAAGCAAGCTCCCACATTCACCAAAGCTAAGTCTTGTGAAGCTAGCACATCCAAAGTCAAGAAGGGTCCTCTTGACAAATGCCATTATTGTAATGGCATGGGACATTGGAAGAGGAATTGTTCCAAATACCTTGGTGATATCAAAGCTGGAAAGATCACTCCAGTAGGTAAATGACTAACCTTCTTTTATGTTTCTAAATTCAACTATGGTATTATGATGCAAAGTTGTGATAATGTATCTCCCTTTTTATTGTAAATAGGGCCTCCACCAAGCAAAGACAAGGGAAAAGAAAAACAAGCATGAGAAACCAATGAGAAGCTAAGGATAGCTTTTATGGAGCTTTGTTTTTCATTGTCTTATTTTAAGTTATGTTTTGAATTTTAGAACTTTAAGTTTCCGTGTTCGACATGGAAAGGTATTTTGGATAATGGTTTGTATTTTGGATGATGGTGACTTGGTTTGCAACCCAAGTCACCCGTTTTATCATTTATCCTTTATGTTCTAAAATTTCATCTTTAAATGCTTGCGTTTTGAAACATAAGATTATTCACTTAAAAGTGATCCCATAGACAATTATAATGACGGGTTTCATTATATGTCCACATGCTTAAGGCTTGTGTATGATCATTTATAAAGCAATTTTGAGTCTATGAACTCTCTTAAAGGTATGTCAACCACCAAGTACACATATGAAATCAATAACAATTAGTCAACCTATGAGGTAGTCCTCCTTATACTTCAACATCATTAATTTGTGTCTCATATGCTATCTTTGAATGCTTAGTGTATTCATTCTAAAGATAGAGTGGGAGAAAAATGAGGACACAACACACAAGGCAAGATATAATTGTGTACTTGTGTAAATGAAGATCTACGCAAGAGAGAATGATTTGAATGAAGGTATATCTATTTACATAGTATACCAAATAGATGAGATCTATAGTCTCAAGTTAGTTCTAAATGACTTAAGAGACCAAGTGAAGTAATCATAAGAGTTTATTCTCAAAATAACTACACGAGGAGACCAAAAGAAGTTTTGGAAGAAAAATGACTAATGTAAAGTCTTAACAAGCTTTTGACTAAGGTTATGAATCATTTGACCAATAGTTTCAATCATGAGTTTTACTTAAGAGCCTAAATGAATCATAGTAACATACTAGTTATGATCAAGTTGCAAAGATTGATATTCCGATATCTTCAATAGCCAACGTTTTAACCACGCAAATGTCATTGTTTAACCTCGCTATGAAATGGTTAAACCTCCTTCCGAAAGGGTATTCCAAAGGACCTATTCTAAATATTATTTGTATTTGAATAATGACATTGCTACACATCATTATGACATGAGTGTGTTAGAGATTTAAAATCTCTTTCCGTAAGGTTGAGATGAGACCACTTCAAAATAGGCATTTTGAAAGGATATGATGGGAACATATATGGTTTTATCCTAGTAACTTGGCAAAGCGATTTATATTTATATTCTTGACAAATTTCGATTGAGAAGTCAATTTTGAAATATGTGGAATTGAGTGGGAGTTAGGAAATTCTCATGTGAAGACATAGAATTTAGTGGGAGCTATCATCCTTGAATGTATAAAACTCATTACTCATTAAAGAATGACGAGCTAATACCTTCTTTCATAAAGAAGCTTTTGAGTTTTCAATTCTGGATGAAAATGGACAATGATGAATCCAATTACATCATGAGATGTTGGATTAGTATTAAAGAGATACACATCGTATCAACATTTACATAGGTTATTCATATGAATGAAAAATGGGATTACCATTAGCAGTCATGGTAGTTCATTGAACCTGAGAACGGTTGATCTCATGATTATTAGTAACTAATGTTTCCGCCATTAGAATAATCATGTACATGTCCAATTATGAATCATATGCATAAGAGCATGATGATTGACTTGGTGAGCCATAATAGAAGCGTCATGAATTCTCGAGTAGAATCCGATGAGCGATTTCGATGATTGACGGATGTTCTATTGTGTGTCAAGAGTTTGCACATATTGTAGAAAATCCGAGCACATATGAGGATTTATGAGAATCCCAAATCTTTCAAGCCCATAAAGAGAAATGAGAAGTTTTGGAAAGATACTTGGTTAAATAAGAGGTTATTCAAAACAATCTTTCCTAATAAAGCTAGGACTTGTGAGAAGTACTAAGCTAATAATCTTGTCAATTGTTACAAGATTCTACAAAACATATACCTAGTGCATTGTGTGTGGATGGAATACTTGATCGGTGCAAGTTGTATTATTCATCGCAAATTCGTTCGTTATGAGATGAGCGATGAGAAAGTTCTTTCAAGTTAAAGAACCAAAACCAAGGTCAAGAACCTTAATGTGTACTTGGTAAGATTCATGCTATGAGAACATGAATGTGAAGGAAATTGCAAGTGCAAGAAGTTTGAACACATGGACACATGGGATGTTAAACTTCTATTGCAATCAATAAGTGTTTACACTTATGATAAACATCACAAGGTTGTAATATGATATTGACTACCCGAGTGTGATGTCGACATTTGTCGTTTGAGTTATTATTAACTCACTTGGTACATTGTTATATCCAAACGGGTTGTGGAGACAATTGAACCCCGTTAAAGTGAACATGGATTAACATTGTTTTTGCCCATAGTTACTTATATGAGGTGACGTCTCGAAGTGACTAGAGTGTGATGCGATTGATGGCAAGTTCAAGTGTCATAGAGTCATGTGAGATGACTAGTCGATCACATAGGCAGACTGTTAGGAACATTTTGTCGGGCCTTATGACCGCTTATAGAGTTCTGGCAAATTTATATAGCCTGGTCGTGGCGAGAGCTACTATAGTATTCAAATGAGTCGATTCTTTTGACTAAAGACTATTCGCCTAAGATGGCACAGTTTCAGATTAACTTTGATTTGTGTTACTACGACCTTCGTAAATGGGGTCAAATGGGCATATTTTGGGTTATGATGGCTGTGGCTAGTTGAAGGGAATGAGTGCGATAGGAATTGTCCACCCCTAGTCAGGGTTATAACAATATCTCAGGGCCACTCGAGGAGTAATGAACTGGAAATGCGTGGCCACGCTCGGATGGCATCCAGAGTGGATAAATCCGGTCAATCGTTATTCTCCGGATCGAGGAAACCACTCTCGATATGATCACTTGCAAGTACGACCGAAAGACACCTTGCATTGAGTGGGAGATAGTAATAGGACAAGAGAATTGGTGACGCACACTTGTCGAGGACAAGTGGGAGATTGTTGGAATATGTGTCCTCCGACAATAATGCGATCACGATTGTTGATCATGATGATCACATGTTTAAGTCTCATTAAAATGAATACAATTGGGAAGTAATTTTGTTACTGTCAACTGGTCAACATATATCGGTAATGATTGGCTGACTAGAGTTTGACATTACTGTCGTGTGACGGTGGTGATCAGTTGACCCCCTAGGTCATACCTAAAGGGCAATACTCTTAATTGATTATTTAATTAATCGTATAATGTTACGAGTTAATTAAATTACTTGAAAATTGACGGATGATTTTGAAAGTAAAATTTACGTATCATATTGAAATGTGATTAAATAAGGTACAGTCTGAGTAATTGAATTGTATCATTACTCGGATGAAATAATTGTTTAATGTAGCAATTAAATTGAATGAATTGTTATAAATGCAATCAGTTGTGATTTATAATTGGTAAAATATTTTGGTACTAGTAATTATGATATTACTAAAGTCGATTTTGTATGTGACGTATTTTTATTAATACGTTGATTTTTAATAAGTTAAAAATTACATAACAAATATATGTGACATGTGACATGTAACATATAGACAATTGACAAAAATAATATGGACACCATATTATGTAAAGGGCCGAAAAATTAGAAGGTGTTTAGCTAATTATAAGTTGTTTGTGATTAGTGGAAAACACAATGATTAAAAAGCAACCTAGCCATGCAAGCCTATTGTTCCTTGTGAAGAACAATTTCTCCATGCATTGGCTCACCCTAAAGCTCCTCTTACACGGTTTTGGGAAGCAAAATGTGATCATTGTTTTTCTTATAATTTTACCTAATAACACTAAAATGTATTAGTGGGTATTCATTCTAATTCACTCATCCAAAAATTAGAGTTTTAGAGAAAAATAAAATCCTCCCTTTTATCTCTCTAAAAACCGAAATAATATAAGAGTTTATAAATATTTTGGTTCCATTTTTCTACCTTGATTAATATTATAACTAGTATTTGTAATATTAATTTAATTAAGAGAAGCCTTGGGTATAAAGCATAGGGAGAGATCTTACACTTAGATCTTTGTTCTTCCATTGGAATAGCTCAAGAACAAGAAGAGATAGGTGATCTCTCTTGTGCCCTAATAGCCGAAATCCATTTTGTAAGAACATGATTTCTCCTCTATTTATATCATTGTTTGCATGCATAAGATCCGTTTTAATTTTATGACAAATTATTTAGACATATAAGAGTATGTTAACATGTATATGAATCTACATTTCCTTCACATTTGTCCTTGTTCATTAGCTTTTATGACTTGTTGTGTGATCCATTTTTCCTTGTTTATTAGTAAATGTGACTCGTTGTGTGAACCATTTGTCCTTGTTCATTAGTCCTTGTGACTCCTTGTTTTAAACAATTGTACTTGTTTATTAGTCGATGTGACTCGTTGTGTGAACCATTTGTCCATGTTCATTAGCCTTTGGACTCATTGTGTGAACCATTTGTCCTTGTTTATTAGTAAGTGTGACTCGTTCTGTGAACTATTTGTCCTTGTTCAATAGTCTTTGTAACTAGTTGTGTGTACCATTTGTCCTTGTTTATTAGTAAGTGTGACTCGTTGTGTAAACCATTTGTATTTGTTCATTAGTCCTTGTGACTCGTTGTGTTAAAAGAATTGTACTTGTTCATTAGTCCATGTGATTCGTTGTGTGAACCATTTGTCCTTGTTCATTAGCTTTTATGACTCGTTGTGTGATCCTTTTGTCGTTGTTTATTAGTAAATGTGACTTGTTGTGTGAACCATTTGTCTTTGTTCATTAGTCCTTGTGACTCCTTGTGTTAAACAATTGTACTTGTTTATTAGTCGATGTGACTCGTTGTGTGAACCATTTGTCCTTGTTCATTAGCCCTTGTGACTCGTTGTGTGAACCATTTGTCCTTATTTATTAGTAAGTGTGACTCGTTGTGTGAACCATTTGTCCTTGTTCAATAGTCGTTGTGACTAGTTGTGTGAACCATTTGTCCTTGTTTATTAGTAAGTGTGACTCGTTGTGTAAACCATTTGTTTTTGTTCATTAGTCCTTGTGACTCGTTGTGTTAAAACAATTGTACTTGTTCATTAGTCCATGTGATTCGTTGTGTGAACATTTGTCTTTGTTCATTAGCTTTTATGACTCGTTGTGTGATCCATTTGTCCTTGTTTATTAGTAAATGTGACTCGTTGTGTGAACCATTTGTCCTTGTTCATTAGTCCTTGTGACTCCTTGTGTTAAACAATTGTACTTGTTTATTAGTAAATGTGACTCGTTGTGTGAACTATTTGTCCTTGTTCATTAGTCCTTGTGACTCATTGTGTTAAACAATTGTACTTGTTCATTAGTCCATGTGACTCGTTGTGCGAACCTTTTGTCCTTGTTCATTAGTCCTTGTGACTCATTGTGTTAAACAATTGTACTTGTTCATTACTCCATGTGACTCGTTGTGTGATCCATTTGTCCTTGTTGATTAGGCCTTATCACTCGTTGTGTTAAACAATTATACTTGTTCATTAGTCCAAGTGACTCGTTGTGTGAACTATTTGTCCTTGTTCATTAGTCCTTGTGACTCATTGTGTTAAACAATTGTACTTGTTCATTAGCCCTTGTGACTCGTTTTGCGAACCATTTGTCCTTTTTTATTAGTAAATGTGACTCGTTGTGTGAACCATTTGTCCTTGTTTATTAGTGAATGTGACTCGTTGTGTGAACCATTTATCCTTGTTCATTAGTCCATGTGACTCGTTGTTTATTAGTGAATGTGACTCGTTGTTCATTAGTCCATGTGACTCGTTGTGTGAATCATTTGTCCTTATTCATTAGTCCTTGTGACTCATTGTGTAAACCATTTATCCTTGTTCATTAGACATTCTGAGTCATTGTGTTAAACAATCTTACTTTTTCATTAGTCCATGTGACTCGTTGTGTGAACCATTTGTCCTTGTTTATTAGCCCTTGTGACTCGTTGTGTAAACCATTTGTCCTTGTTTATTAGTAAAAGTGACTCGTTGTGTGAACCATTTGTCCTTGTTCAATAGTCTTTGTAACTAGTTGTGTGAACCATTTGTCCTTGTTTATTAGTAAGTGTGACTCGTTGTGTAAACCATTTATATTTGTTCATTAGTCCTTGTAACTCGTTGTGTTAAAACAATTGTACTTGTTCATTAGTCCATGTGATTCGTTGTGTGAACATATGTCTTTGTTCACTAGCTTTTATGACTCGTTGTGTGATCCATTTGTCCTTGTTTATTAGTAAATGTGACTCGTTGTGTGAACCATTTGTCCTTATTCATTAGTCCTTGTGACTCCATGTGTTAAACAATTGTACTTGTTTATTAGTCGATGTGACTCGTTGTGTGAACCATTTGTCCTTGTTCATTAGCCCTTGTGACTCGTTGTGTGAACCATTTTTCCTTGTTTATTAGTAAATGTGACTCGTTTTGTGACCTATTTGTCCTTGTTCATTAGCCTTCGTGACTCGTTATGTTAAACAATAGTAATTGTTCATTAGTCCATGTGACTCGTTGTGTGAACCATTTGTCCTTGTTCATTAGTCCTTGTGACTCCTTGTGTTAAAAAATTGTACTTGTTCATTAGTCCATGTGACTCGTTGTGTGAATCATTTGTCCTTATTCATTAGTCCTTGTGACTCATTGTGTAAACCATTTATCTTTGTTCATTAGACCTTCTGAGTCATTGTGTTAAAGAATCTTACTTTTTCATTAGTCCATGTGACTCGTTCTGTGAACTATTTGTCCTTGTTCAATAGTCTTTGTAACTAGTTGTGTGTACCATTTGTCCTTGTTTATTAGTAAGTGTGACTCGTTGTGTAAACCATTTGTATTTGTTCATTAGTCCTTGTGACTCGTTGTGTTAAAAGAATTGTACTTGTTCATTAGTCCATGTGATTCGTTGTGTGAACCATTTGTCCTTGTTCATTAGCTTTTATGACTCGTTGTGTGATCCTTTTGTCGTTGTTTATTAGTAAATGTGACTTGTTGTGTGAACCATTTGTCTTTGTTCATTAGTCCTTGTGACTCCTTGTGTTAAACAATTGTACTTGTTTATTAGTCGATGTGACTCGTTGTGTGAACCATTTGTCCTTGTTCATTAGCCCTTGTGACTCGTTGTGTGAACCATTTGTCCTTGTTTATTAGTAAGTGTGACTCGTTGTGTGAACCATTTGTCCTTGTTCAATAGTCTTTGTGACTAGTTGTGTGAACCATTTGTCCTTGTTTATTAGTAAGTGTGACTCGTTGTGTAAACCATTTGTATTTGTTCATTAGTCCTTGTGACTCGTTGTGTTAAAACAATTGTACTTGTTCATTAGTCCATGTGATTCGTTGTGTGAACATTTGTCTTTGTTCATTAGCTTTTATGACTCGTTGTGTGATCCATTTGTCCTTGTTTATTAGTAAATGTGACTCGTTGTGTGAACCATTTGTCCTTGTTCATTAGTCCTTGTGACTCCTTGTGTTAAACAATTGTACTTGTTTATTAGTAAATGTGACTCGTTGTGTGAACTATTTGTCCTTGTTCATTAGTCCTTGTGACTCATTGTGTTAAACAATTGTACTTGTTCATTAGTCCATGTGACTCGTTGTGCGAACCTTTTGTCCTTGTTCATTAGTCCTTGTGACTCATTGTGTTAAACAATTGTACTTGTTCATTACTCCATGTGACTCGTTGTGTGATCCATTTGTCCTTGTTGATTAGGCCTTATCACTCGTTGTGTTAAACAATTATACTTGTTCATTAGTCCAAGTGACTCGTTGTGTGAACTATTTGTCCTTGTTCATTAGTCCTTGTTCATTAGTCCTTGTGACTCATTGTGTTAAACAATTGTACTTGTTCATTAGCCCTTGTGACTCGTTTTGCGAACCATTTGTCCTTTTTTATTAGTAAATGTGACTCGTTGTGTGAACCATTTGTCCTTGTTTATTAGTGAATGTGACTCGTTGTGTGAACCATTTATCCTTGTTCATTAGTCCATGTGACTCGTTGTTTATTAGTGAATGTGACTCGTTGTTCATTAGTCCATGTGACTCGTTGTTTGAATCATTTGTCCTTATTCATTAGTCCTTGTGACTCATTGTGTAAACCATTTATCCTTGTTCATTAGACATTCTGAGTCATTGTGTTAAACAATCTTACTTTTTCATTAGTCCATGTGACTCGTTGTGTGAACCATTTGTCCTTGTTTATTAGCCCTTGTGACTCGTTGTGTAAACCATTTGTCCTTGTTTATTAGTAAAAGTGACTCGTTGTGTGAACCATTTGTCCTTGTTCAATAGTCTTTGTAACTAGTTGTGTGAACCATTTGTCCTTGTTTATTAGTAAGTGTGACTCGTTGTGTAAACCATTTCTATTTGTTCATTAGTCCTTGTAACTCGTTGTGTTAAAACAATTGTACTTGTTCATTAGTCCATGTGATTCGTTGTGTGAACATATGTCTTTGTTCACTAGCTTTTATGACTCGTTGTGTGATCCATTTGTCCTTGTTTATTAGTAAATGTGACTCGTTGTGTGAACCATTTGTCCTTATTCATTAGTCCTTGTGACTCCATGTGATAAACAATTGTACTTGTTTATTAGTCGATGTGACTCGTTGTGTGAACCATTTGTCCTTGTTCATTAGCCCTTGTGACTCGTTGTGTGAACCATTTTTCCTTGTTTATTAGTAAATGTGACTCGTTGTGTGAACTATTTGTCCTTGTTCATTACCTTCGTGACTCGTTATGTTAAACAATTGTAATTGTTCATTAGTCCATGTGACTCGTTGTGTGAACCATTTGTCCTTGTTCATTAGTCCTTGTGACTCCTTGTGTTTAAAAATTGTACTTGTTCATTAGTCCATGTGACTCGTTGTGTGAATCATTTGTCCTTATTCATTAGTCCTTGTGACTCATTGTGTAAACCATTTATCCTTGTTCATTAGACCTTCTGAGTCATTGTGTTAAACAATCTTACTTTTTCATTAGTCCATGTGACTCGTTGTGTGAACCATTTGTCCTTGTTTATTAGCCCTTGTGACTAGTTGTGTGAACCATTTGTCCTTGTTTATTAGTAAGAGTGACTCGTTGTGTGAACCATTTGTCCTTGTTCAATAGTCTTTGTGACTAGTTGTGTGAACCATTTGTCCTTGTTTATTAGTAAGTGTGACTCGTTGTGTAAACCATTTGTATTTGTTCATTAGTCCTTGTGACTCGTTGTGTTAAAACAATTGTACTTGTTCATTAGTCCATGTGATTCGTTGTGTGAACCATTTGTCCTTGTTCATTAGCTTTTATGACTCGTTGTGTGATCCATTTGTCCTTGTTTATTAGTAAATGTGACTCGTTGTGTGAACCATTTGTCTTTGTTCATTAGTCCTTGTGACTCCTTGTGTTAAACAATTGTACTTGTTTATTAGTCGATGTGACTCGTTGTGTGAACCATTTGTCCTTGTTCATTAGCCCTTGTGACTCGTTGTGTGAACCATTTGTCCTTGTTTATTAGTAAGTGTGACTCGTTGTGTGAACCATTTGTCCTTGTTCAATAGTCTTTGTGACTAGTTGTGTGAACCATTTGTCCTTGTTTATTAGTAAGTGTGACTTGTTGTGCAAACCATTTGTATTTGTTCATTAGTCCTTGTGACTCGTTGTGTTAAAACAATTGTACTTGTTCATTAGTCCATGTGATTCGTTGTGTGAACTTTTGTCTTTGTTCATTAGCTTTTATGACTCGTTGTGTGTTCCATTTGTCCTTGTTTATTAGTAAATGTGACTCGTTGTGTGAACCATATGTCCTTGTTCATTAGTCCATGTGACTCCTTGTGTTAAACAATTGTACTTGTTTATTAGTAACTGTGACTCGTTGTGTGAACTATTTGTCCTTGTTCAGTAGTCCTTGTGACTCATTGTGTTAAACAATTGTACTTGTTCATTAGTCCATGTGACTCGTTCAGCGAACCTTTTGTCCTTGTTCATTAGTCCTTGTGACTCATTGTGTTAAACAATTGTACTTGTTCATTACTCCATGTGACTCGTTGTGTGATCAATTTGTCCTTGTTGATTAGGCCTTATCACTCGTTGTGTTAAACAATTATACTTGTTCATTAGTCCAAGTGACTCGTTGTGTGAACTATTTGTCCTTGTTCATTAGTCCTTGTGACTCATTGTGTTAAACAATTGTACTTGTTCATTAGCCCTTGTGACTCGTTTTGCGAACCATTTGTCCTTGTTTATTAGTAAATGTGACTCGTTGTGTGAACCATTTGTCCTTGTTTATTAGTGAATGTGACTCGTTGTGTGAACCATTTATCCTTGTTCATTAGTCCATGTGACTCGTTGTTTATTAGTGAATGTGACACGTTGTTCATTAGTCCATGTGACTCGTTGTGTGAATCATTTGTCCTTATTCATTAGTCCTTGTGACTCATTGTGTAAACCATTTATCCTTTCATTAGACCTTCTGAGTCATTGTGTTACACAATCTTACTTTTTCATTAGTCCATGTGACTCGTTGTGTGAACCATTTGTCCTTGTTTATTAGCCCTTGTGACTCGTTGTGTAAACCATTTGTCCTTCTTTATTAGTAAAAGTGACTCGTTGTGTGAACCATTTGTCCTTGTTCAATAGTCTTTGTAACTAGTTGTGTGAACCATTTGTCCTTGTTTATTAGTAAGTGTGACTCGTTGTGTAAACCATTTCTATTTGTTCATTAGTTCTTGTAACTCGTTGTGTTAAAACAATTGTACTTGTTCATTAGTCCATGTGATTCGTTGTGTGAACATATGTCTTTGTTCACTAGCTTTTATGACTCGTTGTGTGATCCATTTGTCCTTGTTTATTAGTAAATGTGACTCGTTGTGTGAACCATTTGTCCTTATTCATTAGTCCTTGTGACTCCATGTGATAAACAATTGTACTTGTTTATTAGTCGATGTGACTCGTTGTGTGAACCATTTGTCCTTGTTCATTAGCCCTTGTGACTCGTTGTGTGAACCATTTTTCCTTGTTTATTAGTAAATGTGACTCGTTGTGTGAACTATTTGTCCTTGTTCATTACCTTCGTGACTCGTTATGTTAAACAATTGTAATTGTTCATTAGTCCATGTGACTCGTTGTGTGAACCATTTGTCCTTGTTCATTAGTCCTTGTGACTCCTTGTGTTTAAAAATTGTACTTGTTCATTAGTCCATGTGACTCGTTGTGTGAATCATTTGTCCTTATTCATTAGTCCTTGTGACTCATTGTGTAAACCATTTATCCTTGTTCATTAGACCTTCTGAGTCATTGTGTTAAACAATCTTACTTTTTCATTAGTCCATGTGACTCGTTGTGTGAACCATTTGTCCTTGTTTATTAGCCCTTGTGACTAGTTGTGTGAACCATTTGTCCTTGTTTATTAGTAAGAGTGACTCGTTGTGTGAACCATTTGTCCTTGTTCAATAGTCTTTGTGACTAGTTGTGTGAACCATTTGTCCTTGTTTATTAGTAAGTGTGACTCGTTGTGTAAACCATTTGTATTTGTTCATTAGTCCTTGTGACTCGTTGTGTTAAAACAATTGTACTTGTTCATTAGTCCATGTGATTCGTTGTGTGAACCATTTGTCCTTGTTCATTAGCTTTTATGACTCGTTGTGTGATCCATTTGTCCTTGTTTATTAGTAAATGTGACTCGTTGTGTGAACCATTTGTCTTTGTTCATTAGTCCTTGTGACTCCTTGTGTTAAACAATTGTACTTGTTTATTAGTCGATGTGACTCGTTGTGTGAACCATTTGTCCTTGTTCATTAGCCCTTGTGACTCGTTGTGTGAACCATTTGTCCTTGTTTATTAGTAAGTGTGACTCGTTGTGTGAACCATTTGTCCTTGTTCAATAGTCTTTGTGACTAGTTGTGTGAACCATTTGTCCTTGTTTATTAGTAAGTGTGACTTGTTGTGCAAACCATTTGTATTTGTTCATTAGTCCTTGTGACTCGTTGTGTTAAAACAATTGTACTTGTTCATTAGTCCATGTGATTCGTTGTGTGAACTTTTGTCTTTGTTCATTAGCTTTTATGACTCGTTGTGTGTTCCATTTGTCCTTGTTTATTAGTAAATGTGACTCGTTGTGTGAACCATATGTCCTTGTTCATTAGTCCATGTGACTCCTTGTGTTAAACAATTGTACTTGTTTATTAGTAACTGTGACTCGTTGTGTGAACTATTTGTCCTTGTTCAGTAGTCCTTGTGACTCATTGTGTTAAACAATTGTACTTGTTCATTAGTCCATGTGACTCGTTGTGCGAACCTTTTGTCCTTGTTCATTAGTCCTTGTGACTCATTGTGTTAAACAATTGTACTTGTTCATTACTCCATGTGACTCGTTGTGTGATCAATTTGTCCTTGTTGATTAGGCCTTATCACTCGTTGTGTTAAACAATTATACTTGTTCATTAGTCCAAGTGACTCGTTGTGTGAACTATTTGTCCTTGTTCATTAGTCCTTGTGACTCATTGTGTTAAACAATTGTACTTGTTCATTAGCCCTTGTGACTCGTTTTGCGAACCATTTGTCCTTGTTTATTAGTAAATGTGACTCGTTGTGTGAACCATTTGTCCTTGTTTATTAGTGAATGTGACTCGTTGTGTGAACCATTTATCCTTGTTCATTAGTCCATGTGACTCGTTGTTTATTAGTGAATGTGACACGTTGTTCATTAGTCCATGTGACTCGTTGTGTGAATCATTTGTCCTTATTCATTAGTCCTTGTGACTCATTGTGTAAACCATTTATCCTTTCATTAGACCTTCTGAGTCATTGTGTTACACAATCTTACTTTTTCATTAGTCCATGTGACTCGTTGTGTGAACCATTTGTCCTTGTTTATTAGCCCTTGTGACTCGTTGTGTAAACCATTTGTCCTTCTTTATTAGTAAAAGTGACTCGTTGTGTGAACCATTTGTCCTTGTTCAATAGTCTTTGTAACTAGTTGTGTGAACCATTTGTCCTTGTTTATTAGTAAGTGTGACTCGTTGTGTAAACCATTTCTATTTGTTCATTAGTTCTTGTAACTCGTTGTGTTAAAACAATTGTACTTGTTCATTAGTCCATGTGATTCGTTGTGTGAACATATGTCTTTGTTCACTAGCTTTTATGACTCGTTGTGTGATCCATTTGTCCTTGTTTATTAGTAAATGTGACTCGTTGTGTGAACCATTTGTCCTTATTCATTAGTCCTTGTGACTCCATGTGTTAAACAATTGTACTTGTTTATTAGTCGATGTGACTCGTTGTGTGAACCATTTGTCCTTGTTCATTAGCCCTTGTGACTCGTTGTGTGATCCATTTGTCCTTGTTTATTAGTAAATGTGACTCGTTGTGTGAACTATTTGTCCTTCTTCATTAGCCTTCGTGACTCGTTATGTTAAACAATTGTAATTGTTCATTAGTCCATGTGACTCGTTGTGTGAACCATTTGTCCTTGTTCATTAGTCCTTGTGACTCCTTGTGTAAAAAATTGTACTTGTTCATTAGTCCATGTGACTCATTGTGTGAATCATTTGTCCTTATTCATTAGTCCTTGTGACTCATTGTGTAAACCATTTATCCTTGTTCATTAGACCTTCTGAGTCATTATGTTAAACAATCTTACTTTTTCATTAGTCCATGTGACTCGTTGTGTGAACCATTTGTCCTTGTTTATTAGCCCTTGTGACTAGTTGTGTGAACCATTTGTCCTTGTTTATTAGTAAGAGTGACTCGTTGTGTGAACCATTTGTCCTTGTTCAATAGTCTTTGTGACTAGTTGTGTGAACCATTTGTCTATGTTTATTAGTAAGTGTGACTCGTTGTGTAAACCATTTGTATTTGTTCATTAGTCCTTGTGACTCGTTGTGTTAAAACAATTGTACTTGTTCATTAGTCCATGTGATTCGTTGTGTGAACCAGTTATCCTTGTTCATTAGCTTTTATGACTCGTTGTGTGGTCCATTTGTCCTTGTTTATTAGTAAATGTGACTCGTTGTGTGAACCATTTGTCATTGTTCATTAGTCCTTGTGACTCCTTGTGTTAAACAATTGTACTTGTTTATTAGTCGATGTGACTCGTTGTGTGAACCATTTGTCCTTGTTCATTAGCCCTTGTGACTCGTTGTGTGAACCATTTGTCCTTGTTTATTAGTAAGTGTGACTCGTTGTGTGAACCATTTGTCCTTGTTCAATAGTCTTTGTGACTAGTTGTGTGAACCATTTGTCCTTGTTTATTAGTAAGTATGACTCGTTGTGTAAACCATTTGTATTTGTTCATTAGTCCTTGTGACTCGTTGTGTTAAAACAATTGTACTTGTTCATTAGTCCATGTGATTCGTTGTGTGAACATTTGTCTTTGTTCATTAGCTTTTATGACTCGTTGTGTGATCCATTTGTCCTTGTTTATTAGTAAATGTGACTCGTTGTGTGAACCATATGTCCTTGTTCATTAGTCCTTGTGACTCCTTGTGTTAAACAATTGTACTTGTTTA
The DNA here is from genome assembly GCF_048544455.1 of Silene latifolia. Lineage (NCBI taxonomy): Eukaryota > Viridiplantae > Streptophyta > Magnoliopsida > Caryophyllales > Caryophyllaceae > Silene > Silene latifolia. The sequence continues at coordinate 850,487 of NW_027413125.1, forward strand.
TTAGTAAATGTGACTCGTTGTGTGAACTATTTGTCCTTGTTCAGTAGTCCTTGTGACTCATTGTGTTAAACAATTGTACTTGTTCATTAGTCCATGTGACTCGTTGTGCGAACCTTTTGTCCTTGTTCATTAGTCCTTGTGACTCATTGTGTTAAACAATTGTACTTGTTCATTACTCCATGTGACTCGTTGTGTGATCCATTTGTCCTTGTTGATTAGGCCTTATCACTCGTTGTGTTAAACAATTATACTTGTTCATTAGTCCAAGTGACTCGTTGTGTGAACTATTTGTCCTTGTTCATTAGTCCTTGTTCATTAGTCCTTGTGACTCATTGTGTTAAACAATTGTACTTGTTCATTAGCCCTTGTGACTCCTTTTGCGAACCATTTGTCGTTGTTTATTAGTAAATGTGACTCGTTGTGTGAACCATTTGTCCTTGTTTATTAGTGAATGTGACTCGTTGTGTGAACCATTTATCCTTGTTCATTAGTCCATGTGACTCGTTGTTTATTAGTGAATGTGACTCGTTGTTCATTAGTCCATGTGACTCGTTGTGTGAATCATTTGTCCTTATTCATTATTCCTTGTGACTCATTGTGTAAACCATTTATCCTTGTTCATTAGAGCTTCTGAGTCATTGTGTTACACAATCTTACTTTTTCATTAGTCCATGTGACTCGTTGTGTGAACCATTTGTCCTTGTTTATTAGCCCTTGTGACTCGTTGTGTAAACCATTTGTCCTTGTTTATTAGTAAAAGTGACTCGTTGTGTGAACCATTTGTCCTTGTTCAATAGTCTTTGTAACTAGTTGTGTGAACCATTTGTCCTTGTTTATTAGTAAGTGTGACTCGTAATGTAAACCATTTCTATTTGTTCATTAGTCCTTGTAACTCGTTGTGTTAAAACAATTGTACTTGTTCATTAGTCCATGTGATTCGTTGTGTGAACATGTCTTTGTTCACTAGCTTTTATGACTCGTTGTGTGATCCATTTGTCCTTGTTTATTAGTAAATGTGACTCGTTGTGTGAACCATTTGTCCTTATTCATTAGTCCTTGTGACTCCATGTGTTAAACAATTGTACTTGTTTATTAGTCGATGTGACTCGTTGTGTGAACCATTTGTCCTTGTTCATTAGCCCTTGTGACTCGTTGTGTGAACCATTTGTCCTTGTTTATTAGTAAATGTGACTCGTTGTGTGAACTATTTGTCCTTGTTCATTAGCCTTCGTGACTCGTTATGTTAAACAATTGTAATTGTTCATTAGTCCATGTGACTCGTTGTGTGAACCATTTGTCCTTGTTCATTAGTCCTTGTGACTCCTTGTGTAAAAAATTGTACTTGTTCATTAGTCAATGTGACTCATTGTGTGAATCATTTGTCCTTATTCATTAGTCCTTGTGACTCATTGTGTAAACCATTTATCCTTGTTCATTAGACCTTCTGAGTCATTGTGTTAAACAATCTTACTTTTTCATTAGTCCATGTGACTCGTTGTGTGAACCATTTGTCCTTGTTTATTAGCCCTTGTGACTAGTTGTGTGAACCATTTGTCCTTGTTTATTAGTAAGAGTGACTCGTTGTGTGAACCATTTGTCCTTGTTCAATAGTCTTTGTGACTAGTTGTGTGAACCATTTGTCCTTGTTTATTAGTAAGTGTGACTCGTTGTGTAAACCATTTGTATTTGTTCATTAGTCCTTGTGACTCGTTGTATTAAAACAATTGTACTTGTTCATTAGTCCATGTGATTCGTTGTGTGAACCAGTTGTCCTTGTTCATTAGCTTTTATGACTCGTTGTGTGATCCATTTGTCCTTGTTTATTAGTAAATGTGACTCGTTGTGTGAACCATTTGTCATTGTTCATTAGTCCTTGTGACTCCTTGTGTTAAACAATTGTACTTGTTTATTAGTCGATGTGACTCGTTGTGTGAACCATTTGTCCTTGTTCATTAGCCCTTGTGACTCGTTGTGTGAACCATTTGTCCTTGTTTATTAGTAAGTGTGACTCGTTGTGTGAACCATTTGTCCTTGTTCAATAGTCTTTGTGACTAGTTGTGTGAACCATTTGTCCTTGTTTATTAGTAAGTATGACTCGTTGTGTAAACCATTTGTATTTGTTCATTAGTCCTTGTGACTCGTTGTGTTAAAACAATTGTACTTGTTCATTAGTCCATGTGATTCGTTGTGTGAACATATGTTTTTGTTCACTAGCTTTTATGACTCGTTGTGTGATCCATTTGTCCTTGTTTATTAGTAAATGTGACTCGTTGTGTGAACCATTTGTCCTTATTCATTAGTCCTTGTGACTCCATGTGTTAAACAATTGTACTTGTTTATTAGTCGATGTGACTCGTTGTGTGAACCATTTGTCCTTGTTCATTAGCCCTTGTGACTCGTTGTGTGAACCATTTGTCCTTGTTTATTAGTAAATGTGACTCGTTGTGTGAACTATTTGTCCTTGTTCATTAGCCTTCGTGACTCGTTATGTTAAACAATTGTAATTGTTCATTAGTCCATGTGACTCGTTGTGTGAACCATTTGTCCTTGTTCATTAGTCCTTGTGACTCCTTGTGTAAAAAATTGTACTTGTTCATTAGTCAATGTGACTCATTGTGTGAATCATTTGTCCTTATTCATTAGTCCTTGTGACTCATTGTGTAAACCATTTATCCTTGTTCATTAGACCTTCTGAGTCATTGTGTTAAACAATCTTACTTTTTCATTAGTCCATGTGACTCGTTGTGTGAACCATTTGTCCTTGTTTATTAGCCCTTGTGACTAGTTGTGTGAACCATTTGTCCTTGTTTATTAGTAAGAGTGACTCGTTGTGTGAACCATTTGTCCTTGTTCAATAGTCTTTGTGACTAGTTGTGTGAACCATTTGTCCTTGTTTATTAGTAAGTGTGACTCGTTGTGTAAACCATTTGTATTTGTTCATTAGTCCTTGTGACTCGTTGTATTAAAACAATTGTACTTGTTCATTAGTCCATGTGATTCGTTGTGTGAACCAGTTGTCCTTGTTCATTAGCTTTTATGACTCGTTGTGTGATCCATTTGTCCTTGTTTATTAGTAAATGTGACTCGTTGTGTGAACCATTTGTCATTGTTCATTAGTCCTTGTGACTCCTTGTGTTAAACAATTGTACTTGTTTATTAGTCGATGTGACTCGTTGTGTGAACCATTTGTCCTTGTTCATTAGCCCTTGTGACTCGTTGTGTGAACCATTTGTCCTTGTTTATTAGTAAGTGTGACTCGTTGTGTGAACCATTTGTCCTTGTTCAATAGTCTTTGTGACTAGTTGTGTGAACCATTTGTCCTTGTTTATTAGTAAGTATGACTCGTTGTGTAAACCATTTGTATTTGTTCATTAGTCCTTGTGACTCGTTGTGTTAAAACAATTGTACTTGTTCATTAGTCCATGTGATTCGTTGTGTGAACATTTGTCTTTGTTCATTAGCTTTTATGACTCGTTGTGTGATCCATTTGTCCTTGTTTATTAGTAAATGTGACTCGTTGTGTGAACCATATGTCCTTGTTCATTAGTCCTTGTGACTCCTTGTGTTAAACAATTGTACTTGTTTATTAGTAAATGTGACTCGTTGTGTGAACTATTTGTCCTTGTTCAGTAGTCCTTGTGACTCATTGTGTTAAACAATTGTACTTGTTCATTAGTCCATGTGACTCGTTGTGCGAACCTTTTGTCCTTGTTCATTAGTCCTTGTGACTCATTGTGTTAAACAATTGTACTTGTTCATTACTCCATGTGACTCGTTGTGTGATCCATTTGTCCTTGTTGATTAGGCCTTATCACTTTAACATAACGAGTCACAAAGGCTAATGAACAAGGACAAATAGTTCACACAACGAGTCACATTTACTAATAAACAAGGACAAATGGTTCACACAACGAGTCACAAGGGCTAATGAACAAGGACAAATGGTTTACACAACGAGTCACATGCACTAATGAACAAGTACAATTGTTTAACACAACTACTCACAAGGACTAATGAACAAGGATAAATGGTTTACACAACGAGTCATAAGGACTAATGAACAAAAACAAATGGTTCACACAACGAGTCACATGGACTAATGAACAAGTACAATTGTACAACACAACCACTCACAAGTACTAATGAACAAGGATAAATGGTTTACACAACGAGTCACAAGGACTAATGAACGAGAACAAATGGTTCACACAAAGACTAATGAACAAGGACAAATGGTTTACACAACGAGTCACATTTACTAATAAACAAGGACAAATGGTTCACACAACGAGTCACAAGAGCTAATGAACAAGGACAAATGGTTTACACAACGAGTCACATGGACTAATGAACAATTACAATTGTTTAACACAACGAGTCACAAGGACTAATGAACAAGGACAAATGGTTCACACAACGAGTCACATGGACTAATGAACAAGTAAAATTGTTTAACACAACGACTCACAAGGACTAATGAACAAGGATAAATGGTTTACACAACGAGTCATAAGGACTAATGAATAAGGGCAAATGGTTCACACAACGAGGTGAACCATTTGTGTGACTCTTTGTGTGAACCATTTGTCCTCGTTCATTAGTCCTTGTGACTCGTTGTGTAAACCATTTATCCTTGTTCATTAGTACTTGTGAGTGGTTGTGTTATACAATTGTACTTGTTCATTAGTCCATGTGACTCGTTGTGTGAACCATTTGTCCTTGTTCATTAGTCCTTATGACTCGTTGTGTAAACCATTTATCCTTATTCATTAGTCCTTGTGAGTAGTTGTGTTAAACAATTGTACTTGTTCATTAGTGCATGTGACTCGTTGTGTAAACCATTTGTCCTTGTTCATTAGCCCTTGTGACTCGTTGTGTGAACCATTTGTCCTTGTTTATTAGTAAATGTGACTCGTTGTGTGAACTATTTGTCCTTGTTCATTAGTCTTTGTGACTCGTTATGTTAAACAATTGTAATTGTTCATTAGTCCATGTGACTCGTTGTGTGAACCATTTCTCCTTGTTCATTAGTCCTTGTGACTCGTTGTGTTAAAATAATTGTACTTGTTCATTAGTCCATGTGACTCATTGTGTGAACCATTTGTTTTCGTTGAATAGGACGCTCAAAGCAAGTCTTCGTGACTCGTTATGTTAAGCAATTTTAATTGATCATTAGTCCATGTGACTCGTTGTGTGAACCATTTGTCCTTGTTCATTACTCCTTATGACTCGATGTGTTAAACAATTGTAATTGTTCATTAGTCCATGTGACTCGTTGTGTGAACCATTTGTCCTTATTCATTAGTCCTTACGACTCGTTGTGTTAAACAATTGTACTTGTTCATTAGTCCATGTGACTTGTTGTGTGAACCATTTGTCCTTGTTCATTAGTCCTTGTGACTCATTGTGTAAACCATTTATCCTTGTTTATTAGTCCTTGTGAGTGGTTGTGTTAAACAATTGTATTTGTTCATTAGTCCATTTCACTCGTTTTGTGAACCATTTGTCCTTGTTTATTAGTAAATGTGACTCATTGTGTGAACTATTTGTCCTTGTTCATTAGTCTTCGTGACTCGTTATGTTAAATAATTGTAATTGTTCATTAGTCTATGTGACTCGTTGTGTGAACCATTTGTCCTTGTTCATTAGTCCTTGTGACTCCTTGTATTAAACAATTGTACTTGTTCATTAGTCCTCGTGACTCATTGTGTAAACCATTTATCCTTGTTTATTAGTCCTTGTGAGTGGTTGTGTTAAACAATTGAATTTGTTCATTAGTCCATTTGACTCGTTGTGTGAACCATTTGTCCTTGTTTATTAGTAAATGTGACTCGTTGTGTGAACTATTTGTCCGTGTTCGTTAGTCTTCGTGACTCGTTATGTTAAATAATTGTAAATGTTCATTAGTCGATGTGACTCGTTGTGTGAACCATTTGTCCTTGTTCATTAGTCCTTGTGACTCCTTGTATTAAACAATTGTACTTGTTCATTAGTCCATGTGACTCGTTGTGTGAACCATTTTTCCTTGTTTATTAGTAAATGTGACTCGTTGTGTGAACTATTTGTCCTTGTTCATTAGTCCTTGTGACTCGTTGTGTTAAACAATTGTCCTTGTTCATTAGTCCATGTGACTCGTTGTGTGAACCATTTGCCCTTGTTCATTAGTCCTTATGACTCGTTGTGTAAACCATTTATCCTTGTTCATTAGTCCTTGTGAGTCGTTGTGTTAAACAATTTTACTTGTTCATTAGTCCATGTGACTCGTTGTGTGAACCATTTGTCCTTGTTCATTAGTCCTTGTGACTCGTTGTGTTAAACAATTGTAATTGTTCATTAGTCCATGTGACTCTTTGTGTGAACCATTTGTCCTCGTTCATTAGTCCTTGTGACTCGTTGTGTAAACCATTTATCCTTGTTCATTAATACTTGTGAGTGGTTGTGTTATACAATTGTACTTGTTCATTAGTCCATGTGACTCGTTATGTGAACCATTTGTCCTTGTTCATTAGTCCTTATGACTCGTTGTGTAAACCATTTATCCTTGTTCATTAGTCCTTGTGAGTAGTTGTGTTAAACAATTGTACTTGTTCATTAGTGCATGTGACTCGTTGTGTAAACCATTTGTCCTTGTTCATTAGCCCTTGTGACTCGTTGTGTGAACCATTTGTCCTTGTTTATTAGTAAATGTGACTCGTTGTGTGAACTATTTGTCCTTGTTCATTAGCCTTTGTGACTCGTTATGTTAAACAATTGTAATTGTTCATTAGTCCATGTGACTTGTTGTGTGAACCATTTCTCCTTGTTCATTAGTCCTTGTGACTCGTTGTGTTAAAATAATTGTACTTGTTCATTAGTCCATGTGACTCGTTGTGTGAACCATTTATTTTGATTGAATAGGACGCTCAAAGCAAGTCTTCGTGACTCGTTATGTTAAGCAATTTTAATTGTTCATTAGTCCATGTGACTCGTTGTGTGAACCATTTGTCCTTGTTCATTACTCCTTATGACTCGATGTGTTAAACAATTGTACTTGTTCATTAGTCCATGTGACTCGTTGTGTGAACCATTTGTCCTTGTTCATTAGTCCTTGTGACTTGTTGTGTTAAACAATTGTAATTGTTCATTAGTCCATGTGACTCTTTGTGTGAACCATTTGTCCTCGTTCATTAGTCCTTGTGACTCGTTGTGTAAACCATTTATCCTTGTTCATTAGTACTTGTGAGTGGTTGTGTTATACAATTGTACTTGTTCATTAGTCCATGTGACTCGTTGTGTGAACCATTTGTCCTTGTTCATTAGTCCTTATGACTCGTTGTGTAAACCATTTATCCTTGTTCATTAGTCCTTGTGAGTAGTTGTGTTAAACAATTGTACTTGTTCATTAGTGCATGTGACTCGTTGTGTAAACCATTTGTCCTTGTTCATTAGCCCTTGTGACTCGTTGTGTGAACCATTTGTCCTTGTTTATTAGTAAATGTGACTCGTTGTGTGAACTATTTGTCCTTGTTCATTAGTCTTTGTGACTCGTTATGTTAAACAATTGTAATTGTTCATTAGTCCATGTGACTTGTTGTGTGAACCATTTCTCCTTGTTCATTAGTCCTTGTGACTCGTTGTGTTAAAATAATTGTACTTGTTCATTAATCCATGTGACTCGTTGTGTGAACCATTTGTTTTGGTTGAATAGGACGCTCAAAGCAAGTCTTCGTGACTCGTTATGTTAAGCAATTTTAATTGTTCATTAGTCCATGTGACTCGTTGTGTGAACCATTTGTCCTTGTTCATTACTCCTTATGACTCGATGTGTTAAACAATTGTACTTGTTCATTAGTCAATGTGACTCGTTGTGTGAACCATTTGTCCTTGTGCATTAGTCCTTGTGACTCGTTGTGTAAACCATTTATCCTTGTTCATTAGTCCTTGTGAGTAGTTGTGTTAAACATTTGTACTTGTTCATTAGTCCATGTGACTCGTTGTGTGAACCATTTGTCCTTGTTCATTAGCCCCTGTGACTCGTTGTGTGAACCATTTGTCCTTGTTTATTAGTAAATGTGACTCATTGTATGAACTATTTGTCCTTTTTCATTAGTCTTTGTGACTCGTTATGTTAAACAATTGTACTTGTTCATTAGTCTATGTGACTCGTTGTGTGAACCATTTGTCCTTGTTCATTAGTCCTTGTGACTTATTGTGTAAACCATTTATCCTTGTTTATTAGTCCTTGTGAGTGGTTGTGTTAAACAATTGTATTTGTTCATTAGTCCATTTGACTCGTTGTGTGAACCATTTGTCCTTGTTTATTAGTAAATGTGACTCGTTGTGTGAACTATTTGTCCTTGTTCATTAGTCTTCGTGACTCGTTATGTTAAACAATTGTAATTGTTTATTATTCTATGTGACTCGTTGTGTGAACTATTTGTCCTTGTTCATTAGTCCTTGTGACTCTTTGTATTAAACAATTGTACTTGTTCATTAGTCCATGTGACTCGTTGTGTGAACCATTTTTCCTTGTTTATTAGTCCATGTGACTCGTTATGTGAACTATTTGTCCTTGTTCATTAGTCCTTGTGACTCGTTGTATTAAACAATTGTCCTTGTTCATTAGTCCATGTGACTCGTTGTGTGAACCATTTGTTTTCGTTGAATAGGACGCTCAAAGCAAGTCTTCGTGACTCGTTATGTTAAGCAATTTTAATTGATCATTAGTCCATGTGACTCGTTGTGTGAACCATTTGTCCTTGTTCATTACTCCTTATGACTCGATGTGTTAAACAATTGTAATTGTTCATTAGTCCATGTGACTCGTTGTGTGAACCATTTGTCCTTATTCATTAGTCCTTACGACTCGTTGTGTTAAACAATTGTACTTGTTCATTAGTCCATGTGACTTGTTGTGTGAACCATTTGTCCTTGTTCATTAGTCCTTGTGACTCATTGTGTAAACCATTTATCCTTGTTTATTAGTCCTTGTGAGTGGTTGTGTTAAACAATTGTATTTGTTCATTAGTCCATTTCACTCGTTTTGTGAACCATTTGTCCTTGTTTATTAGTAAATGTGACTCATTGTGTGAACTATTTGTCCTTGTTCATTAGTCTTCGTGACTCGTTATGTTAAATAATTGTAATTGTTCATTAGTCTATGTGACTCGTTGTGTGAACCATTTGTCCTTGTTCATTAGTCCTTGTGACTCCTTGTATTAAACAATTGTACTTGTTCATTAGTCCTCGTGACTCATTGTGTAAACCATTTATCCTTGTTTATTAGTCCTTGTGAGTGGTTGTGTTAAACAATTGAATTTGTTCATTAGTCCATTTGACTCGTTGTGTGAACCATTTGTCCTTGTTTATTAGTAAATGTGACTCGTTGTGTGAACTATTTGTCCGTGTTCGTTAGTCTTCGTGACTCGTTATGTTAAATAATTGTAAATGTTCATTAGTCGATGTGACTCGTTGTGTGAACCATTTGTCCTTGTTCATTAGTCCTTGTGACTCCTTGTATTAAACAATTGTACTTGTTCATTAGTCCATGTGACTCGTTGTGTGAACCATTTTTCCTTGTTTATTAGTAAATGTGACTCGTTGTGTGAACTATTTGTCCTTGTTCATTAGTCCTTGTGACTCGTTGTGTTAAACAATTGTCCTTGTTCATTAGTCCATGTGACTCGTTGTGTGAACCATTTGCCCTTGTTCATTAGTCCTTATGACTCGTTGTGTAAACCATTTATCCTTGTTCATTAGTCCTTGTGAGTCGTTGTGTTAAACAATTTTACTTGTTCATTAGTCCATGTGACTCGTTGTGTGAACCATTTGTCCTTGTTCATTAGTCCTTGTGACTCGTTGTGTTAAACAATTGTAATTGTTCATTAGTCCATGTGACTCTTTGTGTGAACCATTTGTCCTCGTTCATTAGTCCTTGTGACTCGTTGTGTAAACCATTTATCCTTGTTCATTAATACTTGTGAGTGGTTGTGTTATACAATTGTACTTGTTCATTAGTCCATGTGACTCGTTGTGTGAACCATTTGTCCTTGTTCATTAGTCCTTATGACTCGTTGTGTAAACCATTTATCCTTGTTCATTAGTCCTTGTGAGTAGTTGTGTTAAACAATTGTACTTGTTCATTAGTGCATGTGACTCGTTGTGTAAACCATTTGTCCTTGTTCATTAGCCCTTGTGACTCGTTGTGTGAACCATTTGTCCTTGTTTATTAGTAAATGTGACTCGTTGTGTGAACTATTTGTCCTTGTTCATTAGCCTTTGTGACTCGTTATGTTAAACAATTGTAATTGTTCATTAGTCCATGTGACTTGTTGTGTGAACCATTTCTCCTTGTTCATTAGTCCTTGTGACTCGTTGTGTTAAAATAATTGTACTTGTTCATTAGTCCATGTGACTCGTTGTGTGAACCATTTGTTTTGATTGAATAGGACGCTCAAAGCAAGTCTTCGTGACTCGTTATGTTAAGCAATTTTAATTGTTCATTAGTCCATGTGACTCGTTGTGTGAACCATTTGTCCTTGTTCATTACTCCTTATGACTCGATGTGTTAAACAATTGTACTTGTTCATTAGTCCATGTGACTCGTTGTGTGAACCATTTGTCCTTGTTCATTAGTCCTTGTGACTTGTTGTGTTAAACAATTGTAATTGTTCATTAGTCCATGTGACTCTTTGTGTGAACCATTTGTGTAACACCCGCGAATTTTCCATTTTAACATTTATAATTTAATTAACCATTCTATGTCTTATTTATATTTTAAATTATTTAATTTAATTAATTTCATTATTAAACATGATTTTTATAAATATTATATTTTTAAAGCTTAAGTTATACAAAATAAATATTTTGGTCGGATAATAATGATAATAATAATAATATTTCCCGTCTTGAGTTATAGTAAGCTTGAGACGAAAATTCTAGTGGAAACCGACTCAATTTGAATTGTTGGGCTTTATATAACTCATGGGCTTTTCCCTTCTCTTTTCCCTTCACAAAACCCCCCAACTAAACCCTCACAACTCCATCTCCCTCACTCCTAAATTCTGAAATTTCCCAACAAACACACAACTACAACACCATTGTTACACAACTTCCACCTTCTTCACCAAATTGGCCATAAAACCTTCATTTCTCATCGGTTTTCAACGATTTTCGCGTCTATCTCTTCCTCTCATCGCCCTCCATCTTTCTAGGTAAGAAAAGAACCATCTTTCCTCCCTTAATGGGGCTGTCGAGCCATTCTCTACATGGTACCCTTTTTCTAGTTTCGATTCTTAGTCTTATTTTGTGTTTTCTTATGTTTAGGAGAAAGTTTAGTTGACCCGGAAGTGGATTCTTGAAAGGTAGACGAGTATATTGTGGATTTAAGTGCAAAAAGGTAACGGTGATGGGTTACTCGACTTTTATGTTAAAATTGTGTGAATTATGTAGTAATAGACTCATATGAATGTTAAAGTTGGTATCTTTCATGACTTATAGTGATTTGGTGTTGAGTAGAATACTTGTATGATGTTTTTCACATGTTAATGAGTAATTTTCATGCTTGGTTATAAGATGGTGAAACATGAGGTTTGTCTTAAAGGAATTCCCTCATAATTGCATGATTAGACCTCACTTTAATGATCAATAATCAACCCCATATGTTAATGACATATTGAATGTAATAATTTTCCATGTATTCATCATATTAGAGAAGTATAAGATGATTGAAATTAAGATAGTTGAATTTGGAAGACTTTAGATGGTTGCTTAATGGAATTTGCGTGTACAGTGATCCCCTGCCGGTGGGGGCGTGAGCGCCTACCCAACCGGCAGCAGCGTCATGGCATTTATGAGTTATAAAAATAGGATTTAAGCCTTTGATATCCCCGGTGGTGGCAGCCGGCCTACCCAACCGGCATGAGTACATGAACTTTTGGTGTCTTTTATAATAGGGTGTATCCCAGCCCGGTGGGTGACAGGTCAACCAGCGAGAGAATACACAATGTGAAATGTTGAACTTAATTGACTATAGTAGGTATTCCTGGGTGAAAAAAGACAGGTCACCCTACAGAGAATACACATTGAATGTTTTTGACCTTGTTTCCTTTAGCTTGTATCCCCCGGTGGGTGGGCAAACTGCCACCCTACAGAGAATACACCCTCACCTAATTTGACATTGTTCACCATAGCATGAATCCTCTGCCGGTGGGCGGCAGGGGTGCCCACACCGGCAGAGAGTGCCCCGATGTTTCGCATACCTTTATACTTATGCATGCCTCACATGAATTGTTTACGTTATGTTTGTGCAATCTTTTCCACTCGTATTTGTGACCCGAGCGTGACGTTTTACATTGTGCGACTACTCGACATTCCTTATTTATTTGCCCTCGGACATTAGGTCACGGTTAGGTGCCATTCTTTCCGAGTTGGGCTATTTTTCCTTCCGCCTCTTCGGACCGGGGGTCACGGTTAGGTGACAAGGTTCCGCTTGAGGTTACTCGACTTTCGGGCACGGTCAGGTGTACCATATTTCGAGTCTTGGATACGATTTGGTATCGTTTGTCGAATCGGGTGTCGTCCATCCCGAGAGTCGGGCCAGGTTTAGACTAGGACCGTATTATGATCGTCGTCCTACCAAGAGGTTGGAGTCTAGAGGGTTGTCTTGTTTGAGTCAAAGCCTTTGTAATGTCTTGCTTGTTACGGTCATTGGCGTGTTCTTATATACGAGAGTGCACGTCTTCTATGATTGTTTGTGAGAGTCTTGGTCCTATCGGATACTAGTGGTGAGATGCAAGCCCCTAGTTGCGATATGATCGCCGGAATTGATGTTCCCATCCGTTCTTATGGTGAGATGCAAGCCATAAGTATGAATGTGACATTAGTAGCCACGTCCCCGTGCAATGGTTGTTAAGAGGTTTTCAAGTAATGGCTATTGGTTTCCATCCATGTATTTTCTATTCAATTAATCCGTTGTTTACCTTCTTCATATGATTCGATGCCTAATCTCATATCCATGTTTTGGTTACCTTGAATGCATGTTTAATATAATGTACCATGCCTATCTCATTAAGAATGCAATGTGCCTATCTCATTATGATTATCGTTTATATTCCCTTGTTCATATTATTCAAGTATGATGCGTGATCAATATGTTTAATTAAGTTCTTGCTTATGTGCATTTTGACATATTGTGGTGGGAGAACCCCGAGTTACTCCCCACTGACCGTATGCGTTCATGTTTACATGAATGACAGGTTTGTGATGCAGATTATGGGGAAGACGTGTGAGCTAGCGAGAACGTTGAACCTTGGACCTTAGTTATAGTTTGCTTAGACTCACCTATCGTTAGACTTGTGTTTATTCGTGGGATATCCTTTCCCAGTAGCACTTCGTTTTTAATTGTAAAACTTATTCATCTTACTTTTCATTTTCGTTTGATCACTTATGGTGGATTTCACACTTTAAACTTTAAAGGTTTTAAAAATCTCGTATTTTCCGCTTTATTTTTGATGCCCTATCGAGGGGTGTCACAGTTGGTATCAGAGCATATGTTGCTCCCGACGCACACACGTGTACCCTAAATTTAAATTGAACTTGACCTTGAATAATGAATGAGAGATGGGTAGACTTAAGGACCTAAGTTGGTAGTCTGTAGTGTGGTTGCTCTTTGTTAGGTTCTAACATGTTTGTTGATTGTCCTTTAATAATTTTTGTGCCCTTGGATCAATGACCGTGAGCTTACCTACGTGAAGATCAAGACTTGATGCCTTTTTGCCGAGAATTGAAGAATTGTTCGACTTTTGAAGAATGTTTCATCTTCCTTGAAGATATTCCTCATTCGTGTATACCTTGCCTTGTTCTTTCATTTCTTGATGCTTATTTCCTCTTCTAAACTTTCTTTTCTCTTTTCCTTGGAAGCTACTCTTGTACCCTCCTAACTTGTCCTTTGTTCCTTGCTTATCCTCTCTTAACGCCCTTTTGATAGTACCCTTTCTTTTGCTTTACGTTGGAAGCTAGTTAGTACTCACCCGACCTATCTTTCGTTTTTGTTTCTCCTTCCATAACATCTTGCATATAGATCTCTTTCTCTTGAAGAGTGTCTCTACCTTCTCTGAGATTCCTTCCTCTCTTAGAATGCCTTGTCTTATTCCCTTGTCTTTGTGCTCTATACCTATCGTAACTCTTCTCATATATCTTGAGAGTTGTCTTTGTACCTTTTCTTCTTATAATACCCCTCATGGACACCTTCATCTTTGTCTTATGGAATGTTAACCTTGGTTGAGAATTTTGGGTTTGTGGAGTTAGTTTGTGATGGATTCCTAACCCTCGCCTTGAGAGTTTGTTTTGTTAGAGAGGCTTTGCCAATGTGGTAAGACATACCTTGAGGTTTCTTAGACCTAGTTGCTTGACATGAACTGAGTGTGGTCGATTAGTTGAATTATTTGGGTCGTAAAGTGTGAGTTGCATGTGTTACTAAGGTTATAGAACTTGGCTTTGTTGTTTATGGTTGAGATTTGAAAGGCTTGGGAAGTGTAGTGAGACGTGTCTTGGAATACTAGTGCCTAGTACTTGACTTAGAATGGCTGAAATTGAATGGTGGAATTGAAGAGGTAAGATTGAATGAGTAAGTCGAGTTATGATAGGCTTTCGTAATCACTTTGGATATGAGGGTTTGATAATGTACACGGGACCATGAGAAATGCTAATTGTGGGATTATTGGTTTGTCTAAGTGAGTGATCTTGATTACTACTTGAGGTTGGTATGAGAGTGAGACTAAGCTACATTATTGGGGAGTCTTAGCGCTTGTTTTAGTAGCTAGAAAGGATAATAGTATGGTTGATGCCAAATGTTAAGTTGAGGAACATAGTTTCAATTTATGGAGTTAGAATGTGGGAACATAAGGTGGTAAAGTGTTGTTACAACTAAGACCTTGTTTCTTGAGAACTCGATGGTAGGTTTTGTTCTATGATACTGGATTTGAAAGAAAATACTTTGGGATGCTGATGACCGTAACGGATTGGTAATGTGATTCGATAGTGGTTGGCTCATGAGAGTTCTTGAGTTGAGAGAGACTTTCATATAAGGAATGAGATGAATTGCCTTGACCCTCGTTTTGGAATTTGGTCGTTTTGTTATGATGGTACAATATCCTAATAGGCGTGACCTTGTTAGAGAGAACCTTAAGTCTTAGAAAGGGTATGGTTTAAGCCCTAAAATCCCCCTCGTACCTTTAATTATCTTCATTCCCTTCGTCCATACCTTGATTACATTTATTTCTCAAGTATAAAAATTACTTGTCATTTCCTTGCCTTGAATACCTCTCTAATTCTAATATCTCTTACTATTGTTAACTAGTTACCGTCATTATTTGACTCTTTTAATCTCACACCTTGACATGTTCATGTATCCCTTTGAAATTTCCTATCATTTCTTGACCCAGTTATTACTCTTTGTTTCTTTAGTGGAGTGATGGCGTTGTTGGCTACGTTGTAGAGTGAGTGAGATGCTCTTCGAGGATTCTTTGTGAACCTTGATTTCGTCAAAATTGGTTTAGTGGAACTTAAGTTGAGTTGAGTAGGAAAAATCGTATAACAAACCTATTTACTTTTGGTTGGTGGTCTTTATGATTTGGAGAAATGTGATAATCTATGCTTGTGAATTCGGGTGTGAATAAGATTTTGGTTTGGAGTGTTAGAAAGTATAAAGACCTTGAGATTTTGACCTTTGATTTAGGATTTTACCATAGTGAGAACTCCTAGTAGTCGATAGTTGGTTATGTGTGTAACTCTTTTAGTAGTTTGGATCTTTCGTGGAAATCGTTTATAGATGATTTATATTTGAGAGTTATGGAATCACAATTGTGGTGGAGTGACTTGACCGACGGGGTAGCTTAGGAGTAAAGTGTGAGTATTTTGAGGAAATTATTGGAAGTTATGTGGTTATGAGTTTTGTGGTTAGGAAGTTTTTAACCGTTCGGGATGACTTTGTTGTTCGAGATTTAAGTATCTGGCGTTTCCTTGTTGCCAAATTTCCCGTCCTCTTTGACCATAAGTGTTACCGTTCATACCTCTCTTTCTCGTTTATGCTTGCTCCTCCTTTATAATTTGATGTTAACCTATGAAATTCAATCTTTGATATCCTTGTGGATTCGATTTCAACTCTTCTCCTAGGAAGTTTATCATAGCTCTTTTGTTGGTTAAGTTTGAACCCTCTTAGCGTACCTTGTTTTCATGATATCTAAGCTCTCTTCATTTCGTACTATTTCTAAACATTTCAAGCTACCACTGTTTGGACCCATTGCTAAAAGTTTATGTTACTTTTACAAAACCCTACCTATTTTAAAGGTTTGAAAATGGGAATTTGATTTAGTTCTCCTTTTGTTCTATGAGTATGACTTCTTTTTATTGATTTTTAATTACTAAACCCGAGTTACTTTTAATTTGCTTAATTTCTAACTAACTTTGATCTACTTATGATTTCCTTGTCAGAGTTTAATATTATGTTTTCAGGAATTTGACTTCCTTTTGAATTTAGAAATGAAACCTCTATTTCTATTTTGACCTTTGCAAAAGAAAATTTGAATGAATTGCCTTTCCTTTTGATTTTGACGTTGATCGGATGTTAGAACTCGTTATTTGAAACGTTTAATAACTTGTTCTATGCTTGTCGACGAGTGACTTTTGTCTTAGATTTGTCTTTGACTTGGAAAGTTAGCGTTCTTGTGTGCACGACAAGAGCAATTTCGTTCCATGAATGAGACTTATACCTTTGAAAACTCTTCGTTAATGTTTTTGAAAGTATTTTAATTTTCGATTTATACAAATGATTTGCTTTTGACCATATCTTCGATTTGGAATGTGATGTTCTTGAATGCGCAACGAGAGCATTTTCGTTCCTTTGATGAGAATCTGGTTCTGTCGGAAAATTTTGTTTGAGACTTCTGAAAGGATTTTGATTCTTACGATAAGTAACCTTTTATTGTTTTGGTTACCAATTTTAAAAGTTCAGTTTTACTTTTTATAACCTTTCTTTTCTACCTTCAAGTTTCGAGGACGAAACTTTTTAAAAGATGGGGTGATTGTAACACATGAATTTTCCATTTTAACATTTATAATTTAATTAACCATTCTATGTCTTATTTATATTTTAAATTATTTAATTTAATTAATTTCATTATTAAACATGATTTTTATAAATATTATATTTTTAAAGCTTAAGTTATACAAAATAAATATTTTGGTCGGATAATAATGATAATAATAATAATATTTCCCGTCTTGAGTTATAGTAAGCTTGAGACGAAAATTCTAGTGGAAACCGACTCAATTTGAATTGTTGGGCTTTATATAACTCATGGGCTTTTCCCTTCTCTTTTCCCTTCACAAAACCCCCCAACTAAACCCTCACAACTCCATCTCCCTCACTCCTAAATTCTGAAATTTCCCAACAAACACACAACTACAACACCATTGTTACACAACTTCCACCTTCTTCACCAAATTGGCCATAAAACCTTCATTTCTCATCGGTTTTCAACGATTTTCGCGTCTATCTCTTCCTCTCATCGCCCTCCATCTTTCTAGGTAAGAAAAGAACCATCTTTCCTCCCTTAATGGGGCTGTCGAGCCATTCTCTACATGGTACCCTTTTTCTAGTTTCGATTCTTAGTCTTATTTTGTGTTTTCTTATGTTTAGGAGAAAGTTTAGTTGACCCGGAAGTGGATTCTTGAAAGGTAGACGAGTATATTGTGGATTTAAGTGCAAAAAGGTAACGGTGATGGGTTACTCGACTTTTATGTTAAAATTGTGTGAATTATGTAGTAATAGACTCATATGAATGTTAAAGTTGGTATCTTTCATGACTTATAGTGATTTGGTGTTGAGTAGAATACTTGTATGATGTTTTTCACATGTTAATGAGTAATTTTCATGCTTGGTTATAAGATGGTGAAACATGAGGTTTGTCTTAAAGGAATTCCCTCATAATTGCATGATTAGACCTCACTTTAATGATCAATAATCAACCCCATATGTTAATGACATATTGAATGTAATAATTTTCCATGTATTCATCATATTAGAGAAGTATAAGATGATTGAAATTAAGATAGTTGAATTTGGAAGACTTTAGATGGTTGCTTAATGGAATTTGCGTGTACGGTGATCCCCTGTAGGTGGGCGGTAGCCGGCCTACCCAACCGGCAGCGCGTCATGGTATTTATGAGTTATAAAAATAGGGATTTAAGCCTTTGATATCCCCTGCCGGTGGGCCGGCAGCCGGCCTACCCAACCGGCAGCGAGTACATGAACTTTTGGTGTCTTTTATAATAGGGTGTATCCCCTGCCGGTGGGCCGGCAGCCGGTCAACCGGCAGAGAATACACAATGTGAAATGTTGAACTTAATTGACTATAGTAGGTATTCCCTGCCGGTGGGCGCAAGACTGGTCACCGGCAGAGAATACACATTGAATGTTTTTGACCTTGTTTCCTTTAGCTTGTATCCCTGTAGGTGGGCATGAGCACGCCACCCGGCAGAGAATACACCCTCACCTAATTTGACATTGTTCACCATAGCATGAATCCTCTCCGGTGGGAGTCAGTGCCCACACCGCAGAGAGTACCGATGTTTCGCATACCTTTATACTTATGCATGCCTCACATGAATTGTTTACGTTATGTTTGTGCAATCTTTTCCACTCGTATTTGTGACCCGAGCGTGACGTTTTACATTGTGCGACTACTCGACATTCCTTATTTATTTGCCCTCGGACATTAGGTCACGGTTAGGTGCCATTCTTTCCGAGTTGGGCTATTTTTCCTTCCGCCTCTTCGGACCGGGGGTCACGGTTAGGTGACAAGGTTCCGCTTGAGGTTACTCGACTTTCGGGCACGGTCAGGTGTACCATATTTCGAGTCTTGGATACGATTTGGTATCGTTTGTCGAATCGGGTGTCGTCCATCCCGAGAGTCTGGCCAGGTTTAGACTAGGACCGTATTATGATCGTCGTCCTACCAAGAGGTTGGAGTCTAGAGGGTTGTCTTGTTTGAGTCAAAGCCTTTGTAATGTCTTGCTTGTTACGGTCATTGGCGTGTTCTTATATACGAGAGTGCACGTCTTCTATGATTGTTTGTGAGAGTCTTGTCCTATCGGATACTAGTGGTGAGATGCAAGCCCCTAGTTGCGATATGATCGCCGGGATTGATGTTCCCATCCGTTCTTATGGTGAGATGCAAGCCATAAGTATGAATGTGACATTAGTAGCCACGTCCCGTGCTATGGTTGTTAAGAGGTTTTCAAGTAATGGCTATTGGTTTCCATCCATGTATTTTCTATTCAATTAATCCGTTGTTTACCTTCTTCATATGATTCGATGCCTAATCTCATATCCATGTTTTGGTTACCTTGAATGCATGTTTAATATAATGTACCATGCCTATCTCATTAAGAATGCAATGTGCCTATCTCATTATGATTATTGTTTATATTCCCTTGTTCATATTATTCAAGTATGATGCGTGATCAATATGTTTAATTAAGTTCTTGCTTATGTGCATTTTGACATATTGTGGCTGGGAGAACCCTGAGTTACTCCCCACTGACTGTGGCGTTCATGTTTACATGAATGACAGGTTTGTGATGCAGATTATGGGGAAGACGTGTGAGCTAGCGAGAACGTTGAACCTTGGACCTTAGTTATAGTTTGCTTAGACTCACCTATCGTTAGACTTGTGTTTATTCGTGGGATATCCTTTCCCAAGTAAGACTTCGTTTTTAATTGTAAAACTTATTCATCTTACTTTTCATTTTCGTTTGATCACTTATGGTGGATTTCACACTTTAAACTTTAAAGGTTTTAAAAATCTCGTATTTTCCGCTTTATTTTTGATGCCCTATCGAGGGGTGTCACAATTTGTCCTCGTTCATTAGTCCTTGTGACTCGTTGTGTAAACCATTTATCCTTGTTCATTAGTACTTGTGAGTGGTTGTGTTATACAATTGTACTTGTTCATTAGTCCATGTGACTCGTTGTGTGAACCATTTGTCCTTGTTCATTAGTCCTTATGACTCGTTGTGTAAACCATTTATCCTTGTTCATTAGTCCTTGTGAGTAGTTGTGTTAAACAATTGTACTTGTTCATTAGTGCATGTGACTCGTTGTGTAAACCATTTGTCCTTGTTCATTAGCCCTTGTGACTCGTTGTGTGAACCATTTGTCCTTGTTTATTAGTAAATGTGACTCGTTGTGTGAACTATTTGTCCTTGTTCATTAGTCTTTGTGACTCGTTATGTTAAACAATTGTAATTGTTCATTTGTCCATGTGACTTGTTGTGTGAACCATTTCTCC
This sequence comes from Silene latifolia, assembly GCF_048544455.1. Lineage (NCBI taxonomy): Eukaryota > Viridiplantae > Streptophyta > Magnoliopsida > Caryophyllales > Caryophyllaceae > Silene > Silene latifolia. The sequence goes on from NW_027413125.1 coordinate 870,817, forward strand.
TTGTTCATTAGTCCTTGTGACTCGTTGTGTTAAAATAATTGTACTTGTTCATTAATCCATGTGACTCGTTGTGTGAACCATTTGTTTTGGTTGAATAGGACGCTCAAAGCAAGTCTTCGTGACTCGTTATGTTAAGCAATTTTAATTGTTCATTAGTCCATGTGACTCGTTGTGTGAACCATTTGTCCTTGTTCATTACTCCTTATGACTCGATGTGTTAAACAATTGTACTTGTTCATTAGTCAATGTGACTCGTTGTGTGAACCATTTGTCCTTGTGCATTAGTCCTTGTGACTCGTTGTGTAAACCATTTATCCTTGTTCATTAGTCCTTGTGAGTAGTTGTGTTAAACATTTGTACTTGTTCATTAGTCCATGTGACTCGTTGTGTGAACCATTTGTCCTTGTTCATTAGCCCCTGTGACTCGTTGTGTGAACCATTTGTCCTTGTTTATTAGTAAATGTGACTCATTGTATGAACTATTTGTCCTTTTTCATTAGTCTTTGTGACTCGTTATGTTAAACAATTGTACTTGTTCATTAGTCTATGTGACTCGTTGTGTGAACCATTTGTCCTTGTTCATTAGTCCTTGTGACTTATTGTGTAAACCATTTATCCTTGTTTATTAGTCCTTGTGAGTGGTTGTGTTAAACAATTGTATTTGTTCATTAGTCCATTTGACTCGTTGTGTGAACCATTTGTCCTTGTTTATTAGTAAATGTGACTCGTTGTGTGAACTATTTGTCCTTGTTCATTAGTCTTCGTGACTCGTTATGTTAAACAATTGTAATTGTTCATTATTCTATGTGACTCGTTGTGTGAACTATTTGTCCTTGTTCATTAGTCCTTGTGACTCTTTGTATTAAACAATTGTACTTGTTCATTAGTCCATGTGACTCGTTGTGTGAACCATTTTTCCTTGTTTATTAGTAAATGTGACTCGTTATGTGAACTATTTGTCCTTGTTCATTAGTCCTTGTGACTCGTTGTATTAAACAATTGTCCTTGTTCATTAGTCCATGTGACTCGTTGTGTGAACCATTTGTCCTTGTTCTTTAGTCCTTATGACTCGTTGTGTAAACCATTTATCCTTGTTCATTAGTCCTTTTGAGTCGCTGTGTTAAACAATTTTACTTGTTCATTAGTCCATGTGACTCATTGTGTGAACCATTTGTCCTTGTTCATTAGTCCTTGTGACTAGTTGTGTTAAACAATTGTACTTGTTCATTAGTCCATGTGACTCTTTGTGTGAACCATTTGTCCTCGTTCATTAGTCCTTGTGACTCGTTGTGTAAACCATTTATCTTTGTTCATTAGTCCTTGTGAGTAGTTGTGTTAAACAATTGTACTTGTTCATTAGTCCATGTGACTTGTTGTGTGAACCATTTGTCCTTGTTCATTAGCCCTTGTGACTCGTTGTGTGAACCATTTGTCCTTGTTTATTAGTAAATGTGACTCGTTGTGTGAACTATTTGTCCTTGTTCATTAGTCTTCGTGACTCGTTATGTTAAACAATTGTAATTGTTCATTAGTCCATGTGACTCGTTGTGTGAACCATTTGTCCTTGTTCATTAGTCCTTGTGACTCCTTATATAAAACAATTGTACTTGTTCATTAGTCCATGTGACACGTTGTGTGAACTTTTTCCTTGTTTATTAGTAAATGTGACTCATTGTGTGAACTATTTGTCCTTGTTCATTAGTCCTTAAGACTCGTTGTGTTAAACAATTGTCCTTGTTCATTAGTCCATGTGACTCGTTGTGTGAACCATTTGTCCTTGTTCTTTAGTCCTTATGACTCGTTGTGTAAACCATTTATCCTTGTTCATTAGTCCTTGTGAGTCGTTGTGTTAAACAATTTTACTTGTTCATTAGTCCATGTGACTCGTTGTGTGAACCATTTTCCTTGTTCATTAGTTGGAATAAAACTCTAAGAACTCGAAATTGGACAGAATTTGAGTGCTAAAACGATTGCCAAATGCTAAGGATTGAGTATGGGGATATGACCTAAACCAAGCACAAAGCCAAGGTTTAAGACTAAGAGTTGGTTTAAGCACAAAGCAATGAACTTACTCAGCCCCTAGCACTAAGCAAAGGAGGTTCTTCTAGCACTAAGCAAAGAATTATAAGAGAGAAAACTAGGTTTTCACTTGTATTAATGTTCATTCAAATCTGAAGTTCTCAAGTGTTTAGCTTGGTTTATATAGACCAAGGCTTACAATCTTGACCCTTGATTACTAGTTACATCTAAGGGCCACAAAAATAGCAGCTAAAGACCAAGAAAAACGGCAGCCAAGGACTATGACAAATCTGAAATGAAAAGGACATAAAGCAAAGAAAGTAAACTAATAGTCCAAACTTCCTTGTTTGTAGCTCAACTTCTTATTTATGATTATATGGACTGAAATGGGGCTTGAGGAAACCGTGTAAGAGTCCTTGTTGCAGCCATAAAGTCCCTTGAGCTTTGTTGGTTCAAAAGAGGAAGGTTGATAGCGACATAATGCACAAAAAACTAAGCTTGTTCCAGCCATGGTCCTGATTGCGCGCGGTTCAAAAAGCTTGGCAAACTCTATGATAGGAACGGCTTTGGGATATAAGTTCCTACACAAAAACGTCCCAAACTCACCAAAGATTAATCCCATGCTGGAAAATGGCACGACTTCTTAGACGGAATTCATGTTAGACCTCAATCTAGTGCAAGGTCCAAAACCGGGTGAAATGTGGCCTTTCTCGGTTTGATTTGTTTCAATCTCCCCTTCTTGAAAAGGATTTGCCCTCAAATCCTCGAGCTTATCCTCCTCAATCTCTTCCTAATAAGGACTTAAATCCCCAACATTGAAAGTTCCATGGACCCCATATTCTCCGGGAAGGTTTATCTTGTATGCATTGGACCCAAACTTCTCAAGTACTTCGAATGGACCATCAGCTCTAGGCATGAGCTTATTCTTCCTTTTTTCTGGAAATCTTTCTTTCCTCAAGTGTATCCAAACAAGATCTCCGGGTTCAAAGCTTTTGGTTCCCTTAACACCCTTGGATTTGGCCTTGTGAGCCTCATTAGCCTTCTCAATTTGCTTCTTGACTTGTTCATGGACATGGAGCATTTGTTCAACCCTTTTCTTAGCATCATAATCAATGGTATTTCTTTTGATGGGTGCCAAATCAGTAGGCATCATAGGATTCACGCCATATACCACCTCAAATGGAGACTTGCCCGTGGTTGTGGAAGGGGCTCGGTTGAAGGCAAACTCGGCTTGAGCTAGTTTGAGGTCCCAATCTTTCAATGACCTTGCAACCGTGCACCTAAGGATCCTCCCCAAGGTCTTGTTGGTGACTTCCGTTTGCCCATCAGTTTGGGGGTGATGGGAGGTGCTAAACAAGAGCCTTGTTTTGAGTAGCTTCCATAAGGTTCTCCAAAAATGACTCATGAACTTGGAATCCCTATCCGAGACAATGGACTTAGGAATACCATGTAGCTTGACCACTTCTTTGAAATAGAGCTCGGCCACACTAGTTGCATCTTCGGTTTTCTTGCAAGCAATGAAATGAGCCATTTTGCTGAATCTATCCACAACCACCATGATTGAATCCTTCCCTCTTTGAGTTCTTGGTAAAGCAACAATGAAATCCATGCTTATGTCTTCCCATGGCTGATTTGGAACCGGCAAAGGAGTGTAGGGGCCTGTTTGGAAATAGGATTTTGATTGTTGACAAGGAGCACACCTCTTGATCACATCTTGGACATCCCCAAGCATCTTAGGCCAATAGAATTGCTCTTGGAGTATGTCATAGGTCTTTTGAATGCCAAAGTGCCCGGCAAGACCATTGGAGTGAACTTCCCTTATCAATAAGTTTCTATAAGGTCCCCTAGGCACACACAACTTGTTTCCAAAGAATAAGAACCCATTTTGAACCAAGTATTTGCTCTTGAGCTTGATTTGGCCAGATTGAAGGAGCTCCCATTCTCCTTTAAAATCCGGATCTTCCACATATAATTCTTTCATGTACTCAAACCCAAGGACCCTTTGCTCCATGAAACTCAACATAATGAATCTCCTAGACAATGCATCAGCCACTATGTTATCTTTCCCCTCTATGTACTTGCTTGAGAAGTTGAAGGATTGTAAGAACTCCACCCATTTAGCATGCCTATGATTGAGCTTGTGTTGACCATTAATGTATTTGAGAGCCTCATGATCAGAATGTAGGACGAATGGTCGTGGTTTCAAGTAGTGACTCCAATGGGTTAAGGCCCGAACAATAGCATAGAACTCCTTATCATAAGTTGAGTAATTGAGCTTGGCACCACTCAATTTCTCACTAAAGTAAGCAATTGGCTTGTGCTCTTGAACAAGGACAGCCCCAATGCCAATGCCACTAGCATCACACTCAACTTCAAACAACTTATTGAAATTTGGCAAAGTAAGAATAGGAGACTCACAAAGCTTCTCTTTGATAATATTGAAGGATGATTCAGCCTTATCTCCCCATTTGAACTCCCCTTTCTTCATACATTCGGTTATAGGAGCCATAAGTGTGCTAAAATCTTTGATGAACCTCCTATAGAATGATGCCAACCCATGAAAACTCCTTACATCCGTGATATTCTTAGGTATAGGCCATGATTTGATTGCCTTAACCTTCTCTTGATCAACCAATATGCCACGGTCAGAAATGATAAAGCCCAAGAATTGGACTTCATTTTGCATAAAAGAACACTTCTCTAGCTTGCCATACAACTTGTGTTCCCTAAGAGTTTCAAACAACACTTGCAAATGCTTGAGGTGCTCTTCCTTGGAAGGACTATAAACCAAGATATCATCAAAGTAAACAACCACAAATCTGCCCAAATAAGGTCTAAGTACCTCGGTCATGAGCCTCATGAAGGTACTTGGTGCATTAGAAAGACCAAATGGCATGACAAGCCATTCATACAACCCATGCTTTGTTTTGAATGCGGTTTTCCACTCATCTCCTTCTTTGATTCTTACTTGGTGATAGCCTTGCCTTAAATCAATCTTTGAAAACAATTGAGCTCCACTAAGCTCATCCAAGATGTCATCAAGCCTAGGTATGGGAAACCTATACTTGATGGTAATGTTGTTGATAGCTCTACTATCCGTACACATCCTCCAAGACCCATCTTTCTTTGGCACTAAGAGGGCCGGGACAGCACACGGACTAAGGGACTCTCTCACAAAGCCCTTGCTCACAAGTTCTCCAATTTGTTGTTGTAACTCTTGAGTAGCTTTAGGATCACTTCTATAGGCAGCCTTGTTTGGTAATGTAGCCCCCGGAATGAAATCAATTTGATGCTCAATGCCCCTAAGAGGAGGCAAGCCACTTGGGAGCTCATTTGGGAACACATCTTCATAGGATTGGAGGAGCTCTTGGACCTCCTTAGGAAGTGAAACATTCTGCCCAAAAACCACATCTTTTGCAATAAGAGCATAGACATCTTCATCACCCTTTAACTCTTGGAGCATCTCGGCCTCATTGATCAATAATACCTCTTTTGAAGGCTCAAGCATGGATGGTGGTGTAGTATGCTTAAGGACGGGTGGAAGTGGTGTTAGAATGACCTTTCTTGAGCCAAACTTGAAGGTGTAAGTGTTGTCTCTCCCATGGTGTACCGAATCCCTATCAAACTCCCAAGGTCTCCCAAGAAGAAGATGACAAGCATCCATAGGTAGAACATCACAAAGGGCCTCATCCGAATAGTTCTTGCCAATGGAGAAGGTTACAAGGCATTGCTTATCCACTCTAACTTCTGCCCCTTTGTTAAGCCACCTTAATTTATAAGGACTAGGGTGGTCTTGTGTGGGTAAAGATAGCTTTTCAATGAGAGTACTAGAGGCTACATTGGTACAACTCCCTCCATCAATGATAAGATTGCAAACTCTTCCCTTAATGGTGCACCTAGACCTAAAGATTTGTTGTCTTTGATCCATTTCCAAGGGTTGGGGTTGGGTATGCATCACTCTCCAAGTAACCAAGCTAAGACCCACATCCGGCATAACCACATCATCCTCTTCATGGTCCGTTCCCTCCATTTCCTCATCACACACAAGAATCTCATCATCTCCCTAATGAACCACTTCAAAGCTACTAAGGGCTCTCTTGGTTGGGCATTCTTTGGCAAAGTGACCATAACCTTGGCATTGGTAACATTTTTTGAGAGGCATGGTCTTTTTTTGTGAGGTTTGGCTGCTTTTCCTTTGTCAAGTATGGTGGTTTTGTTTTGAGAGGGTGGTTCATTAATTTTGAAACTGGTTGGGGGTCTAAAAGTGGCGGTTTTGGTGGTTGGTTTGGTGGTTGTAGCCTTCCCTTTACCCATTTTCTCAACCCTTAAAGCCAAATTAACGGCTTCATCAAAGGACCATACTTGTTGCATTCTAACCCTATGAGCAATCTTAGTATCTAACCCTTCAACAAATCTAGCAATTTTCTGTTCGGGCTTCTCATTGAGTTCACATTGCAAAGTAAGTTGTTCAAAGTCTCTAAGATATGACTCAAGTGGTTGTTGGTCTTGTTTAAGTTGTGTGAGCTTAATGAAAATGTCTTGAGTGTACTCTTTAGGTATAAACTTCTCATTAAGCTTCTTTTTCAGTTTTAACCAAGACTTAATAGGTTCCTTACCATCCCTTCTTCTCTGATTTTTAAGTTCTCATACCAAAGGGAAGCATAGCCTTTGAGTTTCAAGATTGCAACTTTAAAAGCTTTGCCATCAGAATAACCTTTAAACTCAAAGACTCTTTCAATGGTCCTAAACCAATCTAACAAATCCTCGGGGTTTAAACTACCATGAAAATCAGGAATTTCTACCTTTAAGTCTTTGTTGGGCTCTCCATGAAAGGCCTCGGCCATGGACTCCTCCGAATCAGAAAGCTCTTCCTCCTCACGGCCACCATGAGCTCGTCCTCTACCCATGAAGCCACGGCCTCTACCCCTGCCTCTAGGTGGTTGTCCTCCTCTTGGTGGTGGTGTTGGAATATTAGCCATGATAACATTGAGAGATTCTAGCAACAAATCACATTTTCAGAAAGTTGAGTAACTTGTGTTTCAATTCCAGCAATCCTTTCTTCACTCATGGTTGTTTTTTGTGTTTTTAATGTGGTTAGGGTATAATGAACTCACAAAGAAAGGATTTTGTTGTTAACCAAAGCTCTGATAACCAATTTGGAATAAAACTCTAAGAACTCGAAATTGGACAGAATTTGAGTGCTAAAACGATTGCCAAATGCTAAGGATTGAGTATGGGGATATGACCTAAACCAAGCACAAAGCCAAGGTTTAAGACTAAGAGTTGGTTCAAGCACAAAGCAATGAACTTACTCAGCCCCTAGCACTAAGCAAAGGAGGTTCTTCTAGCACTAAGCAAAGAATTATAAGAGAGAAAACTAGGTTTTCACTTGTATTAATGTTCATTCAAATCTGAAGTTCTCAAGTGTTTAGCTTGGTTTATATAGACCAAGGCTTACAATCTTGACCCTTGATTACTAGTTACATCTAAGGGCCACAAAAATAGCAGCTAAAGACCAAGAAAAACGGCAGCCAAGGACTACGACAAATCTGAAATGAAAAGGACATAAAGCAAAGAAAGTAAACTAATAGTCCAAACTTCCTTGTTTGTAGCTCAACTTCTTATTTATGATTATATGGACTGAAATGGGGCTTGAGGAAACCGTGTAAGAGTCCTTGTTGCAGCCATAAAGTCCCTTGAGCTTTGTTGGTTCAAAAGAGGAAGGTTGATAGCGACATAATGCACAAAAAACTAAGCTTGTTCCAGCCATGGTCCTGATTGCGCGCGGTTCAAAAAGCTTGGCAAACTCTATGATAGGAACGGCTTTGGGATATAAGTTCCTACACAAAAACGTCCCAAACTCACCAAAGATTAATCCCATGCTGGAAAATGGCACGACTTCTTAGACGGAATTCATGTTAGACCTCAATCTAGTGCAAGGTCCAAAACCGGGTGAAATGTGGCCTTTCTCGGTTTGATTTGTTTCATTAGTCCTTATGACTCGTTGTGTTAAACAATTGTACTTGTTCATTAGTCCATGTGACTCTTTGTGTGAATCACTTGTCCTCGTTCATTAGTCCTTGTGACTCGTTGTGTAAACCATTTATCCTTGTTCATTAGTACTTGTGAGTAGTTGTGTTAAATAATTGTATTTGTTCATTAGTCCATGTGACTCGTTGTGTGAACCATTTGTTCTCGTTCATTAGGACGCTCAAAGCAAGTCTTCGTGACTCGTTATGTTAAGGAATTTTAATTGTTCATTAGTCCATGTGACTCGTTGTGTGAACCATTTGTCCTTATTCATTAGTCCTTACGACTCGTTGTGTTAAACAATTGTACTTGTTCATTAGTCCATGTGACTCGTTGTGTGAACCTTTTGTCCTTGTTCATTAGTCCTTGTGACTCATTGTGTAAACCATTTATCCTTGTTTATTAGTCCTTGTGAGTGGTTGTGTTAAACAATTGTATTTGTTCATTAGTCCATTTGACTCGTTTTGTGAACCATTTGTCCTCGTTCATTAGTCCTTGTGACTCGTTGTGTAAACCATTTAGCCTTGTTCATTAGTACTTGTGAGTGGTTGTGTTAAACAATTGTACTTGTTCATTAGTCCAAGTGACTCGTTGTGTGAACCATTTGTCCTTGTTCATTAGTCCTTATGTCTCGTTGTGTAAACCATATATCTTTGTTCATTAGTCCTTGTGAGTAGTTGTGTTAAACAATTGTACTTGTTCATTAGTCCATGTGACTCGATGTGTGAACCATTTGTCCTTGTTCATTAGCCCTTGTGACTCATTGTGTGAACCATTTGTCCTTGTTTATTAGTAAATGTGACTCGTTGTGTGAACTATTTGTCCTAGTTCATTAGTCTTCGTGACTCGTTATGTTAAACAATTGTAATTGTTCATTAGTCCATGTGACTCGTTGTGTGAACCATTTGTCCTTGTTCATTAGTCCTTGTGACTCCTTGTATTAAACAATTGTACTTGTTCATTAGTCTATGTGACACGTTGTGTGAACCATTTTTCCTTGTTTATTAGTAAATGTGACTCGTTGTGTGAACTATTTGTCCTTGTTCATTAGTCCTTAAGACTCGTTGTGTTAAACAATTGTTCTTGTTCATTAGTCCATGTGACTCGTTGTGTGAACCATTTGTCCTCGTTCATTAGTCCTTGTGACTCGTTGTGTAAACCATTTATCCTTGTTCATTAGTACTTGTGAGTGGTTGTGTTAAACAATTGTACTTGTTCATTAGTCCAAGTGACTCGTTGTGTGAACCATTTGTCCTTGTTCATTAGTCCTTATGTCTCGTTGTGTAAACCATATATCTTTGTTCATTAGTCCTTGTGAGTAGTTGTGTTAAACAATTGTACTTGTTCATTAGTGCATGTGACTCGTTGTGTAAACCATTTGTCCTTGTTTATTAGTAAATGTGACTCGTTGTGTGAACTATTTGTCCTTGTTCATTAGTCTTTGTGACTCGTTATGTTAAACAATTGTAATTGTTCATTTGTCCATGTGACTTGTTGTGTGAACCATTTCTCCTTGTTCATTAGTCCTTGTGACTCGTTGTGTTAAAATAATTGTACTTGTTCATTAATCCATGTGACTCGTTGTGTGAACCATTTGTTTTGGTTGAATAGGACGCTCAAAGCAAGTCTTCGTGACTCGTTATGTTAAGCAATTTTAATTGTTCATTAGTCCATGTGACTCGTTGTGTGAACCATTTGTCCTTGTTCATTACTCCTTATGACTCGATGTGTTAAACAATTTTACTTGTTCATTAGTCAATGTGACTCGTTGTGTGAACCATTTGTCCTTGTGCATTAGTCCTTGTGACTCGTTGTGTAAACCATTTATCCTTGTTCATTAGTCCTTGTGAGTAGTTGTGTTAAACATTTGTACTTGTTCATTAGTCCATGTGACTCGTTGTGTGAACCATTTGTCCTTGTTCATTAGCCCCTGTGACTCGTTGTGTGAACCATTTGTCCTTGTTTATTAGTAAATGTGACTCATTGTATGAACTATTTGTCCTTTTTCATTAGTCTTTGTGACTCGTTATGTTAAACAATTGTACTTGTTCATTAGTCTATGTGACTCGTTGTGTGAACCATTTGTCCTTGTTCATTAGTCCTTGTGACTTATTGTGTAAACCATTTATCCTTGTTTATTAGTCCTTGTGAGTGGTTGTGTTAAACAATTGTATTTGTTCATTAGTCCATTTGACTCGTTGTGTGAACCATTTGTCCTTGTTTATTAGTAAATGTGACTCGTTGTGTGAACTATTTGTCCTTGTTCATTAGTCTTCGTGACTCGTTATGTTAAACAATTGTAATTGTTCATTATTCTATGTGACTCGTTGTGTGAACTATTTGTCCTTGTTCATTAGTCCTTGTGACTCTTTGTATTAAACAATTGTACTTGTTCATTAGTCCATGTGACTCGTTGTGTGAACCATTTTTCCTTGTTTATTAGTAAATGTGACTCGTTATGTGAACTATTTGTCCTTGTTCATTAGTCCTTGTGACTCGTTGTATTAAACAATTGTCCTTGTTCATTAGTCCATGTGACTCGTTGTGTGAACCATTTGTCCTTGTTCATTAGTCCTTATGACTCGTTGTGTAAACCATTTATCCTTGTTCATTAGTCCTTTTGAGTCGCTGTGTTAAACAATTTTACTTGTTCATTAGTCCATGTGACTCATTGTGTGAACCATTTGTCCTTGTTCATTAGTCCTTGTGACTAGTTGTGTTAAACAATTGTACTTGTTCATTAGTCCATGTGACTCTTTGTGTGAACCATTTGTCCTCGTTCATTAGTCCTTGTGACTCGTTGTGTAAAACATTTATCTTTGTTCATTAGTCCTTGTGAGTAGTTGTGTTAAACAATTGTACTTGTTCATTAGTCCATGTGACTTGTTGTGTGAACCATTTGTCCTTGTTCATTAGCCCTTGTGACTCGTTGTGTGAACCATTTGTCCTTGTTTATTAGTAAATGTGACTCGTTGTGTGAACTATTTGTCCTTGTTCATTAGTCTTCGTGACTCGTTATGTTAAACAATTGTAATTGTTCATTAGTCCATGTGACTCGTTGTGTGAACCATTTGTCCTTGTTCATTAGTCCTTGTGACTCCTTATATAAAACAATTGTACTTGTTCATTAGTCCATGTGACACGTTGTGTGAACTTTTTCCTTGTTTATTAGTAAATGTGACTCATTGTGTGAACTATTTGTCCTTGTTCATTAGTCCTTAAGACTCGTTGTGTTAAACAATTGTCCTTGTTCATTAGTCCATGTGACTCGTTGTGTGAACCATTTGTCCTTGTTCTTTAGTCCTTATGACTCGTTGTGTAAACCATTTATCCTTGTTCATTAGTCCTTGTGAGTCGTTGTGTTAAACAATTTTACTTGTTCATTAGTCCATGTGACTCGTTGTGTGAACCATTTTCCTTGTTCATTAGTCCTTATGACTCGTTGTGTTAAACAATTGTACTTGTTCATTAGTCCATGTGACTCTTTGTGTGAACCATTTGTCCTCGTTCATTAGTCCTTGTGACTCGTTGTGTAAACCATTTATCCTTGTTCATTAGTACTTGTGAGTAGTTGTGTTAAATAATTGTATTTGTTCATTAGTCCATGTGACTCGTTGTGTGAACCATTTGTTCTCGTTCATTAGGACGCTCAAAGCAAGTCTTCGTGACTCGTTATGTTAAGGAATTTTAATTGTTCATTAGTCCATGTGACTCGTTGTGTGAACCATTTGTCCTTATTCATTAGTCCTTACGACTCGTTGTGTTAAACAATTGTACTTGTTCATTAGTCCATGTGACTCGTTGTGTGAACCTTTTGTCCTTGTTCATTAGTCCTTGTGACTCATTGTGTAAACCATTTATCCTTGTTTATTAGTCCTTGTGAGTGGTTGTGTTAAACAATTGTATTTGTTCATTAGTCCATTTGACTCGTTTTGTGAACCATTTGTCCTCGTTCATTAGTCCTTGTGACTCGTTGTGTAAACCATTTAGCCTTGTTCATTAGTACTTGTGAGTGGTTGTGTTAAACAATTGTACTTGTTCATTAGTCCAAGTGACTCGTTGTGTGAACCATTTGTCCTTGTTCATTAGTCCTTATGTCTCGTTGTGTAAACCATATATCTTTGTTCATTAGTCCTTGTGAGTAGTTGTGTTAAACAATTGTACTTGTTCATTAGTCCATGTGACTCGATGTGTGAACCATTTGTCCTTGTTCATTAGCCCTTGTGACTCATTGTGTGAACCATTTGTCCTTGTTTATTAGTAAATGTGACTCGTTGTGTGAACTATTTGTCCTAGTTCATTAGTCTTCGTGACTCGTTATGTTAAACAATTGTAATTGTTCATTAGTCCATGTGACTCGTTGTGTGAACCATTTGTCCTTGTTCATTAGTCCTTGTGACTCCTTGTATTAAACAATTGTACTTGTTCATTAGTCTATGTGACACGTTGTGTGAACCATTTTTCCTTGTTTATTAGTAAATGTGACTCGTTGTGTGAACTATTTGTCCTTGTTCATTAGTCCTTAAGACTCGTTGTGTTAAACAATTGTTCTTGTTCATTAGTCCATGTGACTCGTTGTGTGAACCATTTGTCCTTGTTCATTAGTCCTTATGACTCGTTGTGTAAACCATTTATCCTTGTTCATTAGTTCTTGTGAGTCGTTGTGTTAAACAATTTTACTTGTTCATTAGTCCATGTGGCTCGTTGTGTGAACCATTTTCCTTGTTCATTAGTCCTTATGACTCGTTGTGTTAAACAATTGTACTTGTTCATTAGTCCATGTGACTCTTTGTGTGAACCATTTGTCCTCGTTCATTAGTCCTTGTGACTCGTTGTGTAAACCATTTATCCTTGTTCATTAGTACTTGTGAGTGGTTGTGTTAAATAATTGTATTTGTTCATTAGTCCATGTGACTCGTTGTGTGAACCATTTGTTCTCGTTCATTAGGACGCTCAAAGCAAGTCTTCGTGACTCGTTATGTTAAGGAATTTTAATTGTTCATTAGTCCATGTGACTCGTTGTGTGAACCATTTGTCCTTGTTCATTAGTGAAACAAATCAAACCGAGAAAGGCCACATTTCACCCGGTTTTGGACCTTGCACTAGATTGAGGTCTAACATGAATTCCGTCTAAGAAGTCGTGCCATTTTCCAGCATGGGATTAATCTTTGGTGAGTTTGGGACGTTTTTGTGTAGGAACTTATATCCCAAAGCCGTTTCTATCATAGAGTTTGCCAAGCTTTTTGAACCGCGCGCAATCAGGACCATGGCTGGAACAAGCTTAGTTTTTTGTGCATTATGTCGCTATCAACCTTCCTCTTTTGAACCAACAAAGCTCAAGGGACTTTATGGCTGCAACAAGGACTCTTACACGGTTTCCTCAAGCCCCATTTCAGTCCATATAATCATAAATAAGAAGTTGAGCTACAAACAAGGAAGTTTGGACTATTAGTTTACTTTCTTTGCTTTATGTCCTTTTCATTTCAGATTTGTCATAGTCCTTGGCTGCCGTTTTTCTTGGTCTTTAGCTGCTATTTTTGTGGCCCTTAGATGTAACTAGTAATCAAGGGTCAAGATTGTAAGCCTTGGTCTATATAAACCAAGCTAAACACTTGAGAACTTCAGATTTGAATGAACATTAATACAAGTGAAAACCTAGTTTTCTCTCTTATAATTCTTTGCTTAGTGCTAGAAGAACCTCCTTTGCTTAGTGCTAGGGGCTGAGTAAGTTCATTGCTTTGTGCTTGAACCAACTCTTAGTCTTAAACCTTGGCTTTGTGCTTGGTTTAGGTCATATCCCCATACTCAATCCTTAGCATTTGGCAATCGTTTTAGCACTCAAATTCTGTCCAATTTCGAGTTCTTAGAGTTTTATTCCAAATTGGTTATCAGAGCTTTGGTTAACAACAAAATCCTTTCTTTGTGAGTTCATTATACCCTAACCACATTAAAAACACAAAAAACAACCATGAGTGAAGAAAGGATTGCTGGAATTGAAACACAAGTTACTCAACTTTCTGAAAAATGTGATTTGTTGCTAGAATCTCTCAATGTTATCATGGCTAATATTCCAACACCACCACCAAGAGGAGGACAACCACCTAGAGGCAGGGGTAGAGGCCGTGGCTTCATGGGTAGAGGACGAGCTCATGGTGGCCGTGAGGAGGAAGAGCTTTCTGATTCGGAGGAGTCCATGGCCGAGGCCTTTCATGGAGAGCCCAACAAAGACTTAAAGGTAGAAATTCCTGATTTTCATGGTAGTTTAAACCCTGAGGATTTGTTAGATTGGTTTAGGACCATTGAAAGAGTCTTTGAGTTTAAAGGTTATTCTGATGGCAAAGCTTTTAAAGTTGCAATCTTGAAACTCAAAGGCTATGCTTCCCTTTGGTATGAGAACTTAAAAAATCAGAGAAGAAGGGATGGTAAGGAACCTATTAAGTCTTGGTTAAAACTGAAAAAGAAGCTTAATGAGAAGTTTATACCTAAAGAGTACACTCAAGACATTTTCATTAAGCTCACACAACTTAAACAAGACCAACAACCACTTGAGTCATATCTTAGAGACTTTGAACAACTTACTTTGCAATGTGAACTCAATGAGAAGCCCGAACAGAAAATTGCTAGATTTGTTGAAGGGTTAGATACTAAGATTGCTCATAGGGTTAGAATGCAACAAGTATGGTCCTTTGATGAAGCCGTTAATTTGGCTTTAAGGGTTGAGAAAATGGGTAAAGGGAAGGCTACAACCACCAAACCAACCACCAAAACCGCCACTTTTAGACCCCCAACCAGTTTCAAAATTAATGAACCACCCTCTCAAAACAAAACCACCATACTTGACAAAGGAAAAGCAGCCGAAACCTCACAAAAAAGACCATGCCTCTCAAAAAATGTTACCAATGCCAAGGTTATGGTCACTTTGCCAAAGAATGCCCAACCAAGAGAGCCCTTAGTAGCTTTGAAGTGGTTCATTGGGGAGATGATGAGATTCTTGTGTGTGATGAGGAAATGGAGGGAACGGACCATGAAGAGGATGATGTGGTTATGCCGGATGCGGGTCTTAGCTTGGTTACTTGGAGAGTGATGCATACCCAACCCCAACCCTTGAAATGGATCAAAGACAACAAATCTTTAGGTCTAGGTGCACCATTAAGGGAAGAGTTTGCAATCTTATCATTGATGGAGGGAGTTGTACCAATGTAGCCTCTAGTACTCTCATTGAAAAGCTATCTTTACCCACACAAGACCACCCTAGTCCTTATAAATTAAGGTGGCTTAACAAGGGGGCAGAAGTTAGAGTGGATAAGCAATGCCTTGTAACCTTCTCCATTGGCAAGAACTATTCGGATGAGGCCCTTTGTGATGTTCTACCTATGGATGCTTGTCATCTTCTTCTTGGGAGACCTTGGGAGTTTGATAGGGATTCGGTACACCATGGGAGAGACAACACTTACACCTTCAAGTTTGGCTCAAGAAAGGTTATTCTAACACCACTTCCACCCGTCCTTAAGCATACTACACCACCATCCATGCTTGAGCCTTCAAAAGAGGTATTATTGATCAATGAGGCCGAGATGCTCCAAGAGTTAAAGGGTGATGAAGATGTCTATGCTCTTATTGCAAAAGATGTGGTTTTTGGGCAGAATGTTTCACTTCCTAAGGAGGTCCAAGAGCTCCTCCAATCCTATGAAGATGTGTTCCCAAATGAGCTCCCAAGTGGCTTGCCTCCTCTTAGGGGCATTGAGCATCAAATTGATTTCATTCCGGGGGCTACATTACCAAACAAGGCTGCCTATAGAAGTGATCCTAAAGCTACTCAAGAGTTACAACAACAAATTGGAGAACTTGTGAGCAAGGGCTTTGTGAGAGAGTCCCTTAGTCCGTGTGCTGTCCCGGCCCTCTTAGTGCCAAAGAAAGATGGGTCTTGGAGGATGTGTACGGATAGTAGAGCTATCAACAACATTACCATCAAGTATAGGTTTCCCATACCTAGGCTTGATGACATCTTGGATGAGCTTAGTGGAGCTCAATTGTTTTCAAAGATTGATTTAAGGCAAGGCTATCACCAAGTAAGAATCAAAGAAGGAGATGAATGGAAAACCGCATTCAAGACAAAGCATGGGTTGTATGAATGGCTTGTCATGCCATTTGGTCTTTCTAATGCACCAAGTACCTTCATGAGGCTCATGACCGAGGTACTTAGACCTTATTTGGGCAGATTTGTGGTTGTTTACTTTGATGATATCTTGGTTTATAGTCCTTCCAAGGAAGAGCACCTCAAGCATTTGCAAGTGTTGTTTGAAACTCTTAGGGAACACAAGTTGTATGGCAAGCTAGAGAAGTGTTCTTTTATGCAAAATGAAGTCCAATTCTTGGGCTTTATCATTTCTGACCGGGGCATATTGGTTGATCAAGAGAAGGTTAAGGCAATCAAATCATGGCCTATACCTAA
This sequence comes from Silene latifolia, assembly GCF_048544455.1. Lineage (NCBI taxonomy): Eukaryota > Viridiplantae > Streptophyta > Magnoliopsida > Caryophyllales > Caryophyllaceae > Silene > Silene latifolia. Next base: position 887,318 of record NW_027413125.1, read on the forward strand.
GAATATCACGGATGTAAGGAGTTTTCATGGGTTGGCATCATTCTATAGGAGGTTCATCAAAGATTTTAGCACACTTATGGCTCCTATAACCGAATGTATGAAGAAAGGGGAGTTCAAATGGGGAGATAAGGCTGAATCATCCTTCAATATTATCAAAGAGAAGCTTTGTGAGTCTCCTATTCTTACTTTGCCAAATTTCAATAAGTTGTTTGAAGTTGAGTGTGATGCTAGTGGCATTGGCATTGGGGCTGTCCTTGTTCAAGAGCACAAGCCAATTGCTTACTTTAGTGAGAAATTGAGTGGTGCCAAGCTCAATTACTCAACTTATGATAAGGAGTTCTATGCTATTGTTCGAGCCTTAACCCATTGGAGTCACTACTTGAAACCACGACCATTCGTCCTACATTCTGATCATGAGGCTCTCAAATACATTAATGGTCAACACAAGCTCAATCATAGGCATGCTAAATGGGTGGAGTTCTTACAATCCTTCAACTTCTCAAGCAAGTACATAGAGGGGAAAGATAACATAGTAGCTGATGCATTGTCTAGGAGATTCATTATGTTGAGTTTCATGGAGCAAAGGGTCCTTGGGTTTGAGTACATGAAAGAATTATATGTGGAAGATCCGGATTTTAAAGGAGAATGGGAGCTCCTTCAATCTGGCCAAATCAAGCTCAAGAGCAAATACTTGGTTCAAAATGGGTTCTTATTCTTTGGAAACAAGTTGTGTGTGCCTAGGGGACCTTATAGAAACTTATTGATAAGGGAAGTTCACTCCAATGGTCTTGCCGGGCACTTTGGCATTCAAAAGACCTATGACATACTCCAAGAGCAATTCTATTGGCCTAAGATGCTTGGGGATGTCCAAGATGTGATCAAGAGGTGTGCTCCTTGTCAACAATCAAAATCCTATTTCCAAACAGGCCCCTACACTCCTTTGCCGGTTCCAAATCAGCCATGGGAAGACATAAGCATGGATTTCATTGTTGCTTTACCAAGAACTCAAAGAGGGAAGGATTCAATCATGGTGGTTGTGGATAGATTCAGCAAAATGGCTCATTTCATTGCTTGCAAGAAAACCGAAGATGCAACTAGTGTGGCCGAGCTCTATTTCAAAGAAGTGGTCAAGCTACATGGTATTCCTAAGTCCATTGTCTCGGATAGGGATTCCAAGTTCATGAGTCATTTTTGGAGAACCTTATGGAAGCTACTCAAAACAAGGCTCTTGTTTAGCACCTCCCATCACCCCCAAACTGATGGGCAAACGGAAGTTACCAACAAGACCTTGGGGAGGATCCTTAGGTGCACGGTTGCAAGGTCATTGAAAGATTGGGACCTCAAACTAGCTCAAGCCGAGTTTGCCTTCAACCGAGCCCCTTCCACAACCACGGGCAAGTCTCCATTTGAGGTGGTATATGGCGTGAATCCTATGATGCCTACTGACTTGGCACCCATCAAAAGAAATACCATTGATTATGATGCTAAGAAAAGGGTTGAACAAATGCTCCATGTCCATGAACAAGTCAAGAAGCAAATTGAGAAGGCTAATGAGGCTCACAAGGCCAAATCCAAGGGTGTTAAGGGAACCAAAAGCTTTGAACCCGGAGATCTTGTTTGGATACACTTGAGGAAAGAAAGATTTCCAGAAAAAAGGAAGAATAAGCTCATGCCTAGAGCTGATGGTCCATTCAAAGTACTTGAGAAGTTTGGGTCCAATGCATACAAGATAAACCTTCCCGGAGAATATGGAGTCCATGGAACTTTCAATGTTGGGGATTTAAGTCCTTATTATGAAGAGATTGAGGAGGATAAGCTCGAGGATTTGAGGGCAAATCCTTTTCAAGAAGGGGAGATTGAAACAAATCAAACCGAGAAAGGCCACATTTCACCCGGTTTTGGACCTTGCACTAGATTGAGGTCTAACATGAATTCCGTCTAAGAAGTCGTGCCATTTTCCAGCATGGGATTAATCTTTGGTGAGTTTGGGACGTTTTTGTGTAGGAACTTATATCCCAAAGCCGTTCCTATCATAGAGTTTGCCAAGCTTTTTGAACCGCGCGCAATCAGGACCATGGCTGGAACAAGCTTAGTTTTTTGTGCATTATGTCGCTATCAACCTTCCTCTTTTGAACCAACAAAGCTCAAGGGACTTTATGGCTGCAACAAGGACTCTTACACGGTTTCCTCAAGCCCCATTTCAGTCCATATAATCATAAATAAGAAGTTGAGCTACAAACAAGGAAGTTTGGACTATTAGTTTACTTTCTTTGCTTTATGTCCTTTTCATTTCAGATTTGTCATAGTCCTTGGCTGCCGTTTTTCTTGGTCTTTAGCTGCTATTTTTGTGGCCCTTAGATGTAACTAGTAATCAAGGGTCAAGATTGTAAGCCTTGGTCTATATAAACCAAGCTAAACACTTGAGAACTTCAGATTTGAATGAACATTAATACAAGTGAAAACCTAGTTTTCTCTCTTATAATTCTTTGCTTAGTGCTAGAAGAACCTCCTTTGCTTAGTGCTAGGGGCTGAGTAAGTTCATTGCTTTGTGCTTGAACCAACTCTTAGTCTTAAACCTTGGCTTTGTGCTTGGTTTAGGTCATATCCCCATACTCAATCCTTAGCATTTGGCAATCGTTTTAGCACTCAAATTCTGTCCAATTTCGAGTTCTTAGAGTTTTATTCCAATTAGTCCTTGTGACTCATTGTGTAAACCATTTATCCTTGTTTATTAGTCCTTGTGAGTGGTTGTGTTAAACAATTGTATTTGTTCATTAGTCCATTTGTCTCGTTTTGTGAACCATTTGTCCTCGTTCATTAGTCCTTGTGACTCGTTGTGTAAACCATTTATCCCTGTTCATTAGTACTTGTGAGTGGTTGTGTTAAATAATTGTATTTGTTCATTAGTCCATGTGACTCGTTGTGTGAACCATTTGTTCTCGTTCATTAGGACGCTCAAAGCAAGTCTTCGTGACTCGTTATGTTAAGGAATTTTAATTGTTCATTAGTCCATGTGACTCGTTGTGTGAATCATTTGTCCTTGTTCATTAGTCCTTGTGACTCATTGTGTAAACCATTTATCCTTGTTCATTAGTCCTTGTGACTCGTTGTGTTAAACAATTGTACTTGTTCATTAGTCCATGTGACTCTTTGTGTGAACCATTTGTCATCGTTCATTAGTCCTTGTGACTCATTGTGTAAACCATTTATCCTTGTTCATTAGTACTTGTGAGTGGTTGTGTTATACAATTGTACTTGTTCATTAGTCCATGTGACTCGTTGTGTGAACCATTTGTCCTTGTTCATTAGTCCTTATGACTCGTTGTGTAAACCATTTATCCTTGTTCATTAGTCCTTGTGAGTAGTTGTGTTAAACAATTGTACTTGTTCATTAGTGCATGTGACTCGTTGTGTGAACCATTTGTCCTTGTTCATTAGCCCTTGTGACTCGTTGTGTGAACCATTTGTCCTTGTTTATTAGTAAATGTGACTCGTTGTGTGAACTATTTGTCCTTGTTCATTAGTCTTCGTGACTCGTTATGTTAAATAATTGTAATTGTTCATTAGTCTATGTGACTCGTTGTGTGAACCATTTGTCCTTGTTCATTAGTCCTTGTGACTCCTTGTATTAAACAATTGTACTTGTTCATTAGTCCATGTGACTCGTTGTGTGAACCATTTTTCCTTGTTTATTAGTAATTGTGACTCGTTGTGTGAACTATTTGTCCTTGTTCATTAGTCCTTGTGACTCGTTGTGTTAAACAATTGTCCTTGTTCATTAGTCCATGTGACTCGTTGTGTGAATCATTTGTCCTTGTTCATTAGTCCTTATGACTCGTTGTGTAAACCATTTATCCTTGTTCATTACTCCTTGTGAGTCGTTGTGTTAAACAATTTTACTTGTTCATTAGTCAATGTGACTCGTTGTGTGAACCATTTGTCCTTGTTCATTAGTCCTTGTGACTCGTTGTGTTAAACAATTGTACTTGTTCATTAGTCCATGTGACTCTTTGTGTGAACCATTTGTCATCGTTCATTAGTCCTTGTGACTCATTGTGTAAACCATTTATCCTTGTTCATTAGTACTTGTGAGTGGTTGTGTTATACAATTGTACTTGTTCATTAGTCCATGTGACTCGTTGTGTGAACCATTTATCCTTGTTCATTAGTCCTTATCACTCGTTGTGTAAACCATTTATCCCTGTTCATTAGTCCTTGTGAGTAGTTGTGTTAAACAATTGTACTTGTTCATTAGTGCATGTGACTCGTTGTGTGAACCATTTGTCCTTGTTCATTAGCCCTTGTGACTCGTTGTATGAACCATTTGTCCTTGTTTATTAGTAAATGTGACTCGTTGTGTGAACTATTTGTCCTTGTTCATTAGTCTTTGTGACTCGTTATGTTAAACAATTGTAATTGTTCATTAGTCCATGTGACTCGTTGTGTGAACCATTTCTCCGTGTTCATTAGTCCTTGTGACTCGTTGTTTTAAAATAATTGTACTTGTTCATTAGTCCATGTGACTCGTTGTGTGAACCATTTGTTTTCGTTGATTAGGACGCTCAAAGCAAGTCTTCGTGACTCGTTATGTTAAGCAATTTTAATTGTTTATTAGTCCATGTGACTCGTTGTGTGAACCATTTGTCCTTGTTCATTACTCCTTATGACTCGATGTGTTAAACAATTGTACTTGTTCATTAGTCCATGTGACTCGTTGTGTGAACCATTTGTCCTTGTTCATTAGTCCTTCTGACTCGTTGTGTAAACCATTTATCCTTGTTCATTAGTCCTTGTGAGTAGTTGTGTTAAACAATTGTACTTGTTCATTAGTCCATGTGACTCGTTGTGTGAACCATTTGTCCTTGTTCATTAGCCCTTGTGACTCGTTGTGTGAACCATTTGTCCTTGTTTATTAGTAAATGTGACTCGTTGTGTGAACTATTTGTCCTTGTTCATTAGTCTTTGTGACTCGTTATGTTAAACAATTGTAATTGTTCATTAGTCCATGTGACTCGTTGTGTGAACCATTTCTCCTAGGTCATTAGTCCTTGTGACTCGTTGTGTTAAAATAATTGTATTTGTTCATTAGTCCATGTGACTCGTTGTGTGAACCATTTGTTCTCGTTCATTAGGACGCTCAAAGCAAGTCTTCGTGACTCGTTATGTTAAGCAATTTTAATTGTTCATTAGTCCATGTGACTCGTTGTGTGAACCATTTGTCCTTATTCATTAGTCCTTATGACTCATTGTGTTAAACAATTGTACTTGTTCATTAGTCCATGTGACTCGTTGTGTGAACCATTTGTCCTTGTTCATTTGTCCTTGTGACTCATTGTGTAAACCATTTATCCTTGTTTATTAATCCTTGTGAGTGGTTGTGTTAAACAATTGTATTTGTTCATTAGTCCAATTAACTCGTTGTGTGAACCATTTGTCCTTGTTTATTAGTAAATGTGACTCGTAGTGTGAACTATTTGTCCTTGTTCATTAGTCTTCGTGACTCGTTATGTTAAACAATTGTAATTGTTCATTAGTCCATGTCACTCGTTGTGTGAACCATTTGTCCTTGTTCATTAGTCCTTGTGACTCGTTGTGTTAAACAATTGTACTTGTTCATTAGTCCATGTGACTCTTTGTGTGAACCAATTGTCATCGTTCATTAGTCCTTGTGACTCGTTGTGTAAACCATTTATCCTTGTTCATTAGTACTTGTGAGTGGTTGTGTTATACAATTGTACTTGTTCATTAGTCCATGTGACTCGTTGTGTGAACCATTTATCCTTGTTCATTAGTCCTTATGACTCGTTGTGTAAACCATTTATCCTTGTTCATTAGTCCTTGTGAGTAGTTGTGTTAAACAATTGTACTTGTTCATTAGTGCATGTGACTCGTTGTGTGAACCATTTGTCCTTGTTCATTAGTGAAACAAATCAAACCGAGAAAGGCCACATTTCACCCGGTTTTGGACCTTGCACTAGATTGAGGTCTAACATGAATTCCGTCTAAGAAGTCGTGCCATTTTCCAGCATGGGATTAATCTTTGGTGAGTTTGGGACGTTTTTGTGTAGGAACTTATATCCCAAAGCCGTTCCTATCATAGAGTTTGCCAAGCTTTTTGAACCGCGCGCAATCAGGACCATGGCTGGAACAAGCTTAGTTTTTTGTGCATTATGTCGCTATCAACCTTCCTCTTTTGAACCAACAAAGCTCAAGGGACTTTATGGCTGCAACAAGGACTCTTACACGGTTTCCTCAAGCCCCATTTCAGTCCATATAATCATAAATAAGAAGTTGAGCTACAAACAAGGAAGTTTGGACTATTAGTTTACTTTCTTTGCTTTATGTCCTTTTCATTTCAGATTTGTCATAGTCCTTGGCTGCCGTTTTTCTTGGTCTTTAGCTGCTATTTTTGTGGCCCTTAGATGTAACTAGTAATCAAGGGTCAAGATTGTAAGCCTTGGTCTATATAAACCAAGCTAAACACTTGAGAACTTCAGATTTGAATGAACATTAATACAAGTGAAAACCTAGTTTTCTCTCTTATAATTCTTTGCTTAGTGCTAGAAGAACCTCCTTTGCTTAGTGCTAGGGGCTGAGTAAGTTCATTGCTTTGTGCTTGAACCAACTCTTAGTCTTAAACCTTGGCTTTGTGCTTGGTTTAGGTCATATCCCCATACTCAATCCTTAGCATTTGGCAATCGTTTTAGCACTCAAATTCTGTCCAATTTCGAGTTCTTAGAGTTTTATTCCAATTAGTCCTTGTGACTCATTGTGTAAACCATTTATCCTTGTTTATTAGTCCTTGTGAGTGGTTGTGTTAAACAATTGTATTTGTTCATTAGTCCATTTGTCTCGTTTTGTGAACCATTTGTCCTCGTTCATTAGTCCTTGTGACTCGTTGTGTAAACCATTTATCCCTGTTCATTAGTACTTGTGAGTGGTTGTGTTAAATAATTGTATTTGTTCATTAGTCCATGTGACTCGTTGTGTGAACCATTTGTTCTCGTTCATTAGGACGCTCAAAGCAAGTCTTCGTGACTCGTTATGTTAAGGAATTTTAATTGTTCATTAGTCCATGTGACTCGTTGTGTGAATCATTTGTCCTTGTTCATTAGTCCTTGTGACTCATTGTGTAAACCATTTATCCTTGTTCATTAGTCCTTGTGACTCGTTGTGTTAAACAATTGTACTTGTTCATTAGTCCATGTGACTCTTTGTGTGAACCATTTGTCATCGTTCATTAGTCCTTGTGACTCATTGTGTAAACCATTTATCCTTGTTCATTAGTACTTGTGAGTGGTTGTGTTATACAATTGTACTTGTTCATTAGTCCATGTGACTCGTTGTGTGAACCATTTGTCCTTGTTCATTAGTCCTTATGACTCGTTGTGTAAACCATTTATCCTTGTTCATTAGTCCTTGTGAGTAGTTGTGTTAAACAATTGTACTTGTTCATTAGTGCATGTGACTCGTTGTGTGAACCATTTGTCCTTGTTCATTAGCCCTTGTGACTCGTTGTGTGAACCATTTGTCCTTGTTTATTAGTAAATGTGACTCGTTGTGTGAACTATTTGTCCTTGTTCATTAGTCTTCGTGACTCGTTATGTTAAATAATTGTAATTGTTCATTAGTCTATGTGACTCGTTGTGTGAACCATTTGTCCTTGTTCATTAGTCCTTGTGACTCCTTGTATTAAACAATTGTACTTGTTCATTAGTCCATGTGACTCGTTGTGTGAACCATTTTTCCTTGTTTATTAGTAATTGTGACTCGTTGTGTGAACTATTTGTCCTTGTTCATTAGTCCTTGTGACTCGTTGTGTTAAACAATTGTCCTTGTTCGTTAGTCCATGTGACTCGTTGTGTGAATCATTTGTCCTTGTTCATTAGTCCTTATGACTCGTTGTGTAAACCATTTATCCTTGTTCATTACTCCTTGTGAGTCGTTGTGTTAAACAATTTTACTTGTTCATTAGTCAATGTGACTCGTTGTGTGAACCATTTGTCCTTGTTCATTAGTCCTTGTGACTCGTTGTGTTAAACAATTGTACTTGTTCATTAGTCCATGTGACTCTTTGTGTGAACCATTTGTCATCGTTCATTAGTCCTTGTGACTCATTGTGTAAACCATTTATCCTTGTTCATTAGTACTTGTGAGTGGTTGTGTTATACAATTGTACTTGTTCATTAGTCCATGTGACTCGTTGTGTGAACCATTTATCCTTGTTCATTAGTCCTTATCACTCGTTGTGTAAACCATTTATCCCTGTTCATTAGTCCTTGTGAGTAGTTGTGTTAAACAATTGTACTTGTTCATTAGTGCATGTGACTCGTTGTGTGAACCATTTGTCCTTGTTCATTAGCCCTTGTGACTCGTTGTATGAACCATTTGTCCTTGTTTATTAGTAAATGTGACTCGTTGTGTGAACTATTTGTCCTTGTTCATTAGTCTTTGTGACTCGTTATGTTAAACAATTGTAATTGTTCATTAGTCCATGTGACTCGTTGTGTGAACCATTTCTCCGTGTTCATTAGTCCTTGTGACTCGTTGTGTTAAAATAATTGTACTTGTTCATTAGTCCATGTGACTCGTTGTGTGAACCATTTGTTTTCGTTGATTAGGACGCTCAAAGCAAGTCTTCGTGACTCGTTATGTTAAGCAATTTTAATTGTTTATTAGTCCATGTGACTCGTTGTGTGAACCATTTGTCCTTGTTCATTACTCCTTATGACTCGATGTGTTAAACAATTGTACTTGTTCATTAGTCCATGTGACTCGTTGTGTGAACCATTTGTCCTTGTTCATTAGTCCCTTTGACTCGTTGTGTAAACCATTTATCCTTGTTCATTAGTCCTTGTGAGTAGTTGTGTTAAACAATTGTACTTGTTCATTAGTCCATGTGACTCGTTGTGTGAACCATTTGTCCTTGTTCATTAGCCCTTGTGACTCGTTGTGTGAACCATTTGTCCTTGTTTATTAGTAAATGTGACTCGTTGTGTGAACTATTTGTCCTTGTTCATTAGTCTTTGTGACTCGTTATGTTAAACAATTGTAATTGTTCATTAGTCCATGTGACTCGTTGTGTGAACCATTTCTCCTAGGTCATTAGTCCTTGTGACTCGTTGTGTTAAAATAATTGTATTTGTTCATTAGTCCATGTGACTCGTTGTGTGAACCATTTGTTCTCGTTCATTAGGACGCTCAAAGCAAGTCTTCGTGACTCGTTATGTTAAGCAATTTTAATTGTTCATTAGTCCATGTGACTCGTTCTGTGAACCATTTGTCCTTATTCATTAGTCCTTATGACTCATTGTGTTAAACAATTGTACTTGTTCATTAGTCCATGTGACTCGTTGTGTGAACCATTTGTCCTTGTTCATTTGTCCTTGTGACTCATTGTGTAAACCATTTATCCTTGTTTATTAATCCTTGTGAGTGGTTGTGTTAAACAATTGTATTTGTTCATTAGTCCAATTAACTCGTTGTGTGAACCATTTGTCCTTGTTTATTAGTAAATGTGACTCGTAGTGTGAACTATTTGTCCTTGTTCATTAGTCTTCGTGACTCGTTATGTTAAACAATTGTAATTGTTCATTAGTCCATGTCACTCGTTGTGTGAACCATTTGTCCTTGTTCATTAGTCCTTGTGACTCGTTGTGTTAAACAATTGTACTTGTTCATTAGTCCATGTGACTCTTTGTGTGAACCAATTGTCATCGTTCATTAGTCCTTGTGACTCGTTGTGTAAACCATTTATCCTTGTTCATTAGTACTTGTGAGTGGTTGTGTTATACAATTGTACTTGTTCATTAGTCCATGTGACTCGTTGTGTGAACCATTTATCCTTGTTTATTAGTCCTTATGACTCGTTGTGTAAACCATTTATCCTTGTTCATTAGTCCTTGTGAGTAGTTGTGTTAAACAATTGTACTTGTTCATTAGTGCATGTGACTCGTTGTGTGAACCATTTGTCCTTGTTCATTAGCCCTTGTGACTCGTTGTGTGAACCATTTGTCCTTGTTTATTAGTAAATGTGACTCGTTGTTTGAACTATTTGTCCTTGTTCATTAGTCTTTGTGACTCGTTATGTTAAACAATTGTAATTGTTCATTAGTCCATGTGACTCGTTGTGTGAACCATTTCTCCTTGTTCATTAGTCCTTGTGACTCGCTGTGTTAAAATAATTGTACTTGTTCATTAGTCCATGTGACTCGTTGTGTGAACCATTTGTTTTCGTTGAATAGGACGCTCAAAGCAAGTCTTCGTGACTCGTTATGTTAAGCAATTTTAATTGTTCATTAGTCCATGTGACTCGTTGTGTGAACCATTTGTCCTTGTTCATTACTCCTTATGACTCGATGTGTTAAACAATTGTACTTGTTCATTAGTCCATGTGACTCGTTGTGTGAACCATTTGTCCTTGTTCATTAGTCCTTGTGACTCGTTGTGTAAACCATTTATCCTTGTTCATTAGTCCTTGTGAGTAGTTGTGTTAAACAATTGTACATGTGACTCGTTGTGTGAACCATTTGTCCTTGTTCATTAGCCCTTGTGACTCGTTGTGTGAACCATTTGTCCTTGTTTATTATTAAATGTGACTCGTTGTGTGAACTATTTGTCCTTGTTCATTAGTCTGTGTGACTCGTTATGTGAACCATTTGTTCTCGTTCATTAGGACGCTCAAAGCAAGTCTTCGTGACTCGTTATGTTAAGCAATTTTAATTGTTCATTAGTCCATGTGACTCGTTGTGTGAACCATTTGTCCGTATTCATTAGTCCTTACGACTCGTTGTGTTAAACAATTGTACTTGTTCATTAGTCCATGTGACTCGTTGTGTGAACCATTTGTCCTTGTTCATTAGTTCTTGTGACTCATTGTGTAAACCATTTATCCTTGTTTATTAGTCCTTGTGAGTGGTTGTGTTAAACAATTGTATTTGTTCATTAGTCCATTTGACTCGTTTTGGGAACCATTTGTCCTTGTTTATTAGTAAATATGACTCATTGTGTGAACTATTTGTCCTTGTTCATTAGTCTTCGTGACTTGTTATGTTAAATAATTGTAATTGATGCGTATGGCGGGACGATTAATGAACGACCTGATGCGAATATCAACCACATGGAAGAGGTTGTGCTTAATTTAGAGGACCAAGCAAAACCAAGCCCAAATAATGAATTATTCACACACAAAAATTGGATGGGCTCAAATAAAAGAATGGGAGTATGTGCAATCGAGACTCAAGACCCGTGGGAACGCTGCAACCGTGTGAGAACAAGAGGAATGCCGTGTGAGAACAAGAGAAAAGGGAGGAAGGTGGCGGCACCAAGGGGAGAGGAATCTCATTTTATATTTTTGCATTTTCAACCTAGTTTGAATAAAAGTTGACAAAAAGGTCTAGGTTGTAAGTTCTATGTATTCATTCATCCTAGAACTTACAAACTAGCATTAAATGCTTGCTTGGAGGCCAAGGTTTTTTATTCTATATAAGGACCTAACCTCCTCATTTGTAAATCATCCAAGTATTAAGAAAAACCCCTTTTGAGAGAGAAACTTGTTGTTTCAATCTTTTTCAAAGAATCGATGATTTCGAGTCTTGCCTTGAACTAAGGACGCGCTCCGCAGTTTAAGTTGAATTACTTGACGCGTTTTCGAGTAATTCCCCATTGTTATCGCTATAGGTCTAGTGATAGCAAATATCCCATTGGTTCGATCTCTTCACAAGAAATCGAAGCAAATATCCTTTTATTCTTGCACCAAAGAAAAACAAAAACAAACAAAAAAGACTTCCGCTTCGCCCAATAACGCATCAAGTGACACGATCTGGTCGGGTTGCACCTAGTGCATTCGGATCTTTCACCTCACTTGATTCACAATTAAGTCTTCCGCTCCGTATACGCTGCAAATGGTATCAGAGCTTCGGCTCTTGATCACCCCAAAAAAATCAAGACGGTCCTAAGGAGGTCCCAATCAGTTGATAGTTGAATATCCAACGCGCTTGGTATTCAAAGATTAAACTCGGCGAGGTAGTTGAGGTTTAATCGATTGGATCTTGAAGGCACGAATTGAACAAAAAAAAAAAAAAACACAAAAATCACTGTTCACGGTACTGTTCACCATCAAAAAAAAAAAAAAAAAGAGGGAGCTTCGAAATTTCAAACAACCAACATCAAAATGAACTTCGACGATCCCAACTTTCTTGAGAATCTTCAAAGAGCCTTGAAAAAGTTACAAGAAAACGATTCCAAGTGGTTGCCTAGACGAGAACGAACCGTTGAAGAGTTCGAAGTGAGTGAACTACCCGAGTTCACGGGAGGCACGGACCCAAAGGACTACCTTGAATGGGAACGGAAAATCGAACGAATGTTTGATTTTGAAGTTCTGGATGACGCGAAACGCTGCAAGTACGCTATTCAAAGACTTAGTGGAGGGGCTTCACTATGGTACGAGAGTTTGAAAGCAAGGCGTGCTCGCGCTGGGAAAAGAAAATTATCTTCTTGGGATTCTCTTAAACGCAAGTTGCGTAAGAAATATGTTCCAGCAACTTATACGCTTACGACTTATCGTAAGATCGCCAATCTCAAACAATGGAGCACGACGAATAGTGTTGGCGAACCCAAGTCGGCTGCCACCCCAAGTTCCGAGGCAAGAACGCCCGATTCCAAGGAAACAAGTCTCTCCAAAGTACGATGTTTAAAGTGTCCGGGGTGTGGGCACTATCAAAGCGCGTGTCCAAATGAACGATTGAACACCTTGAGAGACACCGTTGCTTATCAGGATGAGTTGTTTGATGAGGAGGAACGATTGGGTGATGTGTTCAATTTCGAAGAAAGAGAAAAGGACGAGATTATAGAGCCATTGAGTGACGATGATCAAATTAAAGATGTGATTGAAGATGACATATTTGCCAACTTGGATGAACCTCATGCGGAAGGTACTTCTTTATTTGATCCAAATCTACCAATTGTTTTTGATGAAGAATTGGAAGAAGTTTATGACGAAACTCACATGGAAAAAAGTGATCATACAAGTTATGACGATGCAACTCAAGAAAATCTTAATCTTGTGCCAAACACGGATGAGGAATTCAGGGATGTCTTTCCCAAGGAACTACCCGCTAGTTTACCATCTATTAGAGGGATCGAACGCCAAATTGCTCTCACTCCCGAAACTTCATTACCGAACAAAGCGGCCTATCGATGCAATCCAATGAAAACAAAAGAGTTGCAACGACAAATGGAGGAGCGAATGGATCGAGGCTATGTTCGTGAAAACCTGATTCCATGTGCCGTCCCTACTCTACTTGTCCCAAAGAAGGATGGGACGTGGCGAATGTGCATTGATAGTCAAGCCATGACCAACATAACTATCAAATATCGTTTTCCTACCACAAGGCTTGACGACATGCTGGATGAATTACATGGATCCAAAACCTTTTCTAGAATCGACTTGAGGAGTGGTTATCACCAAATGCGAATGAGAGAAAGGGATAAGTGGAAAACCGTGTTCCAGGCTAGACATGGGTTATACGAGTGGACCGTCATGCCATTCGGATTAACCAATGCTCCAAGTACTTTTATGCGACTCATGAACGAGGTACTCAAACCTTTCTTGAGCAGATTTGTTGTCGTCTATTTGGATGACATTTTGGGGTACAATCGAACTGAGAAAGAACATTCCCTACACCTTCGAGAGGTGTCCGACATACTTCGAGGCGTAAACTCTATGAAAAGAAGGAGAAGTGGTCGTTGTGGGTCGAGAGTGTCATCTTTCTCGACTATATGGTATCTAAAGACGGGGTTTCGGCGGATCAAATCAAACTTGAAGCAATCAAGTCATGGCCTACTCCTGAGACCACCACGGCGGTCCGATCATTTCATGGACTCGCATCATTCTATCGGAGGTTCATTCGGGACTTTAGTACCATTACTAGTCCTATCACCGAGTGTACGAAAAGGGGAACCTTCGTATGGACCCTGACTGCTCAAAAGGAGTTCGAAACCATTATTCCGAAACTTTGCGAGGCACCGTTATTGGCACTCCTGGATTTCACTCAACCATTTGAGATGGAATGACGTGAGCGGTGTTAGAATTGGAGCCGTACTAATACAAGGAAAGCGACCCATCGCTAATTTCTCCGAGAAATTGAATGGAGCCCGGCTCAATTACTCGACGTACGACAAAGAATTTTATGCTATCGTGAGAGCTCTTCAACGTTGGAGTCACTACCTTTGGCCGAGTCATTTCATCCTCCACTCGGACCACGAATCACTGAAGCACATCAATGGACAACAAAAGTTAAATCCACGGCATGCCAAGTGGGTGGAGTTCCTACAATCCTTTCACCTTTCATCAAAGTGTAAACGTGGCAAGAGTAATGTGGTGGCCGATGCTCTCTCACGACGGTACTCATTATTGAACGTGCTCGATGTCCGATCACTTGGATTTGAGGCATTGAAGGATTACTACGAGCATGAACCCGACTTTGGAGAAACCTTCGAGATTTGCAAGTCCGGAACTCATGATGAGTTCGTTAGTCCAGGTGGTTTCCTCTTCGAGGATAATAGACTTTGTGTTCCAAAACTTCCAACTCGGGAGCTCCTTATTCGAGAAGCTCATGAAGGTGGACTTGGAGGACATTTCGGAGTAAACAAAACTGTAGATATTCCCAAAGAGCATTTTCATTGGCCCCAACTACAAAGAGTCATGCAGGAGGTGATACGAAGGTGGGAACCGTATCAAGTCAAAGAACCGTATCAATCACCAATTGACAAATACATTGATGAGAAGCTACATGGTGGGAACTCTAATTGCTTATTGAGGTCAATTTTCATGGAAGCTCATGATGATCTTGTTGCTTCGAGCAACCATTATTTGGATGTTGGTAGAATTGTGCATAAAAGGTGGTGGCAAGGAAATCACGAGAAAGTAAAGCGCAAGCAAAGATGGCACAAAATGGTTTTGACTTACAATAATCATTACAATTTCAAATCACTGGTGATGGATAAACATGAAGACTACATTGAAGATGATGAGTTGAAGAAGAGATCAACTGGGTGCGCAAATTGCTTCATGCTCTTAATCAAGTTTGAATCTAACTTCCAGATTTGTTTTGATCCCGGCGGCATCAAATATGATTCGACTATGTGCTCGGGTTTGTTTGGGTATATAATATTCATCTTTGATCCCGGCATACTGAGGCAAAGAATTGAGGACAATTCTTTTTTAAGGGAGAGAATTTGATGCGTATGGCGGGACGATTAATAAACAACCTGATGCGAATATCAACCACATGGAAGAGGTTGTGCTTAATTTAGAGGACCAAGCAAAACCAAGCCCAAATAATGCATTATTCACACACAAAAATTGGATGGGCTCAAATAAAAGAATGGGAGTATGTGCAATCGAGACTCAAGACCCGTGGGAACGCTGCAACCGTGTGAGAACAAGAGGAATGCCGTGTATGAACAAGAGAAAAGGGAGGAAGGTGGCGGCACCAAGGGGAGAGGAATCTCATTTTATATTTTTGCATTTTCAACCTAGTTTGAATAAAAGTTGACAAAAAGGTCTAGGTTGTAAGTTCTATGTATTCATTCATCCTAGAACTTACAAACTAGCATTAAATGCTTGCTTGGAGGCCAAGGTTTTTTATTCTATATAAGGACCTAACCTCCTCATTTGTAAATCATCCAAGTATTAAGAAAAACCCCTTTTGAGAGAGAAACTTGTTGTTTCAATCTTTTTCAAAGAATCGATGATTTCAAGTCTTGCCTTGAACTAAGGCGCTCATGATTTAAGTTGAATTACTTGACGCGTTTTGAGTAATTCCCCATTGTTATCGCTATAGGTCTAGTGATAGCAAATATCCCATTGGTTCGATCTCTTCACAAGAAATCGAAGCAAATATCCTTTTATTCTTGCACCAAAGAAAAACAAAAACAAACAAAAAAGACTTCCGCTTCGCCCAATAACGCATCAAGTGACACGATCTGGTCGGGTTGCACCTAGTGCATTCGGATCTTTCACCTCACTTGATTCACAATTAAGTCTTCCGCTCCGTATACGCTGCAGTAATTGTTCATTAGTCTATGTGACTCGTTGTGTGAACCATTTGTCCTTGTTCATTAGTCCTAGTGACTCCTTGTATTAAACAAATGTACTTGTTCATTAGCCCTTGTGACTCATTGTGTAAACCATTTATCCTTGTTTATTAGTCCTTGTCAGTGGTTGTGTTAAACAATTGTATTTGTTCATTAGTCAATTTGACTCGTTTTGGGAACCATTTGTCATTGTTTATTAGTAAATGTGACTCGTTGTGTGAACTATTTGTCCTTGTTCAATAGTCTTCGTGACTCGTTATGTTAAATAAGTCTAATTGTTCATTAGTCTATGTGACTCGTTGTGTGAACCATTTGTCCTTGTTCATTAGTCCTTGTGACTCCTTGTATTAAACAATTGTACTTGTTCATTAGTCCATGTGACTCGTTGTGTGAACCATTTTTCCTTGTTTATTAGTAAATGTGACTCATTGTGGGAACTATTTGTCCTTGTTCATTAGTCCTTGTGACTCGTTGTGTTAAACAATTGTCCTTGTTCATTAGTCCATGTGACTCGTTGTGTGAACCATTTGTCCTTGTTCATGAGTCCTTATGACTCGTTGTGTAACCATTTATCCTTGTTCATTAGTCCTTGTGAGTCGTTGTGTTAAACAATTTTACTTGTTCATTAGTCCATGTGACTCGTTGTGTGAACCATTTGTCCTTGTTCATTAGTCCTTGTGACTCGTTTTGTTAAACAATTGTACTTGTTCATTAGTCCATGTGACTCTTTGTGTGAACCATTTGTCCTCGTTCATTAGTCCTTGTGACTCGTTATGTGAACCATTTGTCCTTGTTCATTAGTCCTTATGACTCGTTGTGTAAACCATTTATCCTTGTTCATTAGTCCTTGAGAGTAGTTGTGTTAAACAATTGTACTTGATCATTAGTCCATGTGACTCGTTGTGTGAACCATTTGTCCTTGTTCATCAGCCCTTGTGACTCGTTGTGTGAACCATTTGTCCTTGTTTATTAGTAAATGTGACTTGTTGTGTGAACTATTTGTCCTAGTTCATTAGTCTTTGTGACTCGGTATGTTAAACAATTGTAATTGTTCATTAGTCCATGTGACTCGTTGTGTGAACCATTTCTCCTTGTTCATTAGTCCCTCTGACTCGTTGTGTTAAAATAATTGTACTTGTTCATTAGTCCATGTGACTCGTTGTGTGAACCATTTGTTTTCGTTGATTAGGACGCTCAAAGCAAGTCTTCGTGACTCGTTATGTTAAGCAATTTTAATTGTTCATTAGTCCATGTGACTCGTTGTGTGAACCATTTGTCCTTGTTCATTACACCTTATGACTCGATGTATTAAACAATTGTACTTGTTCATTAGTCCATGTGACTCGTTGTGTGAACCATTTGTCCTTGTTAATTAGTCCTTGTGACTCGTTGTGTAAACCATTTATCCTTGTTCATTAGTCCTTGTGAGTAGTTGTGTTAAACAATTTTACTTGTTCATTAGTCCATGTGACTCGTTGTGTGAACCATTTTCCTTGTTCATTAGTCCTTATGACTCGTTGTGTTAAACAATTGTACTTGTTCATTAGTCCATGTGACTCTTTGTGTGAACCATTTGTCCTCGTTCATTAGTCCTTGTGACTCGTTGTGTAAACCATTTATCCTTGTTCATTAGTACTTGTGAGTGGTTGTGTTAAATAATTGTATTTGTTCATTAGTCCATGTGACTCGTTGCGTGAACCATTTGTTCTCGTTCATTAGGACGCTCAAAGCAAGTCTTCGTGACTCGTTATGTTAAGCAATTTTAATTGTTCATTAGTCCATGTGACTCGTTGTGTGAACCATTTGTCCTTATTCATTAGTCCTTACGACTCGTTGTGTTAAACAATTGTACTTGTTCATTAGTCCATGTGACTCGTTGTGTGAACCATTTGTCCTTGTTCATTAGTCCTTGTGACTCATTGTGTAAACCATTTATCCTTGTTTATTAGTCCTTGTGAGTGGTTGTGTGAAACAATTGTATTTGTTCATTAGTCCATTTGACTCGTTTTGGGAACCATTTGTCCTTGTTTATTAGTAAATGTGACTCGTTGTGTGAACTATTTATCCTTGTTCATTAGTCTGCGTGACTCGTTATGTTAAATAATTGTAATTGTTCATTAGTCTATGTGACTCGTTATGTGAACCATTTGTCCTTGTTCATTAGTCCTAGTGACTCCTTGTATTAAACAATTGTACTTGTTCATTAGTCCTTGTGACTCATTGTGTAAACCATTTATCCTTGTTTATTAGTCCTTGTGAGTGGTTGTGTTAAACAATTGTATTTGTTCATTAGTCCATTTGACTCGTTGTGTGAACCATTTATCTTTGTTTATTAGTAAATGTGACTCGTTGTGTGAACTATTTGTCCTTGTTCATTAGTCTTCGTGACTCGTTATGTTAAATAATTGTAATTGTTCATTAGTATATGTGACTCGTTGTGTGAACCATTTGTCCTTGTTCATTAGTCCTTGTGACTCCTTGTATTAAACAATTGTACTTGTTCATTAGTCCATGTGACTCGTTGAGTGAACCATTTTTCCTTGTTTATTAGTAATTGTGACTCGTTGTGTGAACTATTTGTCCTTGTTCATTAGTCCTTGTGACTTGTTGTGTGAACCATTTGTCCTTGTTCATTAGTCCTTATGACTCGTTGTGTAAACCATTTATCCTTGTTCATTACTCCTTGTGAGTCGTTGTGTTAAACAATTTTACTTGTTCATTAGTCCATGTGACTCGTTGTGTGAACCATTAGTCCTTGTTCATTAGTCCTTGTGACTCGTTGTGTTAAACAATTGTACTTGTTCATTAGTCCATGTGACTCTTTGTGTGAACCATTTGTCATCGTTCATTAGACCTTGTGACTCGTTGTGTAAACCATTTATCCTTGGTCATTAGTACTTGTGAGTGGTTGTGTTATACAATTGTATTTGTTCATTAGTCCATGTGACTCGTTGTGTGAACCATTTATCCTTGTTCATTAGTCCTTATGACTCGTTGTGTAAACCATTTATCCTTGTTCATTAGTCCTTGTGAGTAGTTGTGTTAAACAATTGTACTTGTTCATTAGTGCATGTGACTCGTTGTGTGAACTATTTGTCCTTGTTCATTAGTCTTTGTGACTCGTTATGTTAAACAATTGTAATTGTTCATTAGTCCATGTGACTCGTTGTGTGAACCATTTCTCCTTGTTCATTAGTCCTTGTGACTCGTTGTGTTAAAATAATTGTACTTGTTCATTAGTCCATGTGACTCGTTGTGTGAACCATTTGTTTTCGTTGATTAGGACGCTCAAAGCAAGTCTTCGAGACTCGTTATGTTAAGCAATTTTAATTGTTCATTAGTCCATGTGACTCGTTGTGTGAACCATTTGTCCTTGTTCATTACTCCTTATGACTCGATGAGTTAAACAATTGTACTTGTTCATTAGTCCATGTGACTCGTTGTGTGAACCATTTCTCCTTGTTCATTAGTCCTTGTGACTCGTTGTGTTAAAATAATTGTACTTGTTCATTAGTCCATGTGACTCGTTGTGTGAACCATTTGTTTTCGTTGATTAGGACGCTCAAAGCAAGTCTTCGAGACTCGTTATGTTAAGCAATTTTAATTGTTCATTAGTCCATGTGACTCGTTGTGTGAACCATTTGTCCTTGTTCATTACTCCTTATGACTCGTTGTGTTAAACAATTGTACTTGTTCATTAGTCCATGTGACTCTTTGTGTGAACCATTTGTCCTCGTTCATTAGTCCTTGTGACTCGTTGTGTAAACCATTTATCCTTGTTCATTAGTAGTTGTGAGTGGTTGTGTTAAATAATTGTATATGTTCATTAGTCCATGTAACTCGTTGCGTGAACCATTTGTTCTCGTTCATTAGGACGCTCAAAGCAAGTCTTCGTGACTCGTTATGTTAAGCAATTTTAATTGTTCATTAGTCCATGTGACTCGTTGTGTGAACCATTTGTCCTTATTCATTAGTCCTTACGACTCGTTGTGTTAAACAATTGTACTTGCTCATTAGTCCATGTGACTCGTTGTGTGAACCATTTGTCCTTGTTCATTAGTCCTTGTGACTCATTGTGTAAACCATTTATCCTTGTTTATTAGTCCTTGTGAGTGGTTGTGTGAAACAATTGTATTTGTTCATTAGTCCATTTGACTCGTTTTGGGAACCATTTGTCCTTATTTATTAGTAAATGTGACTCGTTGTGTGAACTATTTATCCTTGTTCATTAGTCTTCGTGACTCGTTATGTTAAATAATTGTAATTGTTCATTAGTCTATGTGACTCGTTATGTGAACCATTTGTCCTTGTTCATTAGTCCTAGTGACTCCTTGTATTAAACAATTGTACTTGTTCATTAGTCCTTGTGACTCATTGTGTAAACCATTTATCCTTGTTTATTAGTCCTTGTGAGTGGTTGTGTTAAACAATTGTATTTGTTCATTAGTCCATGTGACTCGTGGTGTGAACCATTTGTCCTTTTTCAGTAGCCCTTGTGACTCGTTAAACAATTGTAATTGTTCATTAGTCCATGTGACTCGTTGTGTGAACCATTTCTCCTTGTTCATTAGTCCTTGTGACTCGTTGTGTTAAAATAATTGTTCTTGTTCATTAGTCCATGTGACTCGTTGTGTGAACCATTTGTTCTCGTTCATTAGGACGCTCAAAGCAAGTCTTCGTGACTCGTTATGTTAAGCAATTTTAATTGTTCATTAGTCCATGTGACTCGTTGTGTGAACCATTTGTCCTTATTCATTAGTCCTTATGACTCGTTGTGTTAAACAATTGTACTTGTTTATTAGTCCATGTGACTCGTTGTGTGAACCATTTGTCCTTGTTCATTTGTCCTTGTGACTCATTGTGTAAGCCATTTATCCTTGTTTATTAATCCTTGTGAGTGGTTGTGTTAAACAATTGTATTTGTTCATTAGTCCATTTAACTCGTTGTGTGAACCATTTGTCCTTGTTTATTAGTAAATGTGACTCGTTGTGTGAACTATTTGTCCTTGTTCATTAGTCTTCGTGACTCGTTATGTTAAACAATTGTAATTGTTCATTAGTCCATGTCACACGTTGTGTGAACCATTTGTCCTTGTTCATTAGTCCTTGTGACTCGTTGTGTTAAACAATTGTACTTGTTCATTAGTCCATGTGACTCTTTGTGTGAACCATTTGTCATCGTTATTAGTCCTTGTGACTCGTTGTGTAAACCATTTATCCTTGTTCATTAGTACTTGTGAGTGGTTGTGTTATACAATTGTACTTGTTCATTAGTCCGTGTGACTCGTTGCGTGAACCATTTATCCTTGTTCATTAGTCCTTATGACTCGTTGTGTAAACCATTTATCCTTGTTCATTAGTCCTTGTGAGTAGTTGTGTTAAACAATTGTACTTTTTCATTAGTCCATGTGATTCGTTGTGTGAACCATTTGTCCTTGTTCATTAGCCCATGTGACTCGTTGTGTGAACCATTTGTCCTTGTTTATTAGTAAATGTGACTCGTTGTGTGAACTATTTGTCCTTGTTCATTAGTCTTTGTGACTCGTTATGTTAAACAATTGTAATTGTTCATTAGTCCATGTGACTCGTCGTGTGAACCATTTCTCCTTGTTCATTAGTCCTTGTGACTCGTTGTGTTAAAATAATTGTACTTGTTCATTAGTCCATGTGACTCGTTGTGTGAACCATTTGTTTTCGTTGATTAGGACGCTCAAAGCAAGTCTTCGAGACTCGTTATGTTAAGCAATTTTAATTGTTCATTAGTCCATGTGACTCGTTGTGTGAACCATTTGTCCTTGTTCATTACTCCTTATGACTCGATGTGTTAAACAATTGTACTTGTTCATTAGTCCATGTGACTCGTTGTGTGAACCATTTTTCCTTGTTCATTAGTCCTTGTGACTCGTTGTGTAAACCATTTATCCTTGTTCATTAGTCCTTGTGAGTAGTTGTGTTAAACAATTGTACTTGTTCATTTGTCCATGTGACTCGTTGTGTGAACCATTTGTCCTTGTTCATTAGCCCTTGTGACTCGTTGTGTGAACCATTTGTCCTTGTTTATTAGTAAATGTGACTCGTTGTGTGAACTATTTGTCCTTGTTCATTAGTCTTTGTGACTCGTTATGTTAAACAATTGTAATTGTTCATTAGTCCATGTGACTCGTTGTGTGAACCATTTCTCCTAGGTCATTAGTCCTTGTGACTCGTTGTGTTAAAATAATTGTATTTGTTCATTAGTGTAACACCCCCATACTCCAAGTGCCTTACCAGGACCACTCAGGTATGAAGACATCACCATCTCGGTCGCCCAAGGTATGATAATCAAATAGACAAAACAGTAACAACATTTATTGTAAATAGTTTAATGAATAAATACAATCCTCGAATCCAAACTGAAAGTACAATACATTATTCCAAACTATCTGTTCTCAACTGAAATGTAAATAAATGCTAAACTACAGCGGAAGACTCTATCGTCATGTCGTGGCCATCCCAACTATCCCAAGACTCATCTCTATACCTGCTCAATATTTGCTCACCATCCCCGAATGGATCACCGCAGGTTTTACAAAACAACACCGGGGTCAGTACTAATCACACAATCAATATAAATAACAATAATAAGACAAACATACAGCTGAACTGTCACACACGCATACACACACCACCAACTCCCATCATCTCAATATCGACCGTCCCCTGGACCACCGCCAGTGGGGGACCGCAGCCGTTCCCACCTAAGCCCCGCTCATCGTACGAGCGATAACCCCGTCCATTAATGTGCACATCCCCTTTCGTGGCGGGTTCCACGAAGGGCGAAACTAGGGCGTGAGATCACTCCCGCAAGTGACCCCACTCAGCCGAGAACGCATCTCGAGAACCATCAACAAACACAACCACAATCACAATCACAATCACAATCACAATCATCATATCAAACAACTAACTACAGCACATCACCAACATCCCATTATGGGACTAATACTGAGTAGGAAATCCTACCTGGAAAGCACAACACGCAGACGGTATCTACAAATTTGTATCAAAACGGCTCCTCTACGAATTCTCCTCCTACCATACAACACATAGATGCTACCACTCAAATACTACTCATAAAAACCCCCAATTCCTAAATTAGGGTTTCATGAATCTTAACAAAACATTATAGAAATTATATTAAAAGCTTACCCTCGACGCAAGGAATCCAACGACACGAACTACGATACTTAACCGACCGTCCAACTCGGAATTGTCAAGAACGCGATTAGGAAGAAGAACTAGTTGCTTTATCTCTTAAACAGGTTTTAGGTTTTGTAAAAAGTGATTTAAAACAATTACGAATATGTTTAAATACCTTAATCGCGTAATTAACAAAACCCGAGAAAACTCCCCGTAAAACCGGACACTCGATCGAGTACCCAAGGTACTCGATCGAGTACCCTCTTACTCGATCGAGTGCCCCTGACTACTCGATCGAGTGCCCAACAGTCGAAACTATTTTATTCCGCAACTTACCCTTACTCGACGAGTAAGGCCTACTCGATAGAGTACCCCAAGACATATAAATACGGAGTATTACAGTCTTCCCTCCTTAAAAGGAACTTCGTCCCCGAAGTTCAAACCACTACTAAAACAAAGGTACTCCAAAACATTCCCGACTCAACAACCAAAACAAAACTCAATATAAAACACGCTACTTACCCAACTCATCCCGACAACCTCCCGACGCAACATATAAAAAGGTGTATAAAACTCTTAGAAACTGCTCGCGATCATCTCCTACCCCCCTAAAAGAAACAAGGTTACGTCCCCGTAACCATACATACCTGATAAAAAAGGAAGGGGTAACGCTCTTTCATGATATCCTCTGCCTCCCATGTAGCTTCCTCGGTCTCGTGGTTAGTCCAAAGGATCTTGAGCAAAACTGTCTCACCACCCCTAGTCTTTTTAACCTTTCGGTCTAGGATCTGCTTAGGTACCTCAAGATATGATAAAGACTCATCAAGCTCTAAGTTCTCTGCCTCCAACACATGTGACGGGTCACTCACATACCTCCGCAGCTGCGATACATGAAACACATTATGCACTCTCTCTAATGCAGCTGGTAATGCCAGACGATAAGCAACTTCCCCGACTCGCTCTAAGATCTCATAAGGCCCTATAAACTTCTGACTTAGCTTGCCTTTCTTCCCAAATCTCATAACTCCGCGCATAGGAGACACTTTCAGAAGAACCTTGTCCCCAACCTGAAACTCTATGTCCCGACGATGTAGATCTGCATAACTCTTTTGTCGATCCTGGGCTGCTCTCATCCTTTTCCTGATCATCTTAATCTGTTCCACCATCTCATGTACCATCTCTGGTCCTAAAACCATTGCCTCAGCACTATCGTCCCAACAGATTGGACTCCTACATCTCCTCCCATACAAAGCCTCAAACGGTGCCATACCAATACTAGTGTGATAGCTGTTATTGTAAGAAAATTCTATCAAGTCCAACCTCTGCTCCCGGCTACCACCAAAATCCATCACACAAGCTCGCAACATATCCTCAAGAGTCTTGATTGTTCTCTCATCTGCCCGTCCTGTCGCAGGATGAAAAGTCAGTACTCATCTTGATTTGTCCCTAACGATTCCTGCAACTCCTTCCAAAACCTCGATATAAATCTCGCATCTCCGTCGAGACACTATGTCCTTAGGGACTCCATGTAACTTCAAAAGCACGTTCTTTCGATAGGCCATAGCCAATTGTGCCTTAGTCCATGTATCTTTCATTGGAACAAAGTGAGCCGACTTGGTCAGACGATCCACTATCACCCAAATCATATTGTTACCTTGTTGACTCTTAGGCAAACCCACAATGAAATCCATGGAAATGGATTCCCACTTCCACTCGGGCACCTCCAAAGACTGAACCTTACCTTGTGGTCTTCTCTGTTCCCCTTTAACTCTCTCGCATGTCAAACAACGGACACAAACTCAATTTGTCTTTTTCTTCATCCCAGGCCACCAAAACGTTTTCTTCAAATCTTTGTAAAGCTTGTCTCCACCGGATGAACGGGAATATGGTGTGCAATGTGCCTCTGTCATGATTGTCTTTTTCAACTCCTCGTCATTAGGAACACACCACCTACCATCAAACCTCAAGCTACCATCGGTATGAATGGAAAACCGGGACACTGTCCCTTTCTACCCCACTCTCCACTCCACTATCTTAGGATCCAAAGCCCGCTTATCCCGAATATCATCATAAAACTCAAGTCAGATCTTGTCATATCACCCATGGCATCTCCTTTCGCATCATATGTATCCCGAACCTCGCTACCTCATCTCTCGGCCTCATCAAAGATAGAGCTGTACACAAAGAATGTACACTCTTCCTACTCAAAGCATCAGCTACAACATTGGCTTTCCCTTCATGGTAGATGATTTCCATGTCATAATCGCCAATCAACTCCATCCACCTCCTCTGTCTCATGTTCAACTCCTTCTGCGTGAAGATGTACTTGAGACTCTTGTGATCAGAAAATACCTTAAAGATTGCTCCATAAAGGTAATGTCTCCAAATCTTGAGAGCAAACACCACTGCACCCAACTCCAGATCATGAGTAGGGTAATTCTCCTCATAAGGCTTCAACTGCCTAGAAGCATAGGCAATCACTTTACCATTCTGCATCAACACACATCCTAGCCCATTCTTCAAGCATCGTATAAACCTCAAAATTCTCGCTCCCTTCAGGTAATGCTAAGACAGGAGCTGTGGTCAAACGCTCCTTTAATGTTTGGAACGCCGTCTCACAACTCTCATCCTAACGAAACCTGTTCTCTTTCCTCATCAACGCTGTCATCGGTCTAGCTATCTTGGAGAAATCTTTCACGAACCGTCTGTAGTATCCAGCTAAACCCAAGAAACTCCTAACCTCAGCAACATTCTTTGGTGCTTCCCACTTTGTCACTGCCTCAATCTTCGCCGGATCCACAGCTACCCCATCTTTAGAGATTACATGCCCCAGAAAAGCAACTTTCTCCAACCAGAACTCACACTTGGACAGCTTAGCATACAACTCATGATCCCTCAAAGTCTGCAACACGATCCTCAGATGCTCCTCATGCTCCTCCTTAGTCTTAGAGTAGACCAAGATATCATCGATGAACACCACTACAAAGCGGTCCAAGAATCACTCAAGATCCTATTCATCAAATCCATAAACACTGCCGGCGCATTAGACAACCCAAATGGCATCACCACATACTCATAATGGCCATACCTCGACGTGAAAGCTGTCTTCGGTATGTCCACATCTCTAATCTTCACCTGATGGTACCCCGACCTCAAATCAATCTTAGAAAAGACCGTTGCACCACTCAACGATCAACAGTCATCTATCCTTGGCAAAGGATACTTGTTCTTTATCGTCACACGGTTCGGCTCCGGTAATCTATGCACTGACCTCAAACTCCCATCTTTCTTCTTCACGAAAAGAATGGTGCTCCCCAAGGCGATACACTTGGTCTAATGTATCCCTTCTCTATCAGATCATCCAACTGCTTCCTAAGTTCCTCCATCTCCTTAGGACCCATACGGTACGGTGCCTTAGAGATTGGCCCGTCCCCCGGCTTCAACTCTACGGTGAAATCTATCTCCCTCTTCGGTGGCAACCCCGGAATCTCCTCCGGAAAAACATCGGCAAACTCTCCCACCACTGGTATCTCGTCAATCGCAGGGCTCTCTATCCGGTCATCTCTCACATGGCACAAAATCAGAGGACATCCCTTCCTCAGATACGACTTCAAGGTGACAGCTGCAATCAACTTAACTTTGGGTTTGACTAGAAACCCACGGTAAGACACACTAACACCCTTAGGACCTCTTAGGGACACTTTCTTTTGATGACAGTCTATCTTAGCTTTATACTTTCCTAACCAATCCATCCCAACTATCATCTCAAAACCATTAAAAGGAAACTCTAGCAAGTCTACCTGGAAATCGACTTGCCCAACTATCAAAGATACATCTCTAAACAACCTCCCACACGATACGGACTCACCCGAAGGTATGAAAACTTGCTCCCTAATGACTCATATAGTCTCAAACCCAACTGTTTTACATGACTCTAAGACACAAACGACTGAGAAGGCCCCGAATCAAACAAAACAAACGTAGGAATACCATTAACAAGGAATGTACCGGTGATAACGTGCGCATCCTCCTCAGCTGCCTTCTTGTCCATCATGAACAACTTGCCACCGGTCTTCCGCCCACCTCCTGGATAGTATCTTGGGATCGACGGTCGCTTAGCACCCGACCCTTGATTGTTGTTGTTGTTGTTCGTCGGTGTCTTCTGATAAGAATTACCGCCGTTGCGGTTGCCTCCACTCTGGTAGCTCGACCTCCCGGTTTGGCCATGATCCGGTGGTCATTTGCTCGCAAAGCTCGTGCGGTCTCGAAAAGATCCTGGTGCACTCGTGCACTCATGTCTCTTGTGGCCTACGCCACCACAACCAAAGCAGTCACTCCCCGCCTATTGCTCACACTCCCACGGCCTCGCCCAAAGGAAGTTCCAAAGACTAAACCCGGACCCGGAAGAAAATCCCTTAGATTGATTGTGGTTGCCTTTCTTGAAATTAGATTGGCCACCACCCTCGCTCTCAGACTTCCTCTTCTCTCCACCTGACCTCTCCTGAGCCATCTCTACTAGTCTCTCAGCTCTCCCAGCCCTCTCATACGCTTCCTTTACATCGCAAGGACTCCCACGGGTAACTTATCCATAATTTTCGTGGTTAGCCTTCTCTCAAACCTCAAAGCCAGATTCTCCTCACTCAAACCCATATCCTCAACATATCTAGATTTCTCATTGAACTGCCTGTAGTACTCACTCCACGGACATCTCGGCGAGTCATCTTAAACTTGTCGAACTCCTCTCTCAACTTACTCCTCACATGTTCTGGTACGAACTCCTTCCTCACAGCCCTACGAAACTCCTCCCAAGGTATAGCAGGTAACCCCTGGTTGGTATATATCTCCTTGGCACTCACTTTCACTGAATCCCGCCACTTGCCAGCTGCCTCCCTCAGATAGAATGCAGCCTGATCCACTCTCATCTCATCAGGACAGCGAACTAAATCTAGTATGTTCTCCATCTCCCTCAGCCAACTATCGAGAAGGTTAGGCTCCTCAACTCCCTTGTACTCCTTCGGGTTAAACCTCGCAATATAGAGGCTGACTTTAGCATGGTCAACCTCCTTCTCCTTACTCTTATCCTTGTCCTCATGCACTCTCTTGGGGTCTCGTAAGAGCATCCTGGTGCTCTAACATCTTGACGATGTCGTCCGTAGTCATAAGCTCAGCTCTCGCATACAAAGCATTTCTCTTGGGCGGCATCTTGAAGCTATATAAGGAAGGGTAAACATAAACACACGTACTAAACCTCAAAACACGAAACGCTGCCCGTAACCTACTCGATCGAGTATCCAAACCCACTCGATCGAGTAACGGGCTACTCGATCGAGTGCCCCCATGTACTCGATCGAGTACCCAAACTCCAGAACCAAACAGACCTTCTGATCTCTAACCCACTCGATCGAGTATCTAGGCTACTCGATCGAGTGACCCCCTACTCGATCGAGTACCCCTAGTTACTCGATCGAGTGCCCCAAAACGCGGTTCTGGACTCAAAATCGCCAAAAACCTACCCGATCGAGTCAGCCTCACTCGATCAAGTACCACCAATACGTAAGAGCTACCCGCATATTACGTCATATACTAACATGCTAACTTTATAAATCACATTATATCATAACAATCATGCTATTAATTGCCACGTTGTAAAACATTCCATCATGCTATCATTTCATCAACAATGTCTATATATATATAACATCACTTTTCTTTTATCTCATCAACTTCCAATTCGAACATCCAACCATCAACACATTCCATCACATTGTTACGTAAGTTACTAAGCACACACATGACTCAACACACATTTCCCCCATGTGACCGGTTCAAAGTTGTAGGGCGACCCCCGCGACTTTAGGACGTCTCCCAAGCCTTTGCACTAGCTCCTACAACTTCTACCCCGGGTTCATTTTAATTGACTCCCTATGTTCATTAAGTTCATTGGTTACAGGTCAACTGAAATGTAAATAAATGCTAAACTACAGCGGAAGACTCTATCGTCATGTCGTGGCCATCCCAGCTATCCCAGTACTCATCTCTATACCTGCTCAATATCTGCTCACCATCCCCGAATGGATCACCGCAGGTTTACAAAACAACACCGGGGTCAGTACTAATCACACAATCAATATAGATAACAATAATAAGACAAACATACAAATTGAACTGTCACACACGCATACACACACCACCAACTCCCATCATCTCAATATCGATTGTCCCCTTTGGACCAATACGCCGATGGGGGACCGCAGCCGTTCCCACCTAAGCCCCGCTCATCGTACGAGCGATAACCCTGTCCATTAATGTGCACATCCCCTTTCGTGGCGGGTTCCACGAAGGGCGAAACTAGGGCGTGAGATCACTCCCGCAAGTGACCCGACTCAGCCGAGAACGCATCTCGAGAACCATCAACAAACACAACCACAATCACAATCACAATCACAATCATCATATCAAACAACTAACTACAGCACATCACCAACATCCCATTATGGGACTAATACTGAGTAGGAAATCCTACCTGGAAAGCACAACACGCAGACGGTATCTACAGCTGTATCAAAACGGCTCCTCTACGAATTCTCCTCCTACCATACAACACATAGATGCTACCACTCAAATACTACTCATAAAAACCCCCAATTCCTAAATTAGGGTTTCATGAATCTTAACAAAACATTATAGAAATTATATTAAAAGCTTACCCTCGACGCAAGGAATCCAACGACACGAACTACGATACGAACTGACCGTCTAAACTCCGGGAATTGTCAAGAACGCGATTAGGAAGAAGAACTAGTTGCTTTCTCTCTTAAACAGGTTTTAGGTTTTGTAAAAAGTGATTTAAAACAATTACGAATATGTTTAAATACCTTAATCGCGTAATTAACAAAACCCGAGAAAACTCCCCCGTAAAACCGGACACTCGATCGAGTACCCAAGGTACTCGATCGAGTACCCCCCTACTCGATCGAGTGCCCCAGCTACTCGATCGAGTGCCCAACAGGTCAGAAACTATTTTATTCCGCAACTTACCCTTACTCGACAGAGTAAGGCCTACTCGATAGAGTACCCCCAAGACATATAAATACGGAGTATTACAATTAGTCTATGTGACTCGTTGTGTGAACCATTAGTTCTCGTTCATTAGGACGCTCAAAGCAAGTCTTCGTGACTCGTTATGTTAAGCAATTTTAATTGTTCATTAGTCCATGTCACTCGTTGTGTGAACCATTTGTCCTTATTCATTAGTCCTTATGACTCGTTGTGTTAAACAATTGTACTTGTTCATTAGTCCATGTGACTCGTTGTGTGAACCATTTGTCCTTGTTCATTTATCCTTGTGACTCATTGTGTAAACCATTTATCCTAGTTTATTAATCCTTGTGAGTGGTTTTGTTAAACAATTGTATTTGTTCATTAGTCCATTTAACTCGTTGTGTGAACCATGTGTCCTTGTTTATTAGTAAATGTGACTCGTTGTGTGAACTATTTGTCCTTGTTCATTAGTCTTCGTGGCTCGTTATGTTAAACAATTGTAATTGTTCATTAGTCCATGTCACTCGTTGTGTGAACCATTTGTCCTTGTTCATTAGTCCTTGTGACTCGTTGTGTTAAACAATTGTACTTGTTCATTAGTCCATGTGACTCTTTGTGTGAACCATTTGTCATCGTTCATTAGTCCTTGTGACTCGTTGTGTAAACCATTTATCCTTGTTCATTAGTACTTGTGAGTGGTTGTGTTATACAATTGTACTTGTTCAATAGTCCATGTGACTCATTGTGTGAACCATTTCTCCTTGTTCATTAGTCCTTATGACTCGTTGTGTAAACCATTTATCCTTGTTCATTAGTCCTTGTGAGTAGTTGTGTTAAACAATTGTACTTGTTCATTAGTGCATGTGACTCGTTGTGTGAACCATTTGTCCTTGTTCATTAGCCCTTGTGACTCGTTGTGTGAACCATTTGTCCTTGTTTATTAGTAAATGTGACTCGTTGTGTGAACTATTTGTCCTTGTTCATTAGTCCTTGTGACTCGTTGTGTTAAACAATTGTCCTTGTTCATTAGTCCATGTGACTCGTTGTGTGAACCATTTGTCCTTGTTCATTAGTCCTTATGACTCGTTGTGTAAACCATTTATCCTTGTTCATTAGTCCTTGTGAGTCGTTGTGTTAAACAATTTTACTTGTTCATTAGTCCATGTGACTCGTTGTGTAAACCATTTGTCCTTGTTCATTAGTCCTTGTGACTCGTTGTGTTAAACAATTGTACTTGTTCAATAGTCCATTTGACTCTTTGTGTGAACCATTTGTCCTCGTTCATTAGTCCTTGTGACTCGTTGTGTAAACCATTTATCCTTGTTCATTAGTACTTGTGAGTGGTTGTGTTATACAATTGTACTTGTTCATTAGTCCATGTTACTCGTTGTGTGAACCATTTGTCCTTGTTCATTAGTCCTTATGACTCGTTGTGTAAACCATTTATCCTTGTTCATTAGTCCTTGTGAGTAGTTGTGTTAAACAATTGTACTTGTCCATTAGTGCATGTGACTCGTTGTGTGAACCATTTGTCCTTGTTCATTAGCCCTTGTGACTCGTATTGTGAAACATTTGTCCATGTTTATTAGTAAATGTGACTCGTTGTGTGAACTATTTGTCCTTGTTCATTAGTCTTTGTGACTCGTTATGTTAAACAATTGTAATTGTTCATTAGTCCATGTGACTCGTTGTGTGAACCATTTCTCCTTGTTCATTAGTCCTTGTGACTCGTTGTGTTAAAATAATTGTTCTTGTTCATTAGTCCATGTGACTCGTTGTGTGAACCATTTGTTCTCGTTCATTAGGACGCTCAAAGCAAGTCTTCGTGACTCGTTATGTTAAGCACTTTTAATTGTTCATTAGTCCATGTGACTCGTTGTGTGAACCATTTGTCCTTATTCATTAGTCCTTATGACTCGTTGTGTTAAACAATTGTACTTGTTTATTAGTCCATGTGACTCGTTGTGTGAACCATTTGTCCTTGTTCATTTGTCCTTGTGACTCATTGTGTAAACCATTTATCCTTGTTTATTAATCCTTGTGAGTGGTTGAGTTAAACAATTGTATTTGTTCATTAGTCCATTTAACTCGTTGTGTGAACCATTTGTCCTTGTTTATTAGTAAATGTGACTCGTTGTGTGAACTACTTGTCCTTGTTCATTAGTCTTCGTGACTCGTTATGTTAAACAATTGTAATTGTTCATTAGTCCATGTCACTCGTTGTGTGAACCATTTGTCCTTGTTCATTAGTCCTTGTGACTCGTTGTGTTAAACAATTGTACTTGTTCATTAGTCCATGTGACTCTTTGTGTGAACCATTTGTCATCGTTCATTAGTCCTTGTGACTCGTTGTGTAAACCATTTATCCTTGTTCATTAGTACTTGTGAGTGGTTGTGTTATACAATTGTACTTGTTCATTAGTCCATGTGACTCGTTGTGTGAACCATTTATCCTTGTTCATTAGTCCTTATGACTCGTTGTGTAAACCATTTATCCTTGTTCATTAGTCCTTGTGAGTAGTTGTGTTAAACAATTGTACTTGTCCATTAGTGTATGTGACTCGTTGTGTGAACCATTTGTCCTTGTTCATTAGCCCTTGTGACTCGTATTATGAAACATTTGTCCATGTTTATTAGTAAATGTGACTCGTTGTGTGAACTATTTGTCCTTGTTCATTAGTCTTTGTGACTCGTTATGTTAAACAATTGTAATTGTTCATTAGTCCATGTGACTCGTTGTGTGAACCATTTCTCCTTGTTCATTAGTCCTTGTGACTCGTTGTGTTAAAATAATTGTTCTTGTTCATTAGTCCATGTGACTCGATGTGTGAACCATTTGTTCTCGTTCATTAGGACGCTCAAAGCAAGTCTTCGTGACTCGTTATGTTAAGCAATTTTAATTGTTCATTAGTCCATGTGACTCGTTGTGTGAACCATTTGTCCTTATTCATTAGTCCTTATGACTCGTTGTGTTAAACAATTGTACTTGTTTATTAGTCCATGTGACTCGTTGTGTGAACCATTTGTCCTTGTTCATTTGTCCTTGTGACTCATTGTGTAAACCATTTATCCTTGTTTATTAATCCTTGTGAGTGGTTGAGTTAAACAATTGTATTTGTTCATTAGTCCATTTAACTCGTTGTGTGAACCATTTGTCCTTGTTTATTAGTAAATGTGACTCGTTGTGTGAACTACTTGTCCTTGTTCATTAGTCTTCGTGACTCGTTATGTTAAACAATTGTAATTGTTCATTAGTCCATGTCACTCGTTGTGTGAACCATTTGTCCTTGTTCATTAGTCCTTGTGACTCGTTGTGTTAAACAATTGTACTTGTTCATTAGTCCATGTGACTCTTTGTGTGAACCATTTGTCCTCGTTCATTAGTCCTTGTGACTCGTTGTGTAAACCATTTAGCCTTGTTCATTAGTACTTGTGAGTGGTTGTGTTAAACAATTGTACTTGTTCATT
Organism: Silene latifolia; assembly: GCF_048544455.1. Taxonomy (NCBI): domain Eukaryota; kingdom Viridiplantae; phylum Streptophyta; class Magnoliopsida; order Caryophyllales; family Caryophyllaceae; genus Silene; species Silene latifolia. The sequence continues at coordinate 921,104 of NW_027413125.1, forward strand.
AGTCCATGTGACTCGTTATGTGAACCATTTGTCCTTGTTCATTAGTCCTTATGACTCGTTGTGTAAACCATTTATCCTAGTTCATTAGTCCTTGTGAGTAGTTGTGTTAAACAATTGTACTTGATCATTAGTCCATGTGACTCGTTGTGTGAACCATTTGTCCTTGTTCATCAGCCCTTGTGACTCGTTGTGTGAACCATTTGTCCTTGTTTATTAGTAAATGTGACTCGTTGTGTGAACTATTTGTCCTAGTTCATTAGTCTTTGTGACTCGTTATGTTAAATAATTGTAATTGTTCATTAGTCCATGTGACTCGTTGTGTGAACCATTTCTCCTTGTTCATTAGTCCTTATGACTCGTTGTGTTAAAATAATTGTACTTGTTCATTAGTCCATGTGACTCGTTGTGTGAACCATTTGTTCTCGTTCATTAGGACGCTCAAAGCAAGTCTTCGTGACTCGTTATGTTAAGCAATTTTAATTGTTCATTAGTCCATGTGACTCGTTGTGTGAACCATTTGTCCTTATTCATTAGTCCTTATGACTCGTTATGTTAAACAATTGTAATTGTTCATTAGTCCATGTGACTCGTTGTGTGAACCATTTGTCCTTGTTCATTAGTCCTTGTGACTCATTGTGTAATCCATTTATCCTTGTTTATTAGTCATTGTGAGTGGTTGTGTTAAACAATTGTATTTGTTCATTAGTTCATTTGACTCGTATTGTGAACCATTTGTCCTTGTTTATTAGTAAATGTGACTCGTTGTGTGAACTATTTGTCCTTGTTCATTAGTCTTCGTGACTCGTTATGTTAAACAATTGTAATTGTTCATTAGTCTATGTGACTCGTTGTGTGAACCATTTGTCCTTGTTCATTAGTCCTTGTGACTCCTTGAATTAAACAATTGTACTTGTTCATTAGTCCATGTGACTCGTTGTGTGAACCATTTTTCCTTGTTTATTAGTAATGTGACTCGTTGTGTGAACTATTTGTCCTTGTTCATTAGTCCTTGTGACTCGTTGTGTTAAACAATTGTCCTTGTTCATTAGTCCATGTGACTCTTTGTGTGAACCATTTGTCCTTGTTCATTAGTCCTTATGACTCGTTGTGTAAATCATTTATCCTTGTTCATTAGTCCTTGTGAGTCGTTGTGTTAAACAATTTTACTTGTTCATTAGTCCATGTGACTCGTTGTGTGAACCATTTGTCCTTGTTCATTAGTCCTTGTGACTCGTTGTGTTAAACAATTATACTTGTTCAATAGTCCATTTGACTCTTTGTGTGAACCATTTGTCCTCGTTCATTAGTCCTTGTGACTCGTTGTGTAAACCATTTATCCTTGTTCATTAGTACTTGTGAGTGGTTGTGTTATACAATTGTACTTGTTCATTAGTCCATGTGACTCGTTGTGTGAACCATTTGTCCTTGTTCATTAGTCCTTATGACTCGTTGTGTAAACCATTTATCCTTGTTCATTAGTCCTTGTGAGTAGTTGTGTTAAACAATTGTACTTGTCCATTAGTGCATGTGACTCGTTGTGTGAACCATTTGTCCTTGTTCATTAGCCCTTGTGACTCGTATTGTGAAACATTTGTCCATGTTTATTAGTAAATGTGACTCGTTGTGTGAACTATTTGTCCTTGTTCATTAGTCTTTGTGACTCGTTATGTTAAACAATTGTAATTGTTCATTAGTCCATGTGACTCGTTGTGTGAACCATTTCTCCTTGTTCATTAGTCCTTATGACTCGTTGTGTAAACCATTTATCCTTGTTCATTAGTCCTTGTGAGTAGTTGTGTTAAACAATTGTACTTGATCATTAGTCCATGTGACTCGTTGTGTGAACCATTTGTCCTTGTTCATCAGCCCTTGTGACTCGTTGTGTGAACCATTTGTCCTTGTTTATTAGTAAATGTGACTCGTTGTGTGAACTATTTGTCCTAGTTCATTAGTCTTTGTGACTCGTTATGTTAAATAATTGTAATTGTTCATTAGTCCATGTGACTCGTTGTGTGAACCATTTCTCCTTGTTCATTAGTCCTTGTGACTCGTTGTGTTAAAATAATTGTACTTGTTCATTAGTCCATGTGACTCGTTGTGTGAACCATTTGTTCTCGTTCATTAGGACGCTCAAAGCAAGTCTTCGTGACTCGTTATGTTAAGCAATTTTAATTGTTCATTAGTCCATGTGACTCGTTGTGTGAACCATTTGTCCTTATTCATTAGTCCTTATGACTCGTTATGTTAAACAATTGTAATTGTTCATTAGTCCATGTGACTCGTTGTGTGAACCATTTGTCCTTGTTCATTAGTCCTTGTGACTCATTGTGTAATCCATTTATCCTTGTTTATTAGTCATTGTGAGTGGTTGTGTTAAACAATTGTATTTGTTCATTAGTTCATTTGACTCGTATTGTGAACCATTTGTCCTTGTTTATTAGTAAATGTGACTCGTTGTGTGAACTATTTGTCCTTGTTCATTAGTCTTCGTGACTCGTTATGTTAAACAATTGTAATTGTTCATTAGTCTATGTGACTCGTTGTGTGAACCATTTGTCCTTGTTCATTAGTCCTTGTGACTCCTTGAATTAAACAATTGTACTTGTTCATTAGTCCATGTGACTCGTTGTGTGAACCATTTTTCCTTGTTTATTAGTAATGTGACTCGTTGTGTGAACTATTTGTCCTTGTTCATTAGTCCTTGTGACTCGTTGTGTTAAACAATTGTCCTTGTTCATTAGTCCATGTGACTCTTTGTGTGAACCATTTGTCCTTGTTCATTAGTCCTTATGACTCGTTGTGTAAATCATTTATCCTTGTTCATTAGTCCTTGTGAGTCGTTGTGTTAAACAATTTTACTTGTTCATTAGTCCATGTGACTCGTTGTGTGAACCATTTGTCCTTGTTCATTAGTCCTTGTGACTCGTTGTGTTAAACAATTGTACTTGTTCAATAGTCCATTTGACTCTTTGTGTGAACCATTTGTCCTCGTTCATTAGTCCTTATGACTCGTTGTGTAAACCATTTATCCTTGTTCATTAGTCCTTGTGAGTAGTTGTGTTAAACAATTGTACTTGTCCATTAGTGCATGTGACTCGTTGTGTGAACCATTTGTCCTTGTTCATTAGCCCTTGTGACTCGTATTGTGAAACATTTGTCCATGTTTATTAGTAAATGTGAGTAGTTGTGTTAAACAATTGTACTTGTCCATTAGTGCATGTGACTCGTTGTGTGAACCATTTGTCCTTGTTCATTAGCCCTTGTGACTCGTATTGTGAAACATTTGTCCATGTTTATTAGTAAATGTGACTCGTTGTGTGAACTATTTGTCCTTGTTCATTAGTCTTTGTGACTCGTTATGTTAAACAATTGTAATTGTTCATTAGTCCATGTGACTCGTTGTGTGAACCATTTCTCCTTGTTCATTAGTCCTTATGACTCGTTGTGTAAACCATTTATCCTTGTTCATTAGTCCTTGTGAGTAGTTGTGTTAAACAATTGTACTTGATCATTAGTCCATGTGACTCGTTGTGTGAACCATTTGTCCTTGTTCATCAGCCCTTGTGACTCGTTGTGTGAACCATTTGTCCTTGTTTATTAGTAAATGTGACTCGTTGTGTGAACTATTTGTCCTAGTTCATTAGTCTTTGTGACTCGTTATGTTAAATAATTGTAATTGTTCATTAGTCCATGTGACTCGTTGTGTGAACCATTTCTCCTTGTTCATTAGTCCTTGTGACTCGTTGTGTTAAAATAATTGTACTTGTTCATTAGTCCATGTGACTCGTTGTGTGAACCATTTGTTCTCGTTCATTAGGACGCTCAAAGCAAGTCTTCGTGACTCGTTATGTTAAGCAATTTTAATTGTTCATTAGTCCATGTGACTCGTTGTGTGAACCATTTGTCCTTATTCATTAGTCCTTATGACTCGTTATGTTAAACAATTGTAATTGTTCATTAGTCCATGTGACTCGTTGTGTGAACCATTTGTCCTTGTTCATTAGTCCTTGTGACTCATTGTGTAATCCATTTATCCTTGTTTATTAGTCATTGTGAGTGGTTGTGTTAAACAATTGTATTTGTTCATTAGTTCATTTGACTCGTATTGTGAACCATTTGTCCTTGTTTATTAGTAAATGTGACTCGTTGTGTGAACTATTTGTCCTTGTTCATTAGTCTTCGTGACTCGTTATGTTAAACAATTGTAATTGTTCATTAGTCTATGTGACTCGTTGTGTGAACCATTTGTCCTTGTTCATTAGTCCTTGTGACTCCTTGAATTAAACAATTGTACTTGTTCATTAGTCCATGTGACTCGTTGTGTGAACCATTTTTCCTTGTTTATTAGTAATGTGACACGTTGTGTGAACTATTTGTCCTTGTTCATTAGTCCTTGTGACTCGTTGTGTTAAACAATTGTCCTTGTTCATTAGTCCATGTGACTCGTTGTGTGAACCATTTGTCCTTGTTCATTAGTCCTTATGACTCGTTGTGTAAATCATTTATCCTTGTTCATTAGTCCTTGTGAGTCGTTGTGTTAAACAATTTTACTTGTTCATTAGTCCATGTGACTCGTTGTGTGAACCATTTGTCCTTGTTCATTAGTCCTTGTGACTCGTTGTGTTAAACAATTGTACTTGTTCAATAGTCCATTTGACTCTTTGTGTGAACCATTTGTCCTTGTTCATTAGTCCTTATGACTCGTTGTGTAAACCATTTATCCTTGTTCATTAGTCCTTGTGAGTAGTTGTGTTAAACAATTGTACTTGTCCATTAGTGCATGTGACTCGTTGTGTGAACCATTTGTCCTTGTTCATTAGCCCTTGTGACTCGTATTGTGAAACATTTGTCCATGTTTATTAGTAAATGTGACTCGTTGTGTGAACTATTTGTCCTTGTTCATTAGTCTTTGTGACTCGTTATGTTAAACAATTGTAATTGTTCATTAGTCCATGTGACTCGTTGTGTGAACCATTTCTCCTTGTTCATTAGTCCTTGTGACTCGTTGTGTTAAAATAATTGTTCTTGTTCATTAGTCCATGTGACTCGTTGTGTGAACCATTTGTTCTCGTTCATTAGGACGCTCAAAGCAAGTCTTCGTGACTCGTTATGTTAAGCACTTTTAATTGTTCATTAGTCCATGTGACTCGTTGTGTTAAACAATTGTACTTGTTTATTAGTCCATGTGACTCGTTGTGTGAACCATTTGTCCTTGTTCATTTGTCCTTGTGACTCATTGTGTAAACCATTTATCCTTGTTTATTAATCCTTGTGAGTGGTTGAGTTAAACAATTGTATTTGTTCATTAGTCCATTTAACTCGTTGTGTGAACCATTTGTCCTTGTTTATTAGTAAATGTGACTCGTTGTGTGAACTACTTGTCCTTGTTCATTAGTCTTCGTGACTCGTTATGTTAAACAATTGTAATTGTTCATTAGTCCATGTCACTCGTTGTGTGAACCATTTGTCCTTGTTCATTAGTCCTTGTGACTCGTTGTGTTAAACAATTGTACTTGTTCATTAGTCCATGTGACTCTTTGTGTGAACCATTTGTCATCGTTCATTAGTCCTTGTGACTCGTTGTGTAAACCATTTATCCTTGTTCATTAGTACTTGTGAGTGGTTGTGTTATACAATTGTACTTGTTCATTAGTCCATGTGACTCGTTGTGTGAACCATTTATCCTTGTTCATTAGTCCTTATGACTCGTTGTGTAAACCATTTATCCTTGTTCATTAGTCCTTGTGAGTAGTTGTGTTAAACAATTGTACTTGTCCATTAGTGTATGTGACTCGTTGTGTGAACCATTTGTCCTTGTTCATTAGCCCTTGTGACTCGTATTATGAAACATTTGTCCATGTTTATTAGTAAATGTGACTCGTTGTGTTAGTCCATGTGACTCGTTGTGTTAACCATTTGTTCTTGTTCATTAGTCCTTGTGACTCGTTGTGTTAAACAATTGTACTTGTTCATTAGTCCATGTGACTCTTTGTGTGAACCTTTTGTCCTCGTTCATTAGTGCTTGTGACTCGTTGTGTACACCATTTACCCTTGTTCATTAGTACTTGTGAGTGGTTGTGTTAAACAATTGTACTTGTTCATTAGTTCATGTGACTCGTTGTGTGAACCATTTGTCCTTGTTCATTAGTCCTTGTGACTCGTTGTGTAAACCATTTATCCTTGTTCATTAGTACTTGTGAGTGGTTGTGTTAAACAATTGTACTTGTTCATTAGTCCATGTGACTCGTTGTGTGAACCATTTGTCCTTGTTCAATAGCCCTTGGGACGCGTTGTGTGAACCATTTGTCCTTGTTTATTATTAAATGTGAGTCGTTGTGTGAACTATTTGTCCTTGTTCATTAGTCTTCGTGACTCGTTATGTTAAACAATTGTAATTGTTCATTAGTCCTTGTGACTCGTTGTGTGAACCATTTGTCCTTGTTCATTAGTCCTTGTGACTCCCACGTTGTGTTAAACAATTGTACTTGTTCACTTGTCCATGTGACTCATTGGGTGAACCATTTGTCCTCGTTCATTAGTCCTTGTGACTCGTTGTGTAAACCATTTGTCCTTGTTCATTAGTCCTTGTGACTCGTTGTGTTAAAATAATTGTATTTGTTCATTAGTCCATGTGACTCGTTGTGTACACCATTTGTTCTCGTTCATTAGGACGCTCAAAGCAAGTCCTCGTGACTCGTTATATAAAGCAATTTTAATTTTTCATTAGTCCATCTGACTAGTTGTGTGAACCGTTTGTCCTTGTTCATTAGTCCTTGTGATTCGTCGTGTTAAAACAATTTTACTTGCTCATTAGTCCATTTGACTCGTTGGGTGAACCATTTGTCCTCGTTCATTAGTCCTTGTGACTCGTTGTGTAAACAATTTGTCCTTGTTCATTAGTTCTTGTGTCTCGTTGTATTAAAACAATTGTACTTGTTCATTAGTCCATGTGATTCGTTGTGTGAACCATTTGTCCTTGTTCATTAGCTTTTGTGACTCGATGTGTGATCTATTTGTCCTTGTTTATTAGTAAATGTGACTCGTTGTGTAAACCATTTGTTCTTGTTCATTAGTCCTTGTGACTCCTTGTGTTAAAAAATTGTACTTGTTCATTAGTCCATGTGACTCGTTCTGTGAACCATTTGTCCTTGTTCATTAGCCCTTGTGACTCGTTGTGTAAACCATTTGTCCTCGTTTATTAGTAAATGTGACTCGTTGTGTAAACTATTTGATCTTGTTCATTAGTTTTTGTGACTCGTTATGTTAAACAATTGTAATTGTTCATTAGTCCATGTGACTCGTTGTGTGAACCATTTGTCCTTGTTCATTAGTCCTTGTGACTCCTTGTATTAAACAATTGTACTTGTTCATTAGTCCATGTGACTCGTTGTGTGAACCATTTATCTTTGTTTATTAGTAAATTTGACTCGTTGTGTGAACTAATTGTCCTTGTTCATTAGTCCTTGTGACTCGTTGTGTTAAACAATTGTACTTGTTCATTAGTCCATGTGACTCGTTGTGTGAACCATTTGTCCTTGTTCATTAGTCCTTGTGACTCGTTGTGTAAACCATTTATCCTTGTTCATTAGTCCTTGTGAGTCGTTGTGTTAAACAATTTTACTTGTTCATTAGTGCATGTGACTCGTTGTGTGAACCATTTGTCTTTGTTCATTAGTCTTTGTGACTCGTTGTGTTTAACAATTGTACTTGTTCATTAGTCCATGTGACTCGTTGTGTGAACCATTTGTCCTTGTTCATTAGTCCTTATGACTCGTTGTGTAAACCATTTATCCTTGTTCATTAGTCCGTGTGAGTAGTTGTGTTAAACAATTGTACTTGTTCATTAGTCCATGTGACTCGTTGTGTGAACCATTTGTCCTTGTTCATTAGCCCTTGCGACTCGTTGTGTGAACCATTTGTCCTTGTTTTTTAGTATATGTGACTCGTTGTGTGAACTATTTGTCCTTGTTCATTAGTCTTTGTGACTAGTTATGTTAAACAATTGTAATTGTTCACTAGTCCATGTGACTCGTTGTGTGAACCATTTGTCCTTGTTCATTAGTCCTTGTGACTCGTTGTGTTAAAATAATTGTACTTGTTCATTAGTCCATGTGACTCATTGTGTGAACAATTTGTCCTTGTTTATTAGTCCGTGTGACTCGTTGTGTTAAACAATTGTACTTGTTCATTACTCCATGTGACTCGTTGCGTGAACCATTTGTCCTTGTTCATTAGTCGTTATGACTCGTTGTGTAAACCATTTATCCTGGTTCATTAGTCCTTGTGAGTAGTTGTGTTAAACAATTGTCCTTGTTCATTAGTCCATGTGACTCGTTGTGTGAACCATTTGTCCTTGTTCATTAGCCCTTGTGACTCGTTGTGTGAACCATTTGTCCTTGTTTATTAGTAAATGTGACTCGTTGTGTGAACTATTTGTCCTTGTTCATTAGTCTTCATGACTCGTTATGTTAAACACTTGTAATTGTTCATTAGTCCATGTGACTCGTTGTGTGAACCATTTGTCCTTGTTCATTAGCCCTTGTGACTCCTTGTATTAAACAATTGTACTTGTTCATTAGTCCATGTGACTCGTTGTGTGAACCATTTGTCCTTGTTCATTAGCCCTTGTGACTCCTTGTGTGAACCATTTGTCCTTGTTTATTAGTAAATGTGACTCGTTGTGTTAACTATTTGTCCTTGTTCATTAGTCCTTGTGACTCGTTGTATTAAACAATTGTACTTGTTCATTAGTCCATGTGACTCGTTGTGTGAACCATTTGTCCTTGTTCATTAGTCCTTGTGACTCCTTGTATTAAACAATTGTACTTGTTCATTAGTCCATGTGACTCGTTGTGTGAACCATTTATCTTTGTTTATTAGTAAATTTGACTCGTTGTGTGAACTAATTGTCCTTGTTCATTAGTCCTTGTGACTCGTTGTGTTAAACAATTGTACTTGTTCATTAGTCCATGTGACTCGTTGTGTGAACCATTTGTCCTTGTTCATTAGTCCTTGTGACTCGTTGTGTAAACCATTTATCCTTGTTCATTAGTCCTTGTGAGTCGTTGCGTTAAACAATTTTACTTGTTCATTAGTGCATGTGACTCGTTGTGTGAACCATTTGTCTTTGTTCATTAGTCCTTGTGACTCGTTGTGTTTAACAATTGTACTTGTTCATTAGTCCATGTGACTCGTTGTGTGAACCATTTGTCCTTGTTCATTAGTCCTTATGACTCGTTGTGTAAACCATTTATCCTTGTTCATTAGTCCTTGTGAGTAGTTGTGTTAAACAATTGTACTTGTTCATTAGTCCATGTGACTCGTTGTGTGAACCATTTGTCCTTGTTCATTAGCCCTTGCGACTCGTTGTGTGAACCGTTTGTCCTTGTTTTTTTAGTATATGTGACTCGTTGTGTGAACTATTTGTCCTTGTTCATTAGTCTTTGTGACTAGTTATGTTAAACAATTGTAATTGTTCATTAGTCCATGTGACTCGTTGTGTGAACCATTTGTCCTTGTTAATTAGTCCTTGTGACTCGTTGTGTTAAAATAATTGTACTTGTTCATTAGTCCATGTGACTCATTGTGTGAACAATTTGTCCTTGTTTATTAGTCCGTGTGACTCGTTGTGTTAAACAATTGTACTTGTTCATTACTCCATGTGACTCGTTGTGTGAACCATTTGTCCTTGTTCATTAGTCCTTATGACTCGTTGTGTAAACCATTTATCCTGGTTCATTAGTCCTTGTGAGTAGTTGTGTGAACCATTTGTCCTTGTTCATTAGTCCATGTGACTCGTTGTGTGATCCATTTATCCTTGTTCATTAGTCCTTGTCACTCGTTGTGTTAAACAATTATACTTGTTCATTAGTCCAAGTGACTCGTTGTGTGAATTATTTTTTCTTGTTCATTAGTCCTTGTGACTCGTTGTGTCAAACAATTATACTTGTTCATTAGCACAAGTGACTCATGTGAACCATTTGTCCATGTTCATTAGTCCTTGTTACTTGTTTTGTAAACCATTTGTCCTCGTTCATTAGTCCTTGTGACTCGTTATGTTAAACAATTGTACTTGTTCACTTGTCCATGTGACTCGTTGGGTGAACCATTTGCCCTCGTTCATTAGTCCTTGTGACTCGTTGTGTAAACCATTTGTCCTTGTTCATTTGTCCTTTTGTTAAAATAATTGTACTTGTTCATTAGTCCATGTGACTCGTTGTGTGAACCATTTGTCCTTGTTCATTAGTCCTTGTGACTCGTTGTGTAAACCATTTATCCTTGTTCATTAGTCCTTGTGAGTCGTTGCGTTAAACAATTTTACTTGTTCATTAGTGCATGTGACTCGTTGTGTGAACCATTTGTCTTTGTTCATTAGTCCTTGTGACTCGTTGTGTTTAACAATTGTACTTGTTCATTAGTCCATGTGACTCGTTGTGTGAACCATTTGTCCTTGTTCATTAGTCCTTATGACTCGTTGTGTAAACCATTTATCCTTGTTCATTAGTCCTTGTGAGTAGTTGTGTTAAACAATTGTACTTGTTCATTAGTCCATGTGACTCGTTGTGTGAACCATTTGTCCTTGTTCATTAGCCCTTGCGACTCGTTGTGTGAACCGTTTGTCCTTGTTTTTTAGTATATGTGACTCGTTGTGTGAACTATTTGTCCTTGTTCATTAGTCTTTGTGACTAGTTATGTTAAACAATTGTAATTGTTCATTAGTCCATGTGACTCGTTGTGTGAACCATTTGTCCTTGTTCATTAGTCCTTGTGACTCGTTGTGTTAAAATAATTGTACTTGTTCATTAGTCCATGTGACTCATTGTGTGAACAATTTGTCCTTGTTTATTAGTCCGTGTGACTCGTTGTGTTAAACAATTGTACTTGTTCATTACTCCATGTGACTCGTTGTGTGAACCATTTGTCCTTGTTCATTAGTCCTTATGACTCGTTGTGTAAACCATTTATCCTGGTTCATTAGTCCTTGTGAGTAGTTGTGTGAACCATTTGTCCTTGTTCATTAGTCCATGTGACTCGTTGTGTGATCCATTTATCCTT